>NC_134421.1:50955018-51264760 GCF_030867145.1 Opisthocomus hoazin | reverse complement strand
ACAAAAGAAAAAAAATTATTTAAGTAGTTGAAATCTTTAGCTCTTGAGCTGAACAATACAATGATAATACTTTTATTATTTTACAGGACATACGCAAATATTTAACTATACTGTTGACAACCTGGATCTCATGAACAGTTATGCTTCAGATCTATAAGATCTGTTTTTTCTTTTTCAGCTTTGCAAATTTTTCAGCCCACGGTTCCCGGAAGAAAAGCAGAGATGGGATAAAGGGAAGAAGAAAAATAACAGAATAGCTTTGTTTTACGGAAGTGCTTCTCAGCGGTGCTATCATCATCCTAGGATTGAAAGAGTCTAGAAGAGTGAGGAAAACTGAATAAGAAGATAATTGCACATAGATGAAAACTGGCATGAGAACAGTCATTTTAAATAAAACATTTTCTTAAATATGAATATATCTGCATGTAAAATTACTTGTTTCGTTTGTGGATTAAAACTGTCATCGTCATGTGAATTAAAGCAAGCGATCTTTGTGGTTAATGCCCAACAGTGCCTGCAATGCTAAGTCACCACAGGCACTTGTGATCTTCAGCTGCCGTACATGATTTCTCCACAAATGTACATCTTGTCTGGATCATTACTGAACCAAGAGTGGAAAATTTATCTTCAGAAACTGGTGCTTTCCTCAGCGAAGTGTTTGAAATACCTTTTGCAGAAATCATTAAGCCCTTGTGACAAGCTATTTCACAAGCTATTGGGCAATTTAAACTCTGCTTTCCTTGAACAGGTTCTTGGAAGACCATCAGCTGCTTGGCTGGAAATCACCTTTGTCTGCATTGGGTCCCCTGGAATATTTCAGACTGGTAGGAATGCCTGGGGATTTCCTAACAACGGGACTGCAAAAAAGCATCCTTCCTCTCTAGAAATGTCCTATTCCCTTTGGAACGAACCGTAACTAAAGCAACCCAGACTCTTCCAAACTCAGCAGAGTTTCTTAATAGTAAGTGGATCGCTCTGTGCTTTTCGTCACACGGTGCCAGGAACCACAGCCTGTGTTCATAACCGTCTGCCTTCTGCTGAAGTGTCTGCCAAGCTTCTGCGCATTGTTGTATCACTTCTGAACGTCCTTTCCGATGGATCCCTGTGCAACCCAATCAGAGAGCCGTAGGCTTTCTAGGTGACTTGGTTACCCCAATGCCACTCCTGACAGGCTTCTAGTCTTACTTTTTATACTGGAAGACATCAAGACATCATGTCACTCTATGTCCTGCTTTAGAAAATATTTAGGGAAAGTGAACTGGCCCTAAACAACCGAGTGCTGCTTTAACACTTCGCATAATCTGATACCGTGACCCACTCCAGCTAGTTTAAAATTTAAGAGTGAGATTTTAACATCACTGCTCTTCCTGCAACTAAAACTGGATTTTGACCTGTTTCAGCCTTAAGGGAATTGAAACTTGTCTTAAAAAGTGCTTCCAAGAACCTCTCTGACAGTTCATGGCTGTTGTGATACATGTGAAAAGGTTACCCTTAGGGGTACCTCTGCAAGCTGCAAGACTGCCTGTTATTTGGAGGTGGTTTTTTTATTTTTTTTTTCCTTCTTGTTTTTTAAACTTGATACAGAATAAACAGTGCTGTGTAAACAGTTTTATTCCACATATTTATGCATCGAGATGTACGAACTTAAAGCTTGAATAAAGCACTATCCAGGAAAAAGCACAAGAACTACGGCTGGCAACAGACCTTAACCATATCATCAGGGGTTCAGAACAATGATACAGCCTTTAATTACACGATCACATATTTTTCCACTGGACTTACTATTGCAGAAGCTGGAGGGCAATAGTAGAATAGTAGAAGAGGCAGAACGCTTTACGAGAGAAAGGAGACCCTTATGACATGGACCAGAAAACAAGCCACTGAACTACAGCTGACTAGAGCAAAACTAAGACATCAGGGATGAAAAACTCCACATCTGAAGCACTCTTCTGGCCCTGCAACTCGGTGTGATTAGGGTAGATTAGAGTAGCTGGGTTTTAGTTGTTTGGGACACAGAATAGCACCGCTCTGGCTCCGTGTCTGTGCCTCTGCCAAGCTCCTGTTTCAGCTTCCTGGTAGAAACACCGGGAATGCTACAGCTTGTAAATACAGCAATGGAAAAAGTTTGAGCAAACCTTTTTCTTTTTGAAATGTTTGAACGGATAAAGGTCAGCAATAGACTACTTGGAGAAAGGGACTGGAAGAGGAAAAAAGACTTGTATGCAGCTCACATAAGAACATCACATTAGAAGCAGCAGGCTACGTTCATGCCTCTTATTATACATGGAGGGTAGCAATATTTCTTTACCTTGACCTTTCGGTGTTGGAGGAATTATATCGGGTGGATCACAGATAATAATCCCTTCTTTTAATTGAGCTTTATGGGTTCTTTCACCAAATGTACACAAAACCTGGTCACTATCAGTCAGAGTTGGCAATGGACTTACAGTCAGTTCTACCTGGAAACAAAATTTTAAAAAGGTAAAATATTTGAATGAAACAAACCAAGACCCAGTAAGATTTATGGCCAAAGAATTTCAACTGCTCTTTTTTTTCTGGCCAGCAGTGGTATTTTGGCTAGCATCACAGAAAATGGTTATCCTTCTCAATTTTTATGTCTTTCCACCTGCTAATCTTTTCTTCTTATACCTCTACCAATTTTCCAGGTGGGGTCTATGCTGAATTAGGTGGGTACAAAAACCTTTTATCCTGTCAATGCATTAGATCAGCACAAAAAAGTCTATACAGACACACCCAAAGCCTTTTATTCTTGCCCTCGGCATCCAGTTTAGCAACAGTAAACAGAGTGGTTAACACTTAAATCCTGACGAAGTTAATTAAAATGACATTAACCTTAGGTGTTATTAGTGAATAATGAAACTACAGCTTGACAGGCTGGAAAAGCTGGAATTTGAAAGGGCTGAACAGAAAAGTGGCTTCCTCAAGACTCAATGCACATGCAAGAAACCCACTGAGATCTATCACTACTGCTGAAAAAGGATTTCTGAGTGATGGTGAAATCTTAACCTCCTTGAGGAAATTATCAACACAGAGTGCATGTGAGAAACTAAAACCAAAATAAAATGGGAAAACTTAAGAAGGAAAGAGGAAAAATTCATATGAATTTTTGGATGTTGTCCTTGATTTAATTCTTCAGGTGTGTTAATCATACAGCTTAATTTTTTCCATTTTCTATTGCCAGTAGAGTGACAATCATCTCTTTCTCGCTAAAACCGGTCCACTATGTTATGAGCTGCAGTGTTTTTTGGTGAGTAAAGGAATCATGAGGAGACAGTGGTATTAGTGATGTTCAAGGTAGCATGTAAACACTCATTTGAAGTTGGGTTTAGTTTTGGGTTTTAGGTATTTTGGAGTCAGATGCTGATATGAGACACCCAAGACTTGTCAACACAAGTTGGTAAGACCTGAACTAAAAGAAGGTGTGAATTTTAAGTAGACTAGTTACGCTCTACTAACATTTTTATTCAACATAGAAATGGCCTTAAAACAATGCTGTTTACATCACTGAGGAATGGAATTAAAATGCCTTGAATGAAAGTCTCTCTCTTTACGATTAAGAGGGATTAAAAGCCCTTTTACTGATTTTACTCGCTGAGCAGACCCAGGAAGCATTCTGTCTGCACTAGAATGCTCCATTTGGAGTTAGAACAAGCTATGACACCCTGGTCACACTCTGAACACTCAGTTTAGTTGCCACAGAGTCGTTTTGCATGATGAACTTACCTTCTCCATGCACCCAGACAGACTTCGCTGTGTAGGCAAATCCACTGCTGATTTTAAAGCAACAGTTTATGGCTTCACTGCTTACTTAAGTTTCTGCTCAAGTAAGCTGAAAGGGCAGCATGAAATCTCGCCTATCAATTATTTTTATGGGTTATACAACATTGTGTAACACTTTCATAATATTCAGATAAGTGCTTTATCATCCATACTAGTGCATAATTTTGGTTTACAGAGAAGGTCAAAAAGAGCATTTCTTGGAAGAAAACATGAACTGCAACCAGCAAAAACAGCAGGCAAGAAAGAGCACCGTGAGAAACACCAGAGACTGAGATACCCAAAACTGTCTCCTATTCCTAGTCTCCACTGTGCATAAAGAAATGCACTGATTCCTCTTCCTGGCAGTCACATCAATGTGCCTTAAGAACACGTAGGGAAAGCATTTTCTTGTCATACCTTAGCAGGGGCTCTGCGACTCATATTTAGAGGTTCTGCAGTAACGACAGTCATGCATGTGCCTTTTGGACTCCACAGCCAGTGGTTCTCCTTATCAGCTGTTCCACAGTCTGCCTTCTTTGTGCACCTGACAAAACAGGAACAAAAACCAAAGCAAAGCAATATTATAGCTGAACTGTGCTTTCTCTGAACTCTGCAACAATTCTGAGATTAGAGCCTGAAATTACAACACAAGATGACTGGGAATTTGATTAAATATTGACTATTCAGGTTGCTATTAGAGAATACTTCACAGTATAAGTGGCGGAATAAATATTGATGGTTTGAAATACCAAAAGCAAGTGGGGAAACATGCCTATACTATTTTGGACACCATCTTGGATTAGACAACCCAAATCCATACAGAGGCATTAATATTTAGCACAGGAGCTATCTGAAACCAGGCTGATTAATCTTCATTGTAATATACAACAAAGTCCTGAATGCGTCTATGCAGCCTGTTTTTTCTGCAGGTCAAGTGGCAGACACCTATGTGTTGCCAGTAATAAGACACCCCATTTTACGTGAGAGTAAAATGCAATAGGGAAGTATTGCTGGGGGCACGCAGGGTTGCGGAGAGTTCCTGTGAAACCGCAGCACCAGAAACCTTACTTTTGTAGTGAATCTTTTCATTAACTCCTGCCACTGTCTAAGACCTCTCTCTGCGAGGGCACCGTTACCATTACGGGAAGACAACGGTGGTTGTGCAGCCTCACCAAAAATACTGGGAGATTTTCCCAGCTCAGGTACAGGAAGGAAGGAGAGAAAGCAGAGATGCTGCAGTGCAGAAGCTGTGTATGTGGCTACAAAAGCTTGTTGAACTGTGTATGGGGGGACAGACTCGTCCATATTCTTTCTATTCTGCACAAAGTTTAGGAGAAAACCGTGTAGGATCTCTAGCTGCTGTAGCAGAAGTCTATTAACTTGTCAGGGGCTTTAATACAGTGCAGCTGCTTCACAGTTCTGTCAACCCTACCCTTAAAGACACCATTTACATGCAGAGTCTGCAGTCATATAACATATCCCTAAACACACAATTAAGTGTGTTCGTGAGACAAAACTTGGTGCAAATGAGAAAAACATAAGAAATTTAGCACTTTTTTATTTCCCCATCGGAAAAAAAGACTGGCAAATGCAAAAATTCATGTTTGCCTGTTCTCAGAGACTATTAATATTTTGAGATATTGAGGTCAGTGGTCATATCAGAAACCTGAAGGGAAATCTAGGGAAAATTGCCTTTTGTATGATATATGACACGGCCTTCAACTCCCAGCAGCCCAGGAGGAGTTCGAGGTGTATATTCCAAATCCCCAGGTTCCATCCACAGCATCCGAAACCCAGGCTGGAAGAGTTACTGTATATTACATAAACCTGCATGCACCACATAAGATTCTCTGCAGTGCTCCATATTATGCTACATATCAGGCTGATAGGTAACTTAATGTAATAGTTCACATTTTCAGACAGGAAGCTAGAAGCCTGAAATTCATCTGCATACTATAATTAAATAGCCCCTTTGTTCCAACAGCAAGTACTTAGAATCACAAATTCCCAACCACTCATGCCCAGGGGTTAATTAACTTCGTAGTCAAAAAGAGAGCTGCAGGACTGCTCTTCCCTCTCGCCACTCCAATCAATGCAGAATGCAAAGAGGAGACATTCCAGAGCTGTTCAGTGCTGCCCTAATTTACAGGTGTTTGAATATTAATTCAGTTAACCTCTGCAGATAGTCAGCCAAATGCCACTTTCTGCTCTCCTGCAGTTAGGTGAGGGTTCAGCGTAGCTACACGTCGTGATAGACGACATCCACATAAAACCAGTGTTTGAGCTATATAATTCACTTCAGACATGAACAGTTTTTTCTTTTATGCTCTTTTTACACTTTCCTGCTCTACTTAAAGCGTATGCTGTATTTTCTGAATTTTAAATAGGGAGCACTCTTAATTTCTGGGAGAACATTTGACTGTACAGTTCAGAGAGTGATAAAACATGCAGTTCGAAGATGTAGACTGTTTTTCAGTACCAGCAGAAAAGTATATATTTTCCCAAACTAATCAAATCTGCAGAAGTCAACGGGGACTTATTTGTGTGCACAGAAGATAGATATCAATGTCTGCCTGATAAAATTAAATCACTATCAGGAGCATAAGGCTGAGTACAAAAAGCCGGGATCGCTATGCCGAGAAATAAACCACAGCAAGTGTCAAAATTTGCGCTATGGCACTGCCTGCACCTGAGACACCCCGGCAGCACTCACCTGCCCTCTCGCACGCACCAGCCGCAGTACGGATCCCTCGCTTGAGTGCACTTCTCGCAGTCTGAGTATTTGTGGCAGTCCTGCACAGGTAGCCGATGCACCTGAGAAGGGAAAGCGAAGCAAACCGTGAGGGACCCGAAGAAGGCACAAGAAGACGGAAATGTTTGTGGACAGGATTGTACAGTGCCGTTGCCTGTGGCAGCGGAAGACTTGACCCTGTATTACTGTGATCAGAACTCAGTTTGATTTTAAGAAAATCCATACAAACTAGAGCATGGTTATCCCCCCTTAACAAAGTCCAAACTTACACACGTTTCCTGCTCATTTTCTCTCCAATATTTGCTAATCTCTCTCCAAAGTAATGCAGGATGTTGCTACAATCAAGAATCATGAGCAAGTGTCCAGAAATTGAGCTTTTCAGTCCCTCCAGTGACATTACTTCTGGAAATCTGCATTACAGCAGCCACTGCTAAACAGCAACTGCATGAACCGCTCTCCAAAGTCAAGAAATAGCTACTGCAGGACAGATACTTTCAAAAGGCTACCTTCACAGGATCACAGAACGATAGGGGTTGGAAGGGACCTCTGTGGGTCATCTAGTCCAACCCTCCTGCCGAAGCAGGGTCACCTACAGCAGGCTGCACAGGACCGCGTCCAGGCGGGTCTTGAAAATCTCCAGAGCAGGAGAATCCACAACTCCTCTGGGCAGCCTGTTCCAGGGCTCTGTCACCCTCAGAGTGAAGAAGTTCTTCCTCATGTTCAGCTGGAACTTCCTATGCTTCAGTTTGTGCCCATTGCCCCTTGTCCTGTCGCTGGGCACCACTGAAAAGAGTCTGGCCCCATCTCCTGACACCCACCCTTCAGATATTTATAAGGTCCCCTCTCAGCCTTCTCTTCTTCAGTTGAACAAGCCCAGCTCCCTCAGCCTCTCCTCACAGGACAGATACTCCAGTCCCCTCACCATCATCGTAGCCCTCCGCTGGACTCTCTCCAGTAGCTCCTCATCTTTCTTGAACTGGGGAGCCCAGAACTGTACTCCAGATGGGGCGTCACTAGGGCAGAGTAGAGGGAGAGGAAAACCTCCCTTGACCTGCTGGCCACACTCTTCCTAATGCACCCCAGGACACCTTGGTACTGGCTACACAATTTTTTTAATCAGAATATCGTCACCTCCATATCGCTAGCATGGAGACAAAATCGTTTGGAAATGCGACAGTCAGTGGCACTTTTAGCCAGAAGGCATCTCAGAAAGTCTGCAGGTGTGAGCAAGCCAGGGCACTTCGGGTTACTGCCCTTCTCCACACATAACCCTCCACCACGCAATACATTCACAAAAGAAAATGGAAATAATTATGACAGGAAGCAGCCAGGAAAAGAGCATTATCAGTTCTTACATCTCAGCCCCCCAGTAAATAAAAAGTAAAAAGCTTCTGGTTTTGATTTCCTTTGGTGCTGAGAATAAACAATTTTGCCTTTCTTTGGTGCACAGAAAAAGGAGCCAGCACACAAGCATCCCTTTTAGTTACGCTGCTGAAATGATGCAAGAGGAGAATGGGACATAAGTCTTCCGGTTGATGACTATGTTTTACTTTTAAAGAGCACAAAAAGTCTAGCAACAGTAACTGAGGTGTAGGCTTTCTTTTTTCTATCTTATCCTCTCATTTAAAACATCTGGCAATTACAAAGCTATTCTGAAAGTCTGAGTTGGGCCTTTTCTTTCACATGCAGAGAGTTCAGGCTGACTCAGTTAAGGAAAATGTCAACATTGGGGAGTTTTCTTGCATTTATTAATACAGAGGTTTACCTTTTCAGCACTCTTTCCACTCCTCCCTTCTTCCACGGATTCCTACCTAACTGGAGCTGAGTTACTAGCTTTCTGTTTCACTAACTGGTACCCATGAGTAATTTAATATCCAGTGAATGGCTTTGTTATGACAAAGTATTTGTTTCATAATTCTGGCAGGCAGAAACAAGCCCTAGAGATTGTAGTCTCTGCAAGTTTTATGTAAACTTAATGGATTGAAAAAATAAAAAAGCAGCTCCATTTAAAGCCAGCTGCAAAATGCAGAGAAGCTAATTTTTGAGATTTTTTAATTGGCACTCTTAAAAACAGTGTTAAAAGCTAAAACAAGCAAACAAACCAGCGATTGTGGTAAGCGACTGCCAGAGGCTTCTGCTTTCCTTCCAACACGGTACGGACCTGAAGGAATCCGGGATCCTACCAGTGATGTCCATTCGTAAAGGCCCAGCGTGAGCACGGCAGCGGTGCTACGCTGCTTTCCAAGGCCCCCACGAAGCTGCAAGCAGTTTCTCCTGCTCTCTGCCCGAGCTCTGGGAGCAGAGCGGGGAGGAGGGGGCTGACTTCTGGAAGCATTTGCACCAAGCCACCCCCTGCTATAGACACAGCAGCAGAAGCTGGGAGGAGGAGGAGGAGAAGTGAAAAAGGAAAGGAAGAGCTTATTTCCCACTACAGCTCTTAACCTCTGTATCGTTCTTCCCTGTATTTCTCTCGATCTGATTTCTTTTTAAAGGCTGCTTCAAGTTATCACTCACCACATCATCGCTTTCACTTTGCTCAAGTGCTTACAGAGCCCAAGCAATTCATCTCCAAATGCTGAGGCAGGCTGCATCTGCCAGGTAGCTTAGCATTAAGCACGCTTATCAGTGCAGCTAGCCTGCCCTTTATTGTTTACCTTATTTTAAATAACTCTAAACCATTTTAACTCCCAGGGCAGGGTTCTGATAGCTCTCTTCCCACAACTCCCAGCCATGCTTAAGCCAGAAGTGCACATTTCAGCATTTATTCTTCTCCCCTCACTTACGTCGCTTCGTTTCTCCCAGCTCCGAAGGCCTCCATTCTCCTCCTGTCTATCTGCTGCTAAAAGTAGGTGGGACTGCTCACTGTAATTAACTCCTGAAGATGACAGTAATGTAATGCCATTACAGAGCTCCCAACTTTAGTTATTCATATTTAAACTGAACAGGTTTTGTAAAAGAAAACTATTATTCCCATTATTCAGAAACTGCAGTGTCTACAAGAGCTACTTGGAAAAGATTAAACTGAAATCCTTTCTTTGGCAGAAATTTGCCGCTTTCTAAATGTAAACATTTTGTAGGGATGGAATTTTTTTTTTTGCTAATTTCTCTGAAAAATTTGTTTGTGGCTTTCCTAAATTGTACCAGTTCAAGCAGACTGTCACCAGAAAACTTTTCTTCCTTCAAGGTTGCTGCCATCCCTTATGCTGCTCAGCAGCTCACACCATAGCCTGGTGAGGACCTCAGGGCTTTTACGCAACGTAAAAGCAGGATGCCAGGCCACCTGGGCTTTTGTGGACAACGTTGAAGTTTGGAGTTCTGTTCCAAATCTGAACAGAAGCCAAATAAGAAGCATCAACTACTCCAAAAAAAAAACCTGATGTAACCTCTCTCACACACTGTCATATTATGCTTTATCAGTCACTTATCTGGCACTTTTTGCAACGTGGTTTCTAGCCTGAAAATCTTCAGCTAGAATAATCTAACATTCCCACAGGAGGAATTTATATTAATCCTTTTATAAAACAGCAGGAAAACATTCTTCTTGTGCTGTTTTCCCCAAGCAGTCTCCTTTCATAGCCCTGATCATTCTCCCTGTGTTACTGCCGCCAGAGCGTTCCCTACATCCCATTCAGTGCCACTGTCACTGCTGCAGATGGTCGCAGCCTGCCACCCACCCTGTCCTGGAGAGCTGCTGAACCACGTGTTGGAGGCTCACAGCTCCAGCCAACAGAAAGAGAAGCGTCAGAAGAGGGTTATAGCCGGAGGTGAAGGAGAAATCTGGCACCCCTCTTGTCTCCTACTTGTTTTTTTTTTCCTTCCTTTCTATACAAACCTCCATTATGCCTTACCTGCCAGCACAGAGCAGGGGAACCCAGAAGAGACTGCCTGTGCCTTTGCTAGCAAAGTCTGAGCCTTCCTGCTGCACCCGCTTGGTTCTAGTAGAAGCTCGAACAGAAGTGTTTCCCAAAGTTGTAATTCTCGCTATTGCTTCTTAGTTTTTTGACAAGAAGACCCACAAAGATTCCTGGCTGCTTTACAGATGTGTAAATACTATTACGTCAGCCGCCAGCATCCTAAATCCTGAAGTACTCTTGAAAAGAACTGATGGCAGCTGAAGCATCCACCAGTGCCCCACGGACACCACACCGAGCTCTGGGGCTGCCTGACCCCATGGTGTGCTGGTGCCAAACATCTCAACTTCATTCTTCTCACAGACCCCATAAGAGAGCTTTAGAGGTGAACTCACTTCCCATTCCCAATCGCTAAGCATCAAGGATGTAACAGTTCTCTAAGTCACAACAACTAAGTGATTACGCCCATCAGCTTGGACTTGAGAAAGGTCTTCACACACAACCATAGAGTTGGGGGGAGCCCCACGGAACAGGATGACTTCCAGGAACAACTGAGAAATGTATAAATCTCAGGTAAAGTTGCAGAGAAAGTGAAAGTGGACCTGGTCCTTAATGCAAGCGTGACACATCACCTTGTCTGTGGTCATCACATATAGATATTCTTGGGTTTTGTCAAGAACCAGGTCATTCTTTATGGGTTTGTTTAGTTCAATAGAAAGAGAGCTGTACTCAGTTGCAGTGGATGACAGGAACACCTATTCAATGAAAGAAATAAAGGTGGTTACTGTTACTTTTTTCCCCCAAATATCATTAATGAAAATCCTGTTTACTCAAGTTGACAAATCCACGCTAGGGAAAACATTTCATTTTGAAGTATATGGCAACAAAAGCAGCAAGCAAAGGATGAAAGTCATGAAAGGAAATTGCTCACTGCTCACAATAGCTAGTATTTGTATCTTTTTTGTAAATGTTGATTTATTTCAGCACTGTAAAACTAAAATTTTCAACTCGGAGCCTTTGCACTTGAAGGTGTTCGAATTTGTTGTTCCCTTATGGTAACCAACAGGTTCAGCTTCAAATTTCAAACGATGTAGTGGTCTATGGCCATCACTCCCTTTCAGCAAAAGAAGGTATTTGGCGTTGTAGGCTTGATATTGTAACACCACAAACACGTGAACCCTTGAGCCTTGCACCACACAGTCAGAACTTAGCAAAGCTCCAGCTTGGGCTTGGTATTGCCATCTCTATTCACTGAATGGCCAGAATGATTACAAAACGAAAAGTTGCTCTTAAACTAGTATGGGCTTGAATAGAGACAAGGCTAGAGCAGCTGTTAGATTACCGAAGGCTGTTTATACAGGGCTCTCAGTAGATATCTAGTCCTTCAGTAGGTGTCACTCAGATGATGCTAATGCAACCTGTGTACTGGATAGCTGAGGTACATCAGAAACAATGTGGTTTTTCTTTGAAATTAAAAATACCAAGCTCCAAGAGAATTTGCTCCTGGTATGCAATCTTATAAATTCCATGTACTTTTAGAGTGGAAGTATGCTATCACTACAGTTTGCAATCTTTTAAACACGTTTGTCCTTAAAGTCTGATTTGTTACCTTAAGAATTTTGCCATCCGACGTTCCCAGAAAGGCTACGGTATGCCCATTCTCCACAGCCACAGTGACAGCCGTGAGATTCATTCCTTCTTTTTGGAGTACTGGTTTCTCTATAACACCATTCTTACTTCCCAAGAGGTACGGCAAGTGTTCGGAGCCACAGGGGAAATTTTTGCTTGCATTCTAATAAGGAATAGCACCACAGAGCAATGTTAAACATTCAGATCACTAATTCCTAGCTAAGATTGAAGTGCAACCCTATTATCAGGCAGTATAATACCCCTCAGACATAGAAGAGTAGAAAGAGAGAAATGGACTGTCTGGCCATTTTCCCCCAGCCAACAGGCAGCAATCAGAAAGCAGCCTACTAATTGCAAACTGCTTCAATGCTTTCACTTTCCAGGAGACATGGGGACAGAAATTATTTTGCTTCTGTTTCATTATAGCAGCACAGTTTAAAAAGTAACCAGTTTGTTTAATTAAAATGAACACGTCATGTAGATTGTGTTGACCAATTTTGTGTTGAAGGCTGTTTTTTTAATGCTGTTTTGTTTCTTAATTGTCTGCTATCCAGACAGAAGCAACTCGCAACCATCTCGTGAACTTCAACACATTCCCTCTTCACTACGCTTTAATCCTGAGCTGCAGGGAGTGCCACCTGAAGGAAGTTCATTCACACCTTGCCTTTTTGTCTATTTGGTAATGAGACTGTCTTTCTGATCTGAAATCCACACCTCCTTTTGCTGGAAGCCAGGGCTGCTCTACTCGTCACATTCAGGATTTCTGTGTTTGATGCTCACCTCAGATGCAGGATACTGCAGTAACACTGGTATTTGGAAGCAAAAAGTGTTATTTTGGCTTCTCATCAGTGCTAGCAACCTACTGTGGAGGAGAGGGCTGTGCTTTCATGAGATGCAGGATTCTGGGTCAATACCACCTTAAGGTATTCCCATGCCCCTTCTCTCCAGTTGTTCACTCCCACCCCTGGACTGCAGCATACTGTTTCTCAAGCTGTGCTCAAACAGCTGCTTATGCAAGTGTGTAACTTGCTCAGGTTGGGGAATTAAGACATCGTCCCAAAAGCTGGATGAGTTATTTTTAAGATGATTCAATTCCTCAACCCGGTTTAGGGTTGGCTGCAGTAATGAATGACGAGCCCAAGTAGGGCTTGGGAATAGGTTGAGTGGTGTGGGCAAAAACATCACAAAATCACAGAGATGTTGAAAACTGCCTCTCAGAGATACAGTCATATATTGAAGAAGAGTATCTGTAGGGGTGTAACATTGCTCTCCAAAAACCTTACAGCCAAGGTACTGACAAGCCATAAAAAGAAAATGAAGGCCATTGTGCTATAGAAGTATTTTGAGCCAGAGCAAAATATGAACACCACCTCAATACAAGAAACCCTTGTATTTCCAGTTATCTGAAATTCAAATCCAAGTCAGAAACAACACTAAACTCCAGAAATCACCTACAAGATTCTTAATAACATTTAAAAACATTATAAATATGTTGACTGAGACCAGAATTGTGTATAGTGTTCATCCAGAAGGTGATTATGGGTGTAACGAATCACTGCATTCGACTCAGTAATTTCCATACCAGAAGGAACCCCTTAAAAAAAAAAAGTGTTTATGAAACTAATATTAATCTTTCGGAAGACATCAAATCTTTTTTAAAAGACTCAAAATTACGACTATCTCGCCACTTCTTGCTTGACCCATTCCGCAACCCCCCTCAACCACACTCCATTTCTACAGTGAATCCAGCTACTGAGTTTTCAGTCATCTGATCTCACTATAGTTTAGCTCAAAGCCACCCCAAATCATGCAGTTGCATATTTTCCACTAATTCTAACACAGATTCTAAAACTGATACTGATATTACCAGTCCATGTGAGGCACACGGGTTTTCTGCTGAAAAAAGCTTGTAAAATGAGCTGGTATTCTTTTTTGTGTAGCAATCGTTCCGGTTTTTTTCCATCTTTTCATTGATGTGCCGCAAGGAAAACACACACATAGCAGATTTGAGAGAGCCGTTGTCTTTGTTCACTTTGCTGAAGAGTGCAAGCAGAACTTTGTCATCTGAGAGAGCATCTGTAGTTTGTCTCTGCTGAGCCATGCTCTGAGCCAGCTCTTCTCCTGGGGTAGTGACATAAGCAGAATGACAGTGGTCATAGGCACCATCATCATCTTTGCAACCCAAGTCCATTTCAAAGTAGGAATAATAATGGGCATCATCTTTGCACAGACGTGCAATCAGCGTGCGGTTATTGACGGGCTGTTTCTCTTGCTGATTAAAAATAAAATAAACATAATTTTTATCCTCAAAGACTGCCACAAATTGTTGCGTGCTTGACGAGTGATAAGCTGACTTAACAGCTGCTGAGTCCGTATACATTTCAAAAATGTCTTTCCCATCCCTTTCG
Organism: Opisthocomus hoazin; assembly: GCF_030867145.1. Taxonomy (NCBI): domain Eukaryota; kingdom Metazoa; phylum Chordata; class Aves; order Opisthocomiformes; family Opisthocomidae; genus Opisthocomus; species Opisthocomus hoazin. The sequence continues at coordinate 51,250,340 of NC_134421.1, read as the reverse complement.
TAGAGCTGCCGAGTGCTGATTATTATCCCATTATCATTTGGTCCGTTCCCTTTCCCAACAAACAGCACTCGGTCGTTATTCAAGGAAGTGATCAATCCCACAGTTGATACATTCTCATCGTTGCTTGCTACGAAGGACTTTTCTCCGCTACTGTCCACATAATACGTCTCATTGCTAATATCTGCTAGATTTCTGATGGCACAGATCCCCTTAAAAAGGCTTCCACACACCACAATTGCTTTATCCACCTTGTTCAGCAACAATAATTTGTTATAATTGTCAGTCAGTACTGCCTCTTTACATTGATTTTCATCAATGGGAGGTGTGCACTTTTTGTTGTCCTTTCTTGGACCTGTTTCTACAGACCTTATTACATCCAGGTTTTCTGTAAGCTGATACAGAGCATTTACCACTCCCAAATAGATTATCCCAGTGTCATTATCCACTGTCAGATGATTTAGCTCTGTAGCACTCCGAAAAAATTTCAGTTCCTCGTTTCTGGATAAGGTGACGCAAAAACAGCTCAAAATGCTCAGAGTCCAGATCCATAAAGCCATTTCTATGTAATACCTAAACAAGGAAAGAAGAACATGAAACACAATGAAAAATAAAATTTACACAAAATTCAGCAACATGAAGGTATTTTTCTTTCACAATTTCAGAGACAAATACACTTATCCTTATGCATGTGTAGACATCATGAAGATTATGGAAAGCCTCAAATCCTGTTAACTACCTAGCAATTTAATATGATGGGGAAGGAGTAAACAAGGCAAGGTCCTATGTCTAAATGATTATCATACAACCAATTAGATAATCAATCCTGTGCTAAAGCACAATGAGAACAACAGACAACTCGAATCAACATAACAGTGTCAAGAAGCGGTAGTGCTTCTCCAGACAGCTTCCTACCGGGTGAATTATTTATTGTTGAGATTTTAAATATTAGCTGGAGGAGATCAGAGTTTTGCGTGGCTCCTCCTTAATAGAGGGGCAAAATTTACATATAAGTGTTTGAGACATTTGGTGTTGCAGAACTCTCCCTAGAAAACCAGAAAAACTTGCACTGACTACAGGTAAGTCTGGATCTGGCTGCTGATGCTCTCGAGAAAGCATTGCACTAATCCTTTATCAGTGTAAAGCTGGAAGATGGCAGAGCCTTAACATGCAACATTGCCTTTGACTGCTGGTATGCATTACAGTCCAACACTTCAAATTCACTTGAGCACTGCAACTTAATAGTGTCAAATCTGTCTTAAGAAAATCACTTAGAGTTTTATGAGATTAAGATTCTGTTACTGTTTGGGTTTGGGTTTTTTTTCAGAATTTTTACTTCCCAAGCAGATCACCTGGCTGTTTGGAATTAGACAAAGACCTTCAGAACCTTGCAAGCAGGGGTCTAATTTTAACCTCAAGAGCTAAATGAGGATGCAAGTCCCAGCTGGCTTCCTAAGCACAAAACGTTTTGTCAACGTTTTCTGCAAGTGTTTAGTTCTGGGAGCAGAAAACAGAAGGTGGCACGGTTGGACACACCAATGCTAGGGAAAAAAGATAAATACTTGAAAAACAAATATGATCCAAGTATTTTCACTTTCCAAAGTACACATGTGACTTCACAGCCTGATGAGGAAAGAACCTGTAAACTTACAGGGAATCTCAAGTTACATCTGAAAATATCTGGAACTGTGAATACAAAGGAAAAAATAAAAACTCAGAAAAGGGAAACATTTAAGAAAGTAATTTAACAGGTGAAAGCCTTGTAGGAGGAGGAAAATAACACAGAATGACAAAACCAGTAACTGAAAAAAGAAAAGAAAAATAATAAAAATAATAATAATAAAGGAACCATACTCCCGTGTCAGCTATAACTTCTGTTTTGGCAGCAGCAATACACTCTGGTGTGATGTGAAAGAGAATTGCCTGAATCATTGCTTATACTGGATAATCAAGGTTAAACATCAACAACCGGGCTGCAAAAGTTTGAGTAGGGAGGGAAGGACCCTTGCTGTGACCACAAGCCATCTGCCAGCTCCCCAAACCACCCTGGTATCCCCATCAATGCAGAAAGACAGCTCCTGCCCTCCAGCACTGACTGCATTTTGCTCCTCTACGGAGAAAACATGCGTGCAACGGTGAGAACAGCTTTTCCAAAAGCAGACTGGTTCTAACATATGGAAAACTGAAAACCTACTAATGTAACTCAGGATAATAGTGAAGACAAAATAAAAGGCTAATTTCAATCTTGTTTTGCTAATGCTAAAGCTCTTCTCGTGTACCAAACTGAGTAGCTAACTGTAAAATGAGGTCAAAGAAAAGACAATACATTAGGGACAGCACAAGCCTGACTTCTAATGATAGACTGACCTCATATGACAGTGACCAAGAAAAGGCTAAGAATTATAACCCATTCTTCAGACACACGGACTTTAGTGCATGCCTTGCAACATAATGAAGTGTTGGACCTCTCTACAGAAACCTTAGACCTGCTCTAAGGAACCAGGAAGAATTCTGATGTTGTTTGTTAGAAACTCCGCTTTTCCTGCTCCCAAGGACCTCAATTTTCCAAACAAGCTTTGATCCCAGCTTACATCTCCGTGGCTAAATGGTATGTCATAATGCATGTCATCTAATTTCAGATATTTTCCCTTACAGTTATCTGCAATGAAATAAAAACCAAGCTTGACATACTACTGCAATGTTGTTTCATAAAAGTTTTATCATTCTACTATCTATTGCACAAGGATCAAATGCTGAAGGATTCAGACTCATTTGTTCCTGTTTTTCCCACAAGGTAATTATTGTCAGATTATTATCATCTCTGCTCTCAGTCAAAAAAAAAGCCATAAATAGCTCTACTTATAAAATATGACTCGAATGGAAAGTAATTTATTGTACCTTAATCTCTGTACTTTGTTCGCCTCCATGTCCATTTATTTCAGTGGATTAAAAAGCTATTTTGTCCATTGGTGGCACCCAGCTTAATGACACAGAGGCTACACTTGCAGTACACCTGCCTTCATCCCACGGACAGAACGAAGAGCCTCGCTGGTTCATGCCAAAGACAAGATTTAAGGAAAAGTACTTTTTGCACCTCTAAGCCAGACTCTTACAGGAGTAATTCATCTCTCTGTACAAAAACGGGTAATGCTTGCTCCTACTATTTGCTGCCTTGTTTACTTATCAAATTTTTAACTTAAATTATTCAGAATGACATGCATTCCCTATTAATTCTGCCTTTTTTTTTTTTGGCATTTACTCCCTGCCACCCCAGTCTCCAGCCAAACACCACCAAATTATCTCAGACCTCCATGCAAGGTAACGTTCTTCATTCTCTGTACCTATTGGCTTCATTTCCCCCTCCCTCCCCCTTCAAAGCAAACAGTAAACAAAAATTAAATACGCTATGGAAAAGATCCAGAACTAAATTCCCATGCAATTCTTAAGTACTAGGCTTAAGGAAAGCAAAAAGCAAATAAAATGAAATGAGATGCGCTACAACCACAGCTCTTTCTCACCTAATCTTAACTTAATCGGGAAGTAGCAGCTGGAGGAATCTTACTACAGCCAGTTGATGTGGTGGGACCTACAGGGCTGCTATTAATAGAGATGCCCTGCTGAGTTAGGTGCTATGGAAATGTATCAAGGAACAGTTTCCTGCTGTGAAAAACTTCTGTTTTAAATGAACAACTCATGAAAACACAAGAGAATATGAGTAAGAAGCCCAGGCTGGAGCATGGAATGCGAGATGTTCAGCATGGCAAATGTATTTCCAATGGCTTAATCACATACTTCTATTACACACGGACCTGTGTGGTTTACTCAAAGTCATGCCCTGGTCCTGAGACCTGACATACACTCTCTGACCTCAGTTTGCACTTAATTTTAAGCCCTTGGCAGACTCTGGATAAAAGAAGCCCAACAAAGCAGCTGACCGTATTGTTTTTTTCTCTCTCTCAAAGTCTTGTCTTCATCCATCATTAGACTCATCTTTATCACTCTCCTATCAAGATTACCAGAACTGCCAAGTCATTTCCTTTTTGGATTCCTCCTTTTTTCATTATTGCCTTCATTTTCCTTTCCTCCATCTCAAAACATACTCCTCTTCTGATTCATCTACCTTACAGACAACTAAACGTGATTTTGATGAGTATCCTAGAAGGATGGCACTAACAATAAACACACTCCCAAAGCAGAAAAAAGTGACACCGTGTTGGATTGACACAGCTACCAGCGCTCTGCCCCACTGCTAGATCAATTTTAATTTAAGTACCCATAACTTCATGTCTTTCTACTGAAGCAAGACCAGTAACCTTAAGTAGTAGTCAACTCTTCAAAAGGCACGCAGAAAAAATGGGCATCTATAATCTACAAGCACAAAGTGAGTTTCAGATTGACTTCATGCTATTACAAATATCTTTAAGAATTAGCACTAGCAACACGCTGACATGGATGTAGCAGGTGTTTTCCTCCTCCACCGCACAATCCTCTGCTGAACATGCATACGGGAAACCTTCATCTTTTCAGCCAAGCCCAGTCACTTTACTTTAGCCTTCAGTATAACTTTAGCTGTATGTTACTCCATTTCTTACATTAATTTCAGCTGAAGTGAAAGAATACCAAATTTGGCGTGAAATCAGAATAACTGAGAATGAAAACAAGTGTTATTCCCCAAAATGATGGACAAGAAAGTCTTCAGTGAAGGAATAATCTCACCAGTTTAGCTTCTGTGGTATTTTTGCGAAGCTGTTCTTCACTAACCATATACATATCTATACACTGAATTAAACTCTGTTACCTCACCTCAACAGAAGTTTTGTTACTTGACGTTCTGGGTCTAGAGACAAACACTTCTGCCAAGAGAAGCAGATACTGATACACTTTAACAATAAGTGACACAGAGAACTGTAGTTCTCCCTGCAAACTTTCCCCTAATTAGGGAGACCCCAAAAGATCCAAAAAACCCTAAATTTGGAAAGAAAAGGGTAAAAAGACCCCAAAATTGCAACATAGAAAAGGTAAAAATCCAAAGAGTGCACCTAAATGGTGTAGATATTTGGGGAAAGAGGAATGAAAAGAAATTTCTCTTCTTCCTCATTTTGAGTAACTTTGCTTTTAGCTTCCAATAAGTTTTTCACAACACAAAAAGAATTCAGCTTTCATTTTTAAGCTCAAAGGAAATCAGGAGAGAAACTAGAGAATGCATGTGAGGCACGGGATGAGCCAGATTTTCAGTTTGGATTTCAAAGCTTCTACTTGTGTGAGAACTGTAGGTAAATGCAAGAACTCTCCTTCCCAGCTACAATTTTTATTACTGTTTCCTAAAACCCATGAACAATGGAGCTTGCTGGTTCAGAGAAGGAATCACCTGGAAAAACACTCTGCAGGGTTCAAACCCATTTCCTAAGAGCACGGCAACATGCTGGAAAGGCTTTGGAGAGAGAAGAACGACTTCTTTTGTAGACTATGGCATAGGTCCAAATTTAGTTTACTAGAACCACCGAGAATAGCAATCACTGTGGTGGGTGTCCATCCCTTTAGTTGTGATGGTTTGCTGTTAGCAGATGGGACCTGTGGGTCAGTGAGCTGCGGGAGGTCACTTTGCAGAGAATGAAAATCCAGTATCTTTTTCATCGGAAGCTGTGACAGCCTGTACTGCTCAAACATAAGAGTCATTTTCCTTTTCTTTCACTGCTCCTCAAAACACAATTTGCTAAGATATAGGGCGTCCTCATATGGGACAAACCACCCCAGCTGGTCAAACTGCTGGAAAAGTGGCAAAAAATGGACAAATACTTATAATGCAGATTCTGCTCCTGAAGTGGAAGATAAAAGTTTTGCTTGCTTTCACAAGGCAAATTCTCAATTGTTTTTCTTAAATATTTTGAGTAGTTTACAATAATATAAGGTTTCTTTTTTTAACGTGTGTTATAGTTATATTGATATGTGTCTTCTTTTACAAGGACTGGTTGGAAATTACAGATTTGCCAAGGAAATAATGAATGTAACGCCCTCAGTCCCTGCGCATTCTGCAGGTGTTTTTCTGCAATCTCTGGGTAAAACAAATGGAAATCTTATGGAACCACAAACTCAGGGTACCAAAAGCCAGGGTTTCCTATAGCGTGCTTTCATCTGGCAAGCATGAGCTGTATTCCGGGGCCCAAAGAGTAGTAACCCTATCGCTCGTGCCTGCAGCATCAGCAGAGGCCAGCGGTGGCTGGGGGAGGAGAGTGTGCACAGGATGGTCCCCCTGGGAAAGGGGCATGGGGAAGAAGATCCTGACATCACTCTGGAGACTCTCATCTTTCAGAAGATCTGAGGCATCAGCAGCGGATCTCGCAAAAAGAGCTCAGATAACTCATTCCCTGAGAGAGCCCATTAACTCCAGGAGATGCTGAGGCATCCCACAGTCTGGCTAACTGGGAGCTCAAGGGCAAAGGGACAGGTTTGAAAAGATTAACTGATGTGGCATGCACAAGGCCACCCAAATAGTATTTAAGGCTTTTCTCAAGCTTTAGCTACAAGGTCATCCCCATCAAGGTTTCCACAATGGCAGAAGAAGAGTTTTGAGAACTCCACCAGTCACATTACCAAAGATCACCCAAACTGTTGTCTTCCTTGTGTCTCCTAATCTCCAGCTGGGGAGGGAGGGGATGACACAGGGCATCCCACCCAGCTCCGGTATCTCTTGCAACTAGAGTAAAACAGTACTGTCACATACAAATGGGCCAGTAACCCACACAGAAATGTCTTCTTGTCTCAACATGGAAATGGTTTCGCCAGGCATTGCAACTGAATTGACAGCTGTGGAGCACAACTGCTTTCCATGGTAGGCCCTGTACCCACCAGCATCTCAGCGTCTCCCTACCGAGGACTCCCACAGACTTGGTGCAAAATTGGCAGGGCTGAATCAAAAGTTTTAGTGCAGCATGTAGCTAGCAAATTCAGAGTTCACATTAGTAATTCTGTCATTAGCTTCAAGCTAAAATAATAATGCTATTAGTAGTCTGAATCAAAACCTTTCATCTGCGCACACCTGAACTCCAAAGTATTTAACATTCTGATCTAGACCCATATTCAGAGCAAGAGGAGCAACATGAGTCTTAATTTTTCAACTAGGAGTCACTCAGAAGAGCATTAACAACAGGTAATGAGACTCAGAAAATGCATACTTGCATACTTTGCAATCCCACTCTAGAGTTTCCAATAATGTGCTGTCTCTGCAACATCAGCAGGGAAACAAAAAAGAAGAGTAGCGCTTCGCAGATTTATATGAACTCTAAGAAGCGGAGCTGTGCTACACAAAGCTGAACTCTAATGAATTCCCTGGTTTATTACAGCCAGACCTGGCCGTGTTTTGATTTTGAAAATCTTTTATACTGTGGATTCTGTCATAGACCAAGGGCTGGTTTTCTACTGCTTTCAGGAATTAAAACAAAAATTCTCTGAAGTGAAAGTATCTTCAAGAGTTCACAGTGCCAAGTAGCTTAATAAAAAGTCAACAAAAATAGCTGCTGTGGAAAGACCTCATTCCAAAGCATTAGCTACCAGCAATTACGGAATATAAACCACTCTAAGACACAGGTAGCTTATGCCACAAAGGTTGCTTCAAATTCTAAATTTTATTATTGTAATATTTATTATGAAGACACACAGTCATATTATCACTTCCAATAAGAGGGCTGCACAGACACAGCCCAGCCCCACTGATGCAGGCAGGAGCACCCATGGGGAAGGGAAACTCCGCATGAGCAGACCCGCGTTCCTGCCTTCCCAGACCACACCTCCCTTTCCGTTTGGGCTTCTACATTCATCCCCCCATCTTTTTTGCATTCTCTCAGTAGAAATGAAGCGCCCATTTTAATGAGGCCTCGCTTTCTCAGTGTTACAAAGATGTAGTTGATCTACAAGACAAGCAGCCAAGTGACGTGTTTAATAGCAAGCAGCTGACTCGGCAGGAATCTGAACCCACAGAATCCCCTCTTTGACCTGCTTTGTGGTTTTGTTAAAATCATGAGGTCTCCTAAATAACAAAAATTTAGGGTTTCATTTTTTTTTCCAACCTCCTTGAGCGCTAAGCCCAGTGATTCCCTACGGACCAACACCCAGCTGCATCAGCCTGCAGGCAGCACAGGACCACAGGTCCCAAAGTTGCTTACAGACACTTTTACACTCCCTGTTCCTGCAAATGGCCAAACCTAATTTGACCCCAAGTGCAACCATCGGCTGCAGCATCTGAGCCACCCAAACTTTGAGGGAGGATGGTTCCGTGAAGCAGCTGCTGTGCAAGGCAGAAAGCAGGGACGTGCCATGCATGCGCACCAGCTCCACGCAAGCCCTGGGTTATTTTACCCTTTCTACAAATCAGGTAAACTTTTTTGTTTTCTGGGACCAGCATAAAGTGAGAGAAAGCCTGGAACATGGGAAGGAAAACTGAGGGAGTTAGGATAGCTTTAATTCATTAGCTTTCCCTGCACTAATAAGGGTATTACGGCGCAAGGAAAAAAATGCATTTATACTGATAGTAAAAGGACTCTGTGTCACCAGCTCCACGCTACAACAACGAATTGCTTGTTTTCAGTGCTAAGGTCATCTTCAAGGACTGGTTTCGGACTTCCCCTGGAAGAAACAAGAAAGGAGGCGGATTTTTTTTTCCAGTGTGGGGGAATCTGAGCATGACCATGTGGAAAAAAACACAAACTATTCCGGCTCCTTCCTCGCCAGAACCAGTTCTCCCTCATAAATTAACCATTAATCACACACACAAAATACAACCAAATCAAAAGGATGACATTTCCAGCATGTGTGAAGCTTTACTTTCCCTACCAATTGCACAAACGAGACTCGAGAGGTCACAGACAGGCAATCCATCTCGCCCTGCCCTCCTCCGCAAAACAGGAGCAACCAAACCAAGCTCTGCATGTCCAGCGCAGCCGCAGCCTTTCGCGGCAGCACCAGCCCGCTTCGGCGGCAGCTCGAATCTGCACGTACCCCTTGCTGGTTCGAATGCAGCCAGAGGAAAGCTGGGAAGAGCCAGGAATTGCCTTGCTGCGATATGGCTGCACAGGGCAGCAAAGGGACTTTCGAAGCTAAGCAGCATTATGCCATGAGGCAGAGCCATCATTTTTTTTCTTCCTGTTACATTACAGTGTTACGGTACTTAACAGAAGAATCATGTACAAGCAACAATAATAAGGCTGTATGAAACTTATCCCATAAATCAATGCGATAAATCAATTTTCACCCATAAATCAAAGAAACACAAACATGGCAAGTAATTCATAAAACCCTATGCAACAAAATCTGTTCCCCCTAATTCTAGCCCTGCCTTCATGATGTTTGCCTCGTGTTTCCCTGTGTCATCATATTTCTAATTCTTCCATTTCTCCTGATTTTGTTTTCCCATTTAGGTTTAACAGATTCCTGCATTCTTCATTTTAATGTAGTTATCTGGCTGCGCCAGCCATTTATCCAGAACTTCTGAGAGGTGGGACAGAAGCTCTATGAAAACGGGAAGCTGTCAACCGCAATAAGTGGAGTACTACAATATATATTGTAGTCAGGCAGCTGATAATGCAAGCCACAAAGAGAGACAGGCAGAGGAGGATGGGGAAAATTCTTGAATCGGAAAGTTTATTGAATGTTGGGAGCCAAGAAACACATAGCTGAGGAATGGAGAATTTTCCTGGCTTCTGCTGCTCGAGATAAATCGCAGGGGTTTGTCTGGTTCGTCTTTCTTGAAATTCTTTAAACTTTCATTTGGACCATCTGTACGTCCATGGTGGTGTTGCTCATTTTGATTGCTCTGAGATTAAAGTGTTGTGGGTTTTTTTTTTCTCTCTGCCCTTCAAATTAATGTTCATGACAGTTTTTAAAAAGCCCTTTTATTTTTCCTCACTTACACATCTTTTCACATCTTCTTGCAGCTCCTCCTCCCCCCACCTTCTTTTCTTCTCAGGCACAGCCTCCAAGTTTTCCTCTCCTACGGCTGCTACTACAGCTTGAATACTCTTGTGGAAAGTCTCTGATGACAGAGCAGGCAACAGAAGGAAAAAAAGAGGGGTGAAAAAAAAGAACAAAAACCTCAGGTGATTTTCAGACCTCCATGGGGAGCTCAGACATACTCACTGCCTCACTGACTCCCTATCTCTTTTCAAACCTTTTCTGGAAACACCTCTTTTGTTTCTTGACTGCTTTTTCCTCCTCTTTTGTTTCCTCCTGCTTTTTCAGAGGAAAGAAAAATACAGTGAGAGGTACTTAACTTCATGGCACCTGCTGATTTTACATACTCAATGTTCACTTCAGCTTGAGGGGGAGGAGGGAACGTAGGCAGGGAAGAGACGGTGCTGGGTGAACTGGTGTCCTGCTGCAGGGAGCCACAAAGAGGTAGTGATACATGGTGCAGGTGAAGCAGCACAGCAGAAACAACAAACTGGGAGGGCTGCTTCTGCTCACAGACAAGACAACTTTGCAGCTGAGGGAGAGCTGGGAGAAGATGGGGAGACACATGGCAGCAGGGCAGGAACAGCTTGGAGAAGCAGAAGAGAAGCATAGCAAGAAAGGGCACGTGGTAAATATTTGAAGAGGCTTTTAAGGTAGTGGGGAGTGAAGTAGAATCCACAAGAAAGAGGGTTTGCAGGAAATCGAATGTGCTAAAATAAATACCATACACAGTACAAAGGGTTAAGCACCAGAGATGCAAACAAATACAGAACAGGCTGCGTGGTACGAAGTCGCATTTGATTGCACTCATTCATTTCTCTATGGTGGCTTTCGGCTGCTGCAGGTGAGAAAAGACAAAACAGACCTGCAGCATTTTGACTTGTGTTTACCTTTTCCTGTTTTTTTCAGGGTGTGTGGTTTCTTTTTTTGTGTTGTGGGGTTTTTTTTTTTGTTTTTTTTTTTTAAACAAACATTTGAGCCTCCTCTAAATGAATGGCATGTTCCTGGCTCTAACAGAGCAGTGCTGGCTTGCACTGAACCACTCTGCCCAGACAGACACTGCATGCACCTCATCTATTCTTCTATTCATTATATTTCACTCCAAATTTATGTGGCCAGTTAACCAGTAATTTGCATGGACCTGACAGCAGCACCTACCTGTGCCTGTCTATTTAAGGGCCTGTCAGCAAAAGTATTATAAAATCCCCTTTTTATGGATGCATAACACAGTCATAAAATGTGTTTTCCTAGCTTCAGAACTGTCCAACACAATTTCATCTCCAGGAGCACTTTATTTCAAAAAAAGGAGCATGATACAACGCGTGATGAAAATATATTACCAGCCGTTTCACACCAGTCCCTGCCTAAGCGCTCCAAACCAGAGGTCCTTCCTTTAAAATCACCAGTCCTCAGCCATGCCGAACACAACGCTGCTATCTCTGCAGAGCGGCTCTAACGCGTGTGGACAGACATGAATAAAATCATCCATTTCGCATAGGTTGGCTCAGGACCCTCTCCAGCTCAACCTGCGAACCAGGCCAGGAACTGTTTATGGCCTGCGCTGAAGGCTCTAACAGGATTTAGGTGATGCACGAACTTGCAGGGAATCATAGAATGGTTTGGGTTGGAACGGACCTTTGAAGATCATCCCATATAGCCAGGGAACTACAGGCTGGTCAGCCTCACCTCCATCCCGGGAAAGGTGATGGAGCAGCTTATCCTGGAGGCCATCATCAAGCAAGTGGAAGAAAAGAAGGTTATCAGGAGTAGTCAGCATGGATTCACCAAGGGGAAATCATGCCTGACCAATGTGATAGCTTTCTACAATGACATGACTGGCTGGGTAGACGAAGGGAGAGCCGTGGATGTTGTCTACCTCGACTTCAGCAAGGCTTTCGACACAGTCTCCCATGATATCCTCCTAGGGAAGCTCAGGAAGTGTGGGCTGGATGAGTGGTCGGTGAAGTGGATAGAGAACTGGCTGAATGGCAGAACTCAGAGGGTTGTCATCAGCGGTGCTGAGTCTAGTTGGAGGCTGGTAACAAGTGGTGTCCCCCAGGGGTCAGTACTGGGCCCAGTCTTGTTTAACTTCTTCATCAACGACCTGGATGAAGAGTTAGACTGTACCCTCAGCAAGTTTGCTGACGACACCAAACTGGGAGGTGTGGTAGACACACCGGAAGGCTGTGCTGCCATTCAGCGTGACCTGGATAGACTGGAAAGTTGGGCAGAGAGGAACCTGATGAGGTTCAACAAAGGCAAATGCAGGGTCCTGCACCTGGGGAGAAACAACCTCATGCATCAGTACAGGCTTGGGGCAAACCTGCTGGAGAGCAGCTCTGTGGAGAGGGACCTGGGTGTCCTGGTGGACGACAGGTTAACCATGAGCCAGCAGTGTGACCTGGCTGCCAAGAAAGCTAATAGGATCCTGGGGTGCATCAAGAAGAGTGTGGCCAGCAGGACGAGGGAGGTTCTCCTTCCCCTCTACACTGCCCTGGTGAGGCCTCATCTGGAGTACTCTGTCCAGTTCTGGGCTCCCCAGTTCAAGAAAGATGAAGAGCTACTGGAGAGAGTCCAGCGGAGGGCTACAAGGATGATGAGGGGACTGGAACATCTCCCCTACGAGGAGAGGCTGAGGGAGCTGGGCTTGTTCAGCCTGAAGAAGAGAAGGCTGCGAGGGGACCTAATAAATGCTTATAAATATCTGAAGGGTGGGTGTCAGGAGGATGGGGCCAAGCTCTTTTCAGTGGTGCCCAGTGACAGGACAAGGGGCAACGGGCACAAACTTAAGCACAGGAAGTTCCATCTGAACATGAGGAAGAACTTCTTCCCTCTGAGGGTGACGGAGCGCTGGAACAGGCTGCCCACGGAGGTTGTGGAGTCTCCTTCTCTGGAGATATTCAAGACCCATCTGGACGAGTTCCTGTGCAGCCTGCTGTAGGTGACCCTGCTTCGGCAGGAGGGCTGGACTAGATGACCCACAGAGGTCCCTTCCAACCCCTACTATTCTGTGATTCTGTGATTCTGTAATCCAACCCCCCTGCCATGGGCAGGGACATCTTTCACTCACGTTGCTCAAAGCCCAGTCCAACCTGACCTTGAACACTTCCGATGACGGGGCATCCAGTTCTCTGGGTAACCTCTTCCAGTGTTTCACCACTTTCACTAAAGAATTTCTTTCATATGTTCAATCTGAACCTACGCTCTTTCAGTTTAAAAACATTGCCCTGTCACTACAGGCCTTGGTAAAAAGCCTCTCTCCGTCTTTTGTGTAAGCCCCCTTTAAGTACCAAACCCCTTGAAGTAAACCCCCTTTAAGGGGAACACGGCTCCCCCTCTGCAGGGTGCAATTTATACTTGGAAATCCTGCTGTCCAATAATTGCATCTATACACATGGCCTTTTCCTCTCTGCCCTGAAAACAACCATAGGTCTAAGTCCCAGAATTTGTCCCTATAATTACACAGAATCACATAATCACAGAATGGTAGGGGTTGGAAGGGACCTCTGTGGGTCATCTAGTCCAACCCTAATTACTGGTCCCAGATTTACAATTTTCTCTTGTTCCCTCAAGGGCTTTCAAGAACCACAAGTCATGCCCCCAAAGATCAGAGGATGCAACTTGAGATGCATGGAAGTAAATAGCGACAGACAAACAGACCAGCCCTTCCACTCCTACCAATAACAACCCACAGTTTGGGGCCCGGATTTATTTCTCTGCCTGCTGATTTTGCAGCCAAATCATTCTCCAATTGTATTTTAACCTAAAACAACTGTAAGACTCAGAAATATGTCTTTAAAGACATAAAAAGAAAGGGGGGTTAGGTGGGGGGCGAGCACTGTTAGCACTGTAATTACAGCATCTGGTTTCGGTTTCCCAACACTCAAGAGCTGACTCTTCCTAAAAGTTGGTAACTCTAAACCCTCTCTGTCCTTGATTGATGAGCTGGGCTAACCACACTCAAATACAGGAGCGGCATTTTTCACGCTTCTGGCAGCACAGTGCATCTTTAACTTATTGCTCAAATAAGTGCTGCCAAGTCGTCCCTATGAAAAATCACACGACAAAAGGTGCAAACCCACAGGTAAAGCCATGCAAACTCTTACTACTTTCTTACCAGGGGAGCCGCAGGACAAGTTGGGTGCAGCATTTGCCCCACACAGTCCTGCCTGTGGCGACCCCATTTCGTTTTGATGTTTGAATAAACACAAAGGTACACCCCATGAAACAGCCAACGCGAACAAATGGAAAAGAGGATTCCACCAAAACTACCGGCTTCCCACAGACCTGACATAAAGCGCCAGGTACGGCCCCAGTGATCCGCCCAAGACCACCTGCTCCCCAGTGCTGTAGCCTCTGGTGCTCGGTTCTGGTTGGAACGTGAGTTTCTTCTGTGTGTTTGTGGCAGGACAGAGAGGGCACTGCGAGACGGCTCAGCAGCTGGTGGGAACATTTTTCTTCTCACTGGTAAGCATGTTTGGACACATGAGTTAGTAGAGCCAATAAGGGCCAGCTACACTATACGAGGCAAATAGAGAGCAGTGTAAATCCTCCTCCTTGCATGACCAGTTTCATCCCACAACCCTAATTACTCAGGCAGCCTCCAAAGACTTCTGTTGGGCAGCTTTCGTCATGCATCTTCTGAGCTCTTAGGCTAAATGTTTCTTTTACGGCACCCACTGATGTGGTTAAAAGGTCTAATCCAAGTCTATTTTACAATATTTGCTTTGTACATGGGGTACTTCAGTATAGATATATTTCAAATTTGAATTTACAGTGGCCGCTCAATGTATTTAGAAATTGTGTACAGTAGATAAACTCTGAATTCAAATGCAGACTGCACCCTTTCTAACAGAGAAGATATATCTAGGGAAGTCTTCAAACACGATCATCATGCATAAACACTTTACTAACTGTTTGAAAGCAAATAAGCTGAAAATTTGTGGGGTTACATTAAGACATAAAGTTTATAGCTCTGATGTGTACGGATAATAGGAACTACGCCTCAAAGCATGATGTCATTGAAAACAGAACGTGCATTGCCCTGCAAAGCAACTGAAGGACAGTCAGAATGATGGTGTTTAATATATATATTCTGAAACATTTATTTGGATAGTCTTATTTCCAATTAACCAGAATGCATAGTTGAGTTGTTTCAGCAGCACTTCTGATTTTACATATGGTGCATATGGAAAGAACAAACTATTCTTGCAGTAGCCGAAGACTGCGAGTTTTTGTTCAGGCTGCGTATATCATGAGTAAAGTCCTTCTATAGACTCCAGAAAAAAAGAACAATTTTATGGGCTAGTTTACCCTGTAAAATATTCTCCCTAATCCTTGTAAAAATGTGCTTCATGCTAATCCTTCTGCCTGAAAGCATTTTTGCAGACAACTTTGAATATTTCTATCACATTTTATTAGCTTTAAGCTGATCTAATTTCTCTAATTTTCATGGGGTTTATTAGGATCTGTCTAGATATCAGAATTGTATAGTTGATCTGGTTTTATATAAAACCCTCAAACTGGTACATTTTAATTTCCCAAGCAGGGATCTGTCTTCATCTGCATCTTGTAAAGTACTAAGTACCTTCTTGGCCCTTAATTAATTAGGACCAATGACCTACGCATCACATAATAATAGCATCCAATGGTGCTTATGAAGTATCATCAGTCCCATCACAGTGGAGAGACATTTGCCTGCTCATGCTGCATGCCCTGGATGTGATGTACCAGCAATCTATAGCCATGACAGTGCTAGCACAATACTCAAAATTCCTACCCCTTGGCCTGGTCTTTTCCATGTGAATTTCTAAAGACATTCAGATGCTAATATTTTGTGCATTTATGACCGACATTAGAAACACTGCATCTCCAAGCTTTAAATATGCCTACTATCAAGCTCATGACAGTAAGACGGAGGTTTGTTAAACATTTGCGGCTAGAACCTGCTGGGCACACGAAGACTTTGAAGCATCGGAAACTCTGATGTGGAAGAGTTTGCCCTTCCAAAACAAAGCTGGAAACCAGTCCCAGAGGCCAGAAACCCCATTTCCACACCTGGAAATTGCAGTACGACTGAGTCCTCAACACAAGACAAATTTCCAACAGGTTTTTGTTACACACATACAGAGGCTATGGAGTCATATCAGAGGAAGCTTCACTCCAAGACATAGAAGACTTGTATATCCTACAATGCTTTGCAAATCATTTTGCTAATACTATCAAATAAATATGCACCGTCTCCCATAGAAAACAAGAGGAGTTGCATGTGTGTATCTGAGAAGAGATTTCTCTCACTAACCTACTACAGGACTTAAATGATGACATAAAGAAAGGCTAGTAGGAAGCTCAAAGTTACTATTCTACATTTGTTTGATGGGAGAAGAGCAGGCATGAATTGTAACTGACATTACAGAGATATTCAGAAATTAGTTACTGAAGTACTGAAATATGAGGATGTCTCAGATGAAGATGATCATTCTTTGAGTATCTCTGAAATCCATGTTTGCTTACTCTGAGAATTCAAGTAATTGCAACTCATAAAGGCTTTGTTTCTGGACTAGTTCTGTATCAGAATCCATGAAAAGCCAGAGTTCATTCAGGCTGAGTACACTGCCATATGATACAGTTAACAGGACTGGCAAGTGAGCTGCTAGTATTGATTCAACGAAAGATGGCACAGAAAAGGTTTGGTGCCAAAAGATGGAACAACGCTGGACAAGGGGCTCGAGCAAGGAGGCTACTCCACCATGAAGCTGAGCAAGTTGAAACCTCAGTGCTTCAGTTTCCAGGCTGCAACCCAGGGGTAAGTGTTTTCATTCCTTTGCAAAGGATGTGTGACACATAGGCGAAAAACACTACATAAAATGAGAACTTCACTCATGGCAAGATTCAGAAAACCAAAACGAGCATCCAGACACCTCCAGCACATTGCTAAAACTAGCTGCAGTATTAAACATTAAGGAAAGTTTTGGGTAAACTTTTTCAGGCAGAAAACTGATGTGCATTGCAGAAGAAATGTATCTCCCCGTTCAGTTTTCCAGTCAGAGTGTCTATAAAGGACAACCAGTGCCCTTTTGCTGGTTCCTGCTCATGGTGACTAACAGAAGGCCTGAGGCCCACCATCATGTCTCCAGCCCTGCTACCTCACGCGGAGGAGGATGGAGCCAGGAATCTGCCGCTTGCTCCAGTCTCCATCGCCACCATGTTTGCTTCACAGTCACATGGTGGGCAGGGTTTCCATGCAGGAAAAGCAAGCGTAACATGTTTTTAACGAAGGCCTCTTGGCCTCAGGTCTAAAAACTCACGGTCATTAAAAAATGCTAAGTGAGGGCACTATTGCCATGCATTTAGAAAGAACTACGGTTGTGCAGTAGGGAAACTAGTGTGCAAATTAGTCCACGTTGCCCAGTATATGCCCAGCCACCCTACTCTCCCTGCTAACTTCATGTTTCAAAGCATCCCCTGTCATCAAAATGCCAAGAAATTCTCATACAGTCTCGCTCACTGATTTTAGTGCAGGCACTAAACTGCCTTTATAGAAAAAAAGACAACACATTTTTAGCCCCAGCGTTCACAGATTTGCACTGCTTTTCCTATGGTATGATATCTAGCAGGCTGTACAAGTACACAGTCAGATAAGCCTGCTTGTTTAGGTTTCAACTTTACCTATACTTCTTTGTCTCGCTTGGTTTTTAAATAAGGTTTTGAAACAAGGCACTTAAATACTTTTAAGTGAATACTTCACATTTAGATTTGTTTAGACCGAGTATAAATATTAATTTAGACATAGTTAGACTTATGTCAAATAAGACTATTCAGCTAAATTGATATAATCATTCAGCAACATTAAACCAACTTGGGAATTCAGACAAGCCTTTGAAAAGTAAAAGCATTAATAGTCACAAAGATCTGCAGAAAAGAATGAAATGAGAACATGGTGAGTTGTTGTCATTTATTTTTTAACTCTCTTGAGAAACTGGCCAACCTCTGGGACATCCCCTGCCCCAGTACAACCACTCAGATGACACATCTATAGGGAAACTGCCTCTCAATTGGAATGGGGATAAGAAATGTCTGTGTTGGGTCCCTTTGTTATTTCGTTGAAATAATTGATCCCTGATGCTAAAGATAGTAATGCTGGTGGGATTCAAATACTCCAGACATTAATGAAGTCTCTCTCGCTTTCTGACAATGGATTTGAACGGTCTCTACTCCCACTGCACAGTGCCTTCAGCAAGAGAGGCAGTGGTTTAGTATTCAAGCACTGCAAACCTTCAAACTGAGGAAGTTGTAATTCAAAGAGCAAAGCAAGGTCACCTTGCTTCGTCTCACCAGTTTGGAAAGCATGCTCACTGCCACGGGAAGAGCTAGGGGAGGATGCCGGATCCTTACTTCTATACACAAAAGAAAAAAAAATCCAAGACAACTACACCACTGATTTCAGAGGCTACTGCTCGACCTGAGTACATCTGGAAAAAATGCACCAGCTCCATTAGGTGATTAAGCAAACATCTCCCCCATCAAAAACAGCTCTGCTCAGCAGGACCGTTGTTTGTTTATTTGAAAAAGTTCCTCAACTTGTAATGTCTTTCTCATATCCTTCCAGTCTAGGTCAAATCCTGAGAGTAAGTTTAAGAACCACTGACAAAGCAGTCTGCCATACTTTGTGTTAGAGGGCTGATTTCACTGTACCAGGCAACTGAAACACCATGGTCTCAGTGCGACAGCCAAACTCCTGGTCCCTCCTGCACTGCAAGCATGGTTAAAAGAGCTCGAGGAAGTCCACCAGGTATCTTACTGATGAAACAAATGTAATGTTTTGGTAAGGTTAGTATTAGCCTTCAAGCAGCAGTGTGACAGGAAAAAAAAAATCTGCTTGTAAGATAAGACACAACCACCTTTGTCTAGAAGAATCAGTGGTCCTTTTTCCCTCCACAGAATCACAGAATGTTAGGGGCTGGAAGGGACCTCTGTGGGTCACCTAGTCCAACCCCCCCTGCCGAAGCAGGGTCACCTACAGTAGGCTGCACAGGACCTCGTCCAGGCAGGTCTTGAAAATCTGCAGAGCAGGAGACTCCACAGCCTCCCTGGGCAGCCTGTTCCAGTGCTCCGTCACCCTCAGAGGGAAGAAGTTCTTCCTCATGTTCAGACGGAACTTCCTATGCTTCAGTTTGTACCCATTGCCCCTTGTCCTGTTGCTGGGCACCACTGAGAAGAGTCTGGCCCCATCCTCCTGACACCCACCCTTAAGATATTTACAAGCATTTTTAAGGTCCCCTCTCAGCCTTCTCTTCTTCAAGCACTGCTTCAGTACGGTATGGCCTAGGTAGCCTGACAGAGATCAGCACTTTTATTAATAATGCTTTGTTTAACCTTACTGGAACTGCTATCTGATTTATAAAGTCCTTTGCAAGCTTCAGAGTGATTTGGACAAAATCACTATGATCTACACATAGGAATTGCTTCACCCAGCCCTGAATGAGTAGGGTGACACAGCACCTACTGTCCTAGCATCACCGACCCTATCCAACAACATCTTTTGACATATAGACTTGTCCAATTAAATAAACAGACCCATTTAGACAGGCAGCAGGTAATTATTAGGGCTGGATGGTGGCCAGCTCGTTGAAGCAGGAGTACCAGTCTTTGAAAAAAGCTTTATGTTGTCTAGCAAAGTTTAATGACTGGAAGCTTTCAAGAGGTTGGACTGCACTGCATCCAGCCACGAAACATCCAAGCGTATGGCTGGCGTTCCCTTCCTACCACAGCAGGCAACAGTCGTGAGGTCTTGCGCAAGACTGCTTCTTTCAAAAAGGTGTTTGGAAATAAATGGCTTTCTAACCCACTCCTTTTTAGCCCTAATCGCCTGTATCTTAACTCGACTCTATTTATTTGAACCAAGAATATGTAAATAAGGAATCGGGACCGTGCTGCTTACTTTCACATCATCTTTTTTTCCCTTTTATCCTGGGGAACTGCCAAATCCCATTTCTTATGGAAGGATTTAAATTGTTTTTCTCTATCCCTGACTTACTTGCCAAGGGCTTTTTTTTTTTTTTTAATAGAAGACAGAGTAGGAAGAAAGAGGACGGTGAATAATAGAGAGAGATAAGTTAGAAATAAGTCACTTCCTAATGGTTCCATGATAATTGCTAGAAAAACTACATTTCTATATGGTAAAGCCTTGACACCAGAGCCCAGTAACAGCAGAAGGAAGAAAAAGGTCTTAGCTCCCCTGTGTGGAGCTGGATACTCAAAGACATTTCCTTCTTGTGTAAACTCATCTTTTTCTCTGTATAGACATAAGATGTATAGTATGGTCATTTCCCACTGAGACAGGTTCTCAAGAGAGCCTGTGCCAGCGCTCCTCCGTCCCACCCACCCAAAGGACTTCACTGTGAAAAATCCCTGACCTCTTCCAGAGGGAACAGGATGCAGCAAGAATGAATGAAATATCTGTAAGGGCCTCATCTCTTCTAAGCATCCTTTCAAATCCCAGCCACCAGTTGGCCCTACACTGAGCTTTTTGTTCCCAGCATGTCTGAAGGAGGTCTGAGTATTAGTTTAGCCTACTCTGGTAAGCCACTCTTCAAAAGCCTTTTTTAGACTGCCTTATTGCATTGAAACTTGTATTCAACCTGCTGGAGTTAAAAATCTCCTTTATTTTTCTTTATTTGGGCAGGATGCCAGCTGTTCAGAATCATAGAATGGTATGGGTTGGAAGGGACCTTCAAATATCATCTAGTTCAACCCCCTTACCATGGGCAGGGACATCTTTCATTCAGTCAGGTTGCTCAAAGCCCCATCCAACTTGACCCAGGACACTTCCAGGGACGGACCATCCACAGCTTCTCTGGGCAACCTCTTCCAGTGTCTCACCACTCTCATTGAAGAAGAATTTCTTCCTTATGTCTGATCTAACTCTACCCTATTTCGCTTTAAAATTTATGTCCCTTGTCCTGTCACTACAGACCTTGCTAAAAAGTCTTTCTCCACCTTTCTTAGAAGCCCCCTTTGTATATTGAAAGGTTGTAATAAGGTCTCAGCGGAGCCTTCTTCAGCCTGAACAGCCCCAACTCTTTCAGCCTCTTCTCCATAATAGAGGTGTTCCAGACCTCTGAGCATTTTCATGGCCCTCCTCTGGACCTGCTCTAACAGGTCCATGTCCTTCTGTACTGGGGACCCCAGAGTTGGACACGGCACACCAGCTGGGGTGCATTTTGAATGAGGCTTCCTCGTTTCCAACAGCCTCCCCGACCCACCACGCAGGTACTCCACCTGTCTTTCCCACCTCTGGCCATTCAAAAACCACTCACTGACCCTGTGCTTCCAGTTTGCCAGTTGCCTCCTAGGGTTTAACTCTCCCTGTCCCATCTAACAACCTTACTTGTTGTAGACTTAACACCAAGGCTTAAGATATTTAATTTTTGTAGCTCATGCTGAAAATTAAAAAAAAAATAAATAAGCAAATCACAAAGAAAAGATGGAAGCTGCTGCAAGCATGCCATGCCTGTCCTGCAGCCCTGGCTTCAGCTGGGTGCCGGCCTTTGCTCCGACCCTGGATTACGCAGCTTCAGACAACCATTATTTTTACATCATGATAAGGCGCAGCGGCCTCATCGGGATTAGGAACCCAGACAGACATAGCTTGTGACCGACAAGCAAGCGCCACATCCCTCGTCCCTGCTGAAACCCGCCTCGGCATGAGCCTTCCCCAAACACACGTTCAGTTTAAGCGTTATTTAGTAACACCTCGATATAAATGAGCAGCTGCCACAAGCAAGTATCCAGTTCTGACTCTTGAAATGATTTTGGTAAACTTCTCTTTCACCCTCTCAGGTACGGTTTGGACTAATTAGAGAGAAGCTTCCTGTTCAAACGAGCAGCCCTTCCCCGTCCATTGTCACACCTTGATGAGAACAGTACTTAAGCCATGTAGGTACCATTAAGATTTGAGATTCCATCCAATTAAACACCGATACAAGAGGAAAATTATCCTTTTAACAGATTACTAACAGCACACTGGTTTCTGTTGTCCACATGGGATCTTGAAAATTGACGGGCTGTGTGGAGCTCAATGTTTTATAATACTTCAGTGCAGAAACAGAGCAGAATTAGGAAACAATTATTGATAAGTATGCAACTGTGGCACCATAAAAGCCCCATGGGTAAGACCAATTTAAGGAGAAAGAAATGAAAAAATCAGCTTTCACATTTTTCCTTGTTTTTTCTTGTTTGCACAGTTTGAAATTCATTCCCTGCTGTTTCATATTTCCTATACTGATTAAAAGTGTTACCTACTGCATTATTCTCTTCAAGGCCTGGATTTGCTAGGTGAAAGCATCATTAGAAACAGGGCTGAGGTAGGGAAATGGGGCTGAGTCGAAGAATTCTTTCACCATATGAGCAGAAAAATGTATTTTTCCCAATAGCATTTTAT
This sequence comes from Opisthocomus hoazin, assembly GCF_030867145.1. NCBI lineage: Eukaryota > Metazoa > Chordata > Aves > Opisthocomiformes > Opisthocomidae > Opisthocomus > Opisthocomus hoazin. The sequence continues at coordinate 51,227,959 of NC_134421.1, read as the reverse complement.
ACACGGCAGAAATTGCTTTTCCACATCAAAGTCGAGACACATTCAAATAATGAGTTAGTGCAAGAAATTCAAGGATAAGACATTTCCATTTTTAGGAGCAAACGGACTTGTAACAAACAATACTGGGTATTTATCCTGGTCAGCACCAAAACCCGGTTTTCTGGGAAAGCTTCTGAAGATGTTTTTGCCCTCCTTTCTCTGCAGAGCCCTCAGGAACTGGCAGAATTGAGTAGTGCGTACCCCAAGAGAGTGATATGTCTCAGCACAGGAAAGGAATTAGTAGCATCTTTGAGCTAAATCTCTCGCTTTCTCATCTAGGAGAAACTTTTCTATAAAGCATCAATAGTCTCACCATTATTCTAATAACTGTGTTTCAGAGGGGAAAGGAGCAGGCTGGTTCTTTACTAGTTTTTTTCCGCCTAGTAGAGGTAAGCAGTAAATAACTGTGCCATTAGCTTGCTCAAAAACGTAAACAATCTAATTTTAGTGAAAATGGCAAAGGAAGATAAATGCACTGGATTCAATTAATGCTGATGCCAGAAGTTGTAGCAGGAAGTCAGCACTTCTTAAAACTTTGTTCATGCTGAGATTCCATGAGCTCCCAGTCGTTTTATCCTGTTTACATTATGCATTCTGGCAGAGTGGTGACCCACATAACCTCCACATTTTTCACTTAGACTTACAGTTCAAAAAATAGGACTCAGGTATAACATTTTTTGACTTGTGGCATTCCTGTCCACTGCATTTGGAGTTCAGAGAGTGCCCAGAACCACATGACCACCAATAAATACTGTTTTTAACACTAAGGTTCAAAAAGTCTTATCTCGATGAAATCTTCTGAGTCTTCCAAAACACAGGAACATGCATTTTCAGTACTGTTTTTAAAATATGAACTTTAAATAGACAAATGGGAAATTAAAATAACGCGTGAACTTTGTTTCTTTTCAGTTAGTCTCTTAAAAAGTGCTGGACTCTTTGGCCAGCATTTACAGGAATATTTCAACACCTCCTGATCTGCTGAAGTTATACTCTCTATAAATGGGTTAAAATAAGTGGCATCGCTTTCGATTTTACTGCTTCTTTCAAAGAGGCATGTGCGAGTTTATTTAATTAATTGGCCTTAGAAACAAATTGGCCAATTTATTCCACGTTAATGGTTACATGTTGAAATAAGCCATTCTTCGTCCTATAACGACAAAAAATGAAAGCAGCATTCCTAAAGGTTTATTTGTCATACCAGAGTGCTGTTCTCATGATTTCTGCCCATGTATACCATTAATTTTCTACATTTTTCCCCCAAATTCCCCAAAATTCTGGATTCTACAGAAGCTGAACTACCTTCACCTTGTCAGCAGTCAGTGGCTCTGCTCTTTTTCTCGTGCTCAAGCCTGTCTGGAAACCTCAGACTAAACATTATTATACTTGCTGTTCTCATGATTTCTGCCCATGTATACCATTAATTTTCTACATTCTTCCCCCAAATTCCCCAAAATTCTGGATTCTACAGAAGCTGAACTACCTTCACCTTGTCAGCAGTCAGTGGCTCTGCTCTTTTTCTCGTGCTCAAGCCTGTCTGGAAACCTCAGACTAAACATTATTATACTTGTCTCCAGCAGAAGTTCAGTCCAGGATTTTGAGCACTTAAGCACAGCAGTGGAGATCCCTGCACTTAGATGCCAGAGCCACCTACGCTCAAGAAGAAACGCACGCCGTAGGCTGGAGGGAGTGGAGGACAGGAGCGTGCGGATAACGCAGTGATCTTTGTAGAGAAGCTCCGTAGTGAGAAGGCATTTTTTTAGAAACTGGGAAATCTCAATTCAGGCTGTTGAGTGCATCCACACCCATCTCTGTGATGCTTTGCTACCAGATGCCTTTGCCCAAACTGGGGCTCCCTGATGCACTACTATACAAGAATCGTTTCTACATTTATAGGAACAAATTGAGGGAAACCTGAGATCTCGGGCACTGAGTTGCGTGGGTGATCTAGGCTCCTGGCGCAGGACCAGCTTGCGCATATTACCCAGCGATCAATGCAAAACGTGTAACCCATTTTCAGAGTGGGAATCTGAGCTCCCCTCTTCCCCCTGCTGCTCCCCCCACCAAGTGCAGCTGGGTGCCGCTGTCGTGCTCCCTGCGCACACTCCCTCCCCAGGCCAGGGCCCTTCAAGTCTTTTTTTCTGCCTAGTTAGAAAGGGTGAGGAAAGGAGGACTGGGCACACCCACCACAGCCTCCTCCTAGTTATCTCGATGGGAAGGGCAGTTGGTTTTGATGCCTCAGTCCCCATCTTTCTCAAGCTGAGGAATGCAACGAACCCAGCCCGTCTTTCTTCAGAATGGATGTAAAGGAAAGGGCAACAGCATCTGCACCATGTTCCTTGTCCAACACATTTCAAAAGCAGAGTGAGCTTTGCTCCATTTTCTCCTAAAGAACAGCACTGGAGACCTGATTGCACAAGGGTCTGGGCTGTGAAACAAAGTTTAACACGGGTCTTGACCCTTATGCGTTCACAAATATGACTGGGAAAACCCCTTGAAAGAAAGGTTTCAAACACATTTTTCTCCTAAGCATTCCTTGCCAACTATGCTGGGTATTTCTGCTCTGCGTCCTGCTTGTTCATGAATCGTGCTCTGACGGATGGGCTTAGTACTCTCCATGTGGTAACTGGAAGTGGAGGTACCTTACTCAAGGCTGCTGATCACACTTGCATTAGTCACTGCTCTGAGCATTACAAGCCCACGTCCTTCTGGTGGTCGGTGGGCTGAGAGCATACTTTAAAAACAAAAAATGGAAAGAAGAAAGAAAACCCACCAAAAAAAAAAAAGCCCTCCATGTACTGGGATATGCTGTACTTTTTATTTCAGTAATATAAAACAAAACTCCAGTGTCACACTTCCCCTGTCAGAATACAACCTAGAGCCCCTAATTCTTGTCTCGGAAGGCAATACACTTTTATCCAATTTCTGCTATTTCCTGCTGCTGGAGAGAACCTGTTCTTTCCCAACCACTGCCGTAAAATACTCATCTATAAAATAACTCTTCCTTGAATGTTTTCTGTTTCTCCTGAAAAAGTATTTGGGAACAGCAGGGATACAAGCACTCACCTCTTTTAAACTCTGCATCATAATCTTTATGACACGTTTTATCATCAACCATCTATAAGTTTTTATCAGGATAACAATCTTTGCCTTTGTAATTGTTCCCACAGTAGTCTTGAGGGAAATGGGGAGAGTGAAGACGTAAGAGATTAATATTAGAATTATGTGGAAAGAAAAAAGAGGGTTCACTGTCTGCTAAGGGATATCTCAGTAGCAAGCTATGAAAACACTCGATGCTAGTGCTGCACATCAGCAAACAATATCCAGAGTTCCTCAATTTACATAGGAAATGTTTTTAATAAGCAAGGTACCCACAGCTTTCAGCCACTGACTCGGTCCCTCTCGCATCTCCTCAATAAGTCTGCAAGTCCACAGATCATCAGAGCTCTCGCAGGGATAACGGCGGCGAAGCCTGGAGCCTGCAGTGTGCATTTTTCGGAGTGTTGCCATGGTGATCTCCAGCATGCTCATCCCCTGAGAGCTCAGCTCAAAATTCAGAGGGAACCAAAGCAGGACAGAGAAATGACACCCAAGCAAAAGCAACAGGGAAATTATGTGTAATAAGCATATGTACACACTTTCATATGGAAGCTTTCAGAAAAGAGGTATTTTTAGAACTGAGAGGTCTGTAGGAAAGAAGTGCAGTCTTCATAGTCTCACCTCTAAACCAGGATGGCCTAGGGAATCAAACCAAAAATTTCTAACCCTGTCTCAGCAATGGATCACTACTTGGCACAGGGTAAATCCTCAGCCTCCGTACTGCAAAAACCCTGATTTGTGCAGTAAGGACAGAGGACAAGGAATAACTAAGCAGATAAAAAGATAGAGGTGTCTTTAGTAATGTAACTCTGTAGAGCAGCAACATTCAGTAGAAAACCAAAATCTGACATTCACTTTTTAGAACGGCACTTTTCATTATTCCATGAAAACAGTTAATACAACTATTCTTTAGTATTTGAGCAATTAAAATTGTCACCAAATACTTTATATCATCTGTTGGCCCTTATGGCAGTTATATTCTCTTAACTGCAAAACAGAATTACATTTGTGCGAATGTGAAAGCAACACCCTGTCAAGTGATGTAAGATCTTGATGTACAGTTGAGAAACCTGTTTTACGGTGCTTTCACTCCTACCCTACAAAAGCACTGTGTTATAGTGGCCATACACACAGAAATAAATCAGTGAGAAGAGACACCAAAATTCAAAATCTGGGCCACGTCATGTATGCCACAGTCCAGAAATAATACTAAAGAGTCAATCAATGTTTTGCCATTAGGCAGCATATTTCAGTCAGAGCTTATTATCAGATACCGCCTGGCCCTTTTGTGCCTAAAAGAGCTCTGAGATCAATTAATCCCACGTGGCTTGATGTTCAGTCACTTGCATACAGTAGTTTCTTTTCCCCAAATACATGATATTCTTCTTGTTCCTACCTGGGCTGCTTCTTACTGTTACAGTGGACTTTGTTAGTCCTCTCCACATCACCATCTGCTAGATCTTCATGTAAATACTTAATCACGTCATGAAAAGCTGCCTCCTCCCGAATGAGCACAGAGCTTTTCAGTCAGATCCACTTTAACTTCCATCAGACCCTTCTGGGTTGGTACAGCGCTAACCTCTTCAGAGCTTTGCTCCATCCTCACTCACAAAATTTGGTGGCCAGCCTGCTGCTCATGACCATGGGCAGCACTTTACCTGCCGCCTTTGGTCTAGTGCCCGACACTCATCACCGTGGAAGGTCACCCACCAAGAGGATGTCTACGGAGGTTTGGTTTCTTCAGCGTGTTCACATTCTCACTCTCCCATTGACAATGGACATAGAAAGGGTCGTGCGGAGCAAACTCCCCTAGTATCCATCTGTATGACGCATGAGACTTTACTCAGTACACGTGCCTCTCCTCACTTGGGCCCCTCAGTTAGTCTTGCTTTGTTATGCAGCCCTTGAGTGAATTCTCTGTGCTTCCCCAGGCTGTCACCTCCCTGGTTTTCAAACTAGCACAGGACCAACAACTGCTGGCTGGAGGAAGCGCTGAGGGAGAGATCCAACTACTATCCCTGGTATTTATCATTTTATCTTTAGCTTTTTCTCACTCAAAGGGTGATGACACCTGCCTTGAGCAGCCTCTCTGTATTTTAAGCTTTCCCGATTCCCTGTAACAGTAACTGATTTATTTCCAGCACATACTGGTATTGCTGCTCTATTGCAGGGAAGGAACTTGAACTTTAACAAGATCCCTACAAAATCACTGATTGCGGCAGGCATAATATTATGGTTCTTACGTGCTCATACCTTGATCCCTTCAGGGAAGAGGTTTTATTCACCACGAATAAAGATGAAGGCTGACAGACAGCCTTCAAATCAAAGTAGAAGCCAGAAAATGTCTGATTACTCCAGGAAGCAGCATTTAACAGCTTAACTTAGCCTTTATTTAGATATTATTTTGCATATTTCACTGATAATGAAAGCAAACTTGTTGTGAAGAAAACCATTTGGTAATTTAACTTCTCAAGATCACTCATGCACTGGCAGACAAGAATTTTAAGAAAATTTTCACTTACGAGATGAATTTGTACTAATTTCTGTCTTGCAGATGCTTACACCTTTTTCAGGGCCGGCAAATGGAATACTGAGACCTCTGTGCAATTCCAACCACTTCCAGAAAACATAGTTGTATGTCGTAATGTGCATCTGCTTTGGGAATTTACTTAAAAGGCTCTACTTTCTGTACTGTAACAGCATGCACTCTACCACCCACTACTTATATGACAATATTTTACAAGGATACCACAAATCTTTAAAGCATGGGGACAAATTAACTACACAGGGGCTGTCAGATATTTACCTTTCCCAAGAATGTTACATGTATTAGATAAATGCCAAAGACAATAAATGTAGTTCAACTTCAGTAAAGCGGTTGGCAGAACAAGACAAAAAGCATCATTGCAGAGAAGCCTGCCTCAAAATCCTGTGTTGCAAAACATCAGATGTGCCCCCCCCCCCCCCCCCCCCCTTTCCTCTCCCCAGTTATTCAGCAATTGGAGTCACAGGCAAGGCTCCTGTCAGCTGCTTAACAGACGCATGAGGAAGATCACAGCATGCCTAATACCTCACTTGGGACATCTTCTTTTTCCTCTGCTGTCCCACAAGGTCAGTGTTTCAGTTTCATCTAGTGAATCTGACAGCAAGCAGCTTGCCCCTCTCTCCACAGGTTGTCCTGCCATTCATTTCAAAGAATGATTTTGGGTAAATATTGTACTTTGCCTAACATCTGGGCAGATCAGTTGATCCCTAATTCATCACCAGACAGAATCTATGTTGCCTCTAGGAGCAGCAGTCCCTTGCTCTGAAAGGGAAATCTCTCTGCTTTGGGCTGGTACTGGCATGCAAGAGGTGGTAAGAAGACACTCATGGAGCTGCTCCAGCAGGAACTACCCATTTTTCAGCTCCTGGACAGGTTAGTTTTCAGCTCTTGCTTAGGCTTGAGGTTTGGTTGCACCCATACTTATGCCACCCACGGAAGTGGCAGAAACAAGTAGCTAGGGGAGATTGGAGAACCAAAAAACCTCGTTCAGCAACAGTGTGGACTGGTACCCAATAAAGCAACTGTATAAACGTGTCCCGACACAATTTAAGTGAAACACCTTCAGCAGGTTTCCTACAACTGGAGAGAGAAACGCTGCTCCTCACCTTCTCACAGACAACAGACAGGCTTGCTGGGAGAGGACGCTACTTCTGCTCGTTATTCTTTTGTAAGAATAAATGCCTGCTTTTGTATAAGATGACTATTTTCAGGGTACCGCATTTGCTTACGATAATGATATCATATTCAATTTTGCTCAAGTAGCGCAAAATAGATGTATTTGGAACATTTTCCTTTCTTTAGTTTTTTTGTTTCCATTCCCTGTCTACCTCATTTACTTGTTCTTTTCCTCCTGGTCCTATATACACTTCAAAGACGTATTTTCAAAGAATAATTTCTCTCAGCATAGCTTGCCCCCCAGCTTTAAAACCTTTGCTCACATACACCTCCTCCCTTAGGAGAGATAACTTCTTTGCACAGAGCTTCTTTAGGCAACATCTGTAATCACGCAAACAGGTAGAACGTTCCCATGTGTTGCAGCTCAAGAAGGAAGCATACACATCCTGCAAAGCAAACCCAGGGTAGAATCACAAATATTTATACACCAGATAAAATCCATATCCTGCAGCCTGGACCGCTATAAACAAACTTTATCCAATGTATCTTTGAAGTCAATCAACCGAAGAATTCAAATATGGATGGATGGCCTGATTTGAGTTTACTCAAGCATATGAAAAACCTGGGAAAGCAACGAATCAGCTCATCCCTGGGTTACTGACCACAGACACCTATCCTTCCTAGCACCATCCTGGCTTTTGAACAGGATCTCCTTGGTGCTATGACCAAGCAGACCTCTCTAGTCATTCCATTTCTGGATACTTCTGATGAAGCACTGGTAATCGATGCCACTGACCAAACGAAGCAAGTTTCTCCTGTACATAATGATATAGCTCACTTCTAAAGACGCTGGCTGTAAGCAGTGCTAAGGGGCTTCGGGAATCTGCACCACCACCCCTGACACCAATTCTACAATGTGTTTTTACTCATTACAATGGAAATGGTATTGCGACCCTTTTTTTTGCCTCTATGAATACCCTGAAGAGCCAAATGGCCAATGGCCTATGGTGGAGATTTTTGGATGTGGAACTGATGCAGAGGATGCCAAAGCCAAAACTGTGATCCAGCTTTCTGTTCTTAGTGAGGGTCCCCCAGCATCCCCTGTGGTGTCCTCAGGACATCTCCGACATGAAGTAAGAGGATCTTGGCAGAAAACGGCTCAACAGAGGAAGGCAAGAAGAGGGTGTCAGAGTATAAATCCCCATAACATTGCCCATAACGGGCACTATGATTTGTGAAGTCATCATTGCCACAGGAGAGGAAAAAATATTTTTTTTTTAGAAATAAACACAGCTCTGTGTTTATGTATGAAAAATAACCAGTCAGAGCTCTCAAAGTGATGCACACCTTCTGCCTCCTCAGTGCAACTGGCACCATCATTCTTCCTGAATGGTTCAGAAAATCCACAAAAAAAAACCAAACAAGCTCTAAAAACTATGCTTTTTGAAAACACAGGTTGTGCTTTGAAGAAAACCGTGGCAGATCCTTTCAGTTGTCTGGATACTTCCAGAGACATTTTAAAGAAAACACTACCTGTGTATAAACACAAAAGTTACAATGTTTCACAAACTCAGAGGTTCCCAGGAACTGTAATTCAACACAGTTCATTTAACCAGTCACAAATTACACTGATGTAATTTTAAGGAAAGCAGCAAGGCTGTATTTTGTGCATCCCTGGAAGACCTATGTTTATGAAGTCATTGGCTTACTGATGGATAATAAGAAATGTCATCCCTCAAAACTAGATATTTTTATGACTTGACATTACTTCATGACATTGTTCTTGATCAAATTGAGTGCTGCAGTAACAGAACACTAGAAGAATATTGTCTTGATGTCCAAAGGAACAGCTGTTTTTAAATGTAATGTCTTTTACATGTATTGCATTAAGTGAATCAAATAAGGCTGAGGCTTGCCTTGAATTTAGCCCTAAAAAATTATTAAGCAGACAACGATTTAATTCTTACTTTTATCCTTGTTAAATCCTTTAATTAAATATAACATTAATTGAACTACAGATTATTATGGTGATTTTTCTCAACTAATACGTTTACATGCATTAAAGCAAGGAGAAAAACAAAACAAGAACACAAGCTGGGCTTATAAACAGATGCATGTGAACAGCACTAAAAAAGTAACACCCTGGGAGCACAGGGCATTTTTTCATGTTTGCTAGCACAAAAATAACAGCAAAGGTTAACAGCAGTGGAGGTGGTGTATTCCGTACAAATCAACATGTTAATGCAAACCGTTTCCATTTAGCAAAGCGACATACCAGTTCACCTAAGACAATTACTTAAACAACATCATTGCTGTCATAAAGCCAGGGGATGCAGGGCAGGAACGGAGCAGAAGTCCTCCTGTACACAGAACTCGGACTGCGAGGTACGGAGAGACCCTGCAGCCAGCCTGCTCCTGCACCAAACCCAGGGTGGTCAGAAGCACGAAGGCTTCAAATGGGCTTTTGCAGAAGCCCAGTTCTGGTCCGAAAGCCCCGTGCAGGGAGCTGGGAGCAGCAGGGGCCGCTGCTCCAGCCTGCGAGGCAGAAGGGAGATGTGGGGGCCGCACTGCCCTGCTTTCCCCAAGGAGATCCCCCCCAAAGCCCCACTCCCTGCGGTCGGTAGGCTCAAAAAGTAATTAGACCTGAAGTGAATGGGGCCTCCTGAAATTGTTCCTTTATTAGTCATTGCACAGTTGCTACAGACACAGCATTCAGATGCTTCCCCTGTACCAACAAGCAGACAACAGCATCAAGATCATGCGGAAGAGAAGCAGCAGAACAGTGCCTTTATCTGCACCTGTTCACACTGGAATCATCCACACTTGCATCACTCACTCCCTCAAAATTAAAAAGAAGGGGGATGAGGAAGATGATTTCACTGACTCCAACACCAGCAGTCCCAGGAAAGGGCTCACTTTCGCCAGGAATCAAAGGTTTACCAGGACAAAGCTAAGGTAGCATCCGAGAATGACACTGAAAATGATACTCAAACTGCAGAATCAATGCTAGAGTCAATCCTGACAACTGATTTGCAACTGTTCCCTCTAGGTCGGTAACGCATTTCTTTTTCTAAGAGGGAACAATTCTCAATTTTCCTTGCCAGACACAACACGAAACCTGGTGCCAATATTCTCACTTCTGTGAGAATACAGAATAATACCCCAAATGGGCATCACAGCCTGCTTATTCTGTATAATCCTGTGGGCTAACACACCGAGTTGAGAGTGTGACAGGCACCCATCCGCCTCTCAGTCCCACTGTGGATTAGCAGAAGGAAGAAAGCTGTTACAACGCGGGGTGATAACCAAGCAGTTGTATTCACCAACCTTTGCAGGAGGAACAGGAGGACAGTTTAGGCTGGTACCTCTGACAGAAATTTCTCCATGAACCTTCTCCTTGCATCCCTCCAAAACTGACACAACCCCTAAACTTCAAATTTGGCTTTAGTAGGACGAAGAACTGATGGAAAGCCCTATTTTACTGCACCCAGCTTTTCTACTTGGTTTCACTAGGCTTGGGTAAACTCCTTTTCGCTTTCTCTTGATCTCCCCAGGATGCAGCAGGCCTGGCCAAAAATAACTACGTTTTAATTTTCCTTCGCAATTCCTTTGCAGAGTTCTGCACTGTTTTAATGGTGTAGCATCACATCTCCTTTTAATCTCTGCCTACACATTTTAACATTTCAAACACATGATTATTTATAAACGAAAAGCCACCACGGCTTTGGTGAGGTAAAGTGGTTTAGTGGGGACTGAAACTGGGGAGGGGGGAGAGGGGAGGGTGAGTCATCATCTTCTGGTTTTAATCCTTCACTCCTCTGTTTTGGGCTTTATTCTTAGCAGCAGTGCTTATTCACTGTGAGCAGCGCCAAGACAGCAAACAAGTCCTCTGAATTTGAAAGCTAAACAATTCCAACTACTAATTTAGCCGTGTTCGCCTGCTCCAGGCTGTTCAATCCCTTGAGACCCCTTTTTGTAGCCTAGGCTTTTCCCTCCTTTAAGTGCCAACCCATCGACGGCCTTTGGCTGGGGTTTTGTCCGTTCCCACCTGCTCCTGCGAGAGGGAGAACAGACTGGGACAGAGTGACGCCATCCTTAAGTTCTGTGCTGTATTCAGGGCTGGGCATTGCCACACCGAACGGAGCAAACAGGTTACAAAAACTGCTTGCGCAGACAAAGAAAGGCACTTGAAAACCACCAGGGCTCCAACTAAAACACCACTTGGAAACAAGTTGCACTGAAGGGGAGACAGCACTTGTTCAAAAACTCTCCCCTTTTCGGTCGTTGCTCAACAGGGCAGCAACAAATTTGTCCTCCAACCCAATTATACCACTCTGCTGATGCTGTAACAAAAGGAGAAAGAGCCACGACAGAAATAACAAGGTAACCTGCATCTCGAACGGAAGCGACAGCAGGAGGTAGAAAAATTAACTGCCATCACACACCATTTTTCTCCCCACTTCAAGCACCTTCTCTCTCTCTAAGCACTCCTTCTGTACACACCTTCCTGCAAAAAGAGATCTTTAAAGTCTGACCCTCCCAAGCCCATCTATACCTCATACCTTCTGCAGCTCCACTGAGAAACCACCCTTTGCCTGAGGCTACGAGAGCCGGGCAGCGCAGGAGCCCGAGCCCAGCCTGGGAGTTGACAGCATGCACGTTCCAGCTCTAGACCTTTTAGGGATGCTTATGCTGGGAAAAAGCCTGAAGTGTGGATGCCTCAGGTTCAGCTGCCATACCCACGTTTCTGTACCAGAATACTTGCACTCAGTTTCAAAAGTGCGAATACTCTCGAGCTCCAAATATAATTTAGGACAACCAAGAATATGCAGAACCTCTGAGAACTAGTCTAGTTCTTCCAGTGAATTAAGTAGGTAGCAACTGTGAAAATGCTGATGTTAGACAGTATTTCAGCTTCCTGGGCTATAAATGGATGTAATTTTTACTTACCTGACAGGTGTGTCATGAGAATTAGCTAATATTGACACTTTGATCTTTAAAATGCTTTGCCAAGTATTAATTAAGGAAGGATCATTTTGCATTCAAAACAGCTAGTATTTTGAAGATGAATTTGTTTCCATCCCTCTCCTAAAACAGTAAAGAATCTACTGTTTGTTTTTTCTATGTATTCCCCAGGAGACTATTCCGGAGAAATGTGAGAAAGGCAGATTGACATACGGATCTATGTTTCAACAAATAAAAAGCTGTGTTCTGTTGCAAGAATCTTCTCTCCTGTGGGTCCTGTAGCCAGACCCGTAGACATAGGTCAAATGTTACTGAGCGTAGGGAGAAAGGACACCCCCACCCCCGAATAAACCACCTTTTTATAACTAACCTACTGCTATTTTTTACAAGGCAGGTCTCAAAGTAATGTATGTGACGTTCGTAACATGTTGCAGACATTCAAGTACTGCATTTAGTGGTGAAGCGTGGCCTCATTTCTCCGTAGAGGGAAAGGTGCCAACATATGGGCAAAACTCTATTACAGTTTCATCTGCAGCCAGTGATATGAAATATGTCCAAAGCCGCATGATGCTTTTGTTAGATGGGTCACCCTTGTAGGCTGCTGGCAGAGAAAGAGGGAGAGCCAAGGCCTGCCTGTGGAGCCAGCTCCTGCCCAGCCACTCCGTGCTTGATAATAAGGGCAGGACTTTCACCATGGGAACTCATCGCAAAGATCTAGAAGCAAAGGCATGACATTTGGCCTTTACATGGCCCAGTGAATATAAACCCAGATTAGAGGGATATAAAAGATTGTACTTGATAGCATATGGGAAAACAGCAGCACAAGCCTCCAAGTAAGCTGCTCTGCACACCCCAGAGAGATCATTATGTAGGGCTTTCCTGCGGTTGCTGCTGCTGGTGGTTACATCCTGACCTCATGTCCCAGGCTATGTGTGCTGGTAGTGCAGAGATGTCTTCTTTCCCGGAGCCGCAGTATTTTCCTTACCGTCAGCCAGGCTACATGGGGAAGATAGTGCCGAACGAAAAGAAAAAAAGATGGGACACAGGTACTGAAAGAGACGCCAGACAGCACACACATGAAGATAAATTCAACCCCTATGTAGTCTCCCCAAACGCCCTTTGGGGTCTCAGGGTGAGGACAGCAGAAATTCTGTAAGAACATTTTGCAAAGCCCATGTCTCATTCCCACCCGCTGCGCAAGACATGCTGAAGATATGAACAAATGTTACCCGATATTTTGGTGACTTAAGTCCTATGGATCTAAAGATAAGTCTTCAAGGTGATTCTGGGGACTCAAGTCTGATTGACTGTCACATCTAGAAAACACTAGAATGAAAGTTCCTTACGCAAATCCTTCATGATAGTCTCTATGATGGGAGACTTCTTCCCCTGTTTCCCTGCCTCATTTCATGCACAGCATAGACATTACTTAATGAACCAGCAACTCTTCAATATTTATTTTTCTCCTCATTATCCAGTGTGGTTCTATGCCTTATCTACCATGCTACCCAAATGCTGCTGGGAATTATTCACAATATAAGAGCCAACTTCTTATAAACAATCATTACGATACCCAGCTGGATCCTTAAACCAAGGTGGACATTTTCGGGATGGATGCTGGTTTTGAGTAACTACTTTATAATCCTAGAAGTCTAAAAAGCATCTCCGTAGGCTTTACATAAAGAACCTGCCTTCCAGCAAGCAGAGCTTAGTGACGGCACATGACATGACGTGGTCCTCCCCCTTCACAAGGGTGTATGAACCAGGCTATTTACAGTGCCAGTGCACACATTTTATAAAAGAAATACTGTCGAGAACAGTGAACAAAACATTCAATGCTACATTAAGAACTTGTTCCAGGGATCTCAGATTACAAGATGTGCAGTGAGAACCTAATTTTGGTATCTAATTAGGGCTGGGTGTTCTTCCCCCCACCCTGTGCACTTCCCTGCCTGTGCTCTACTTGACAGTGCCTGCTCCACATTCCCTAAGGTACACACTCCCCTTCCTTCTCCTTGCAGTCACTACCTCAGGATTATTTTGATGTATGATCAGCACAATGCAATACAATGAGCAGCTTATCATCCCCTCCAGTCCATTTTACTTTTTTCCTAGCCTTTTCCTATTTTATTAAGAGGAAAAAAACCCTTGCTCTCCTCATCTCCTTTCTCCTCTTCACCAGGTGAAGAAACACAGCAAACCAACATTTCACTGGATTCCTCCAGCATCCCAGCTTTGGCTTTCAGCTCTGTGAAAGGTCAGTCCAGAAGTTCGTAGGAAAAGAATGAACAAGAGGAAGTTTCTGCAAGTTTATTCCACTTTCTGGTTTTATGGGTAACCAAGCCGAAATCCTACCAGCTATCCTACCAAATTGTTACAATGTATTCTAACCCAATTTAGATGAGGAACTACTGGAGAGAGTCCAGAGGAGGGCTACGAGGATGATGAGGGGACTGGAGCATCTGTCCTACCAGGAAAGGCTGAGGGATCTCAGCCTGTTTAGCCTAAAGAAGAGAAGACCTCATAAATGCCTACAAATATCTTAAGGGTGGGTGTCAGGAGGATGGGGCCAAGCTCTTTTCAATGGAGCCCAGCGACAGGACAAGGGGCAATGGGCACAAACTGAAGCATAGGAAGTTCCAGCTGAACATGAGGAAGAACTTCTTCCCTCTGAGGGTGACAGAGCGCTGGAACAGGCTGCCCACGGAGGTTGTGGAGTCTCCTTCTCTGGAGATATTCAAGACCCACGTGCTTGGGATGCTCTAGGTGACCCTGCTTTGGCCGGGGGATTGGACCAGATGATCCACAGAGGTCCCCTACAACCCCTACCATTCTGTGATTCTGTGATATAAAAAATTTTACATTTCATTTTCAATTTTAACTGAAACAAATGTTATTAATAAATATATCGTGATATGCTACACATCAAAGCAGATCATTGTAAGAAGAGGTACTGCATTTCATAGTTTCAGGGCTCTACCTGCAGTTTGTGAGTGACTGCAGGTAAAGCCACTGCTCCTCTAGGTTCCCATTAAGTGCTTTGTTTCCTCTCTTGGGCTCTGCTGACTTTTTATATGAGAATGACTCCATAGACATTTCTGTGGCACGAAACCAAAAGGAGAAATGAGAAGGTATTTTCTCCTCTCCACATAGACTTGTTAATTTGATGTTACTGCAAAAATCTCAGCCAACGTGAGGCCAATTAATTTTTGAAAATTATTCAAGTTTAGAAGGATAAATCTGTAACTTTAATGTCTGATAGTGGCAAGAGCCAGATCAAAAAGAAGGTTTCCATTTAGCAGCTCAGTCTACACATGCACAAAATTAAAATACCAGAAAAACATCTGTTGGAGATTATATTTATTTTTATGTCAAAGTGCTAGCATCCATCCCTCCACAAGGATGTGTTTATTCCTCTGCCACTTTCATGACCAGCTAATGATCACATTGCCAATAGTCTTCTATTCCACTTCCCAAAATACAGCTCTACTTCATGTCTTTTATTTGTTTTCACATACATACATACATGAAATGGCATTTTAACTGGGAAGGTATCTTTTACAGTTGAACCCATACCAAAATGGTGCTCTCCCGTTAAACAGGCATTTAAAAAACTACAAACGAAAAAAAACCCCACAAATGTTCTGCTTATTTCATAAAAAATTGGAGGGTAACAGTATCTCTTTCCAGCTTTCCCAGTAGAAACAACTGAAGATTGAGTTGGTGAGAATAATGTGAAGGTAACTCAAGAAATGTACAGACTTGTCACACACATATGGAACACTTTAAGAAGTGCCACGGGCCTGAACAAGGTCACTCGGGATGTACTTTTAGGACTCTAAAGTAACTAAAGTGACTGGTCCCAGCAAATGCCTTCAAACTTTGCTTTCTTTTGTTCAATACACACCAGAAGGTTTTAAGGATTTTACATCTCATAAGCCCATGCAGGTTTCAGACTGGGCCAGATACCAGTAATGAAGAGTGTCAATGCAAAGCCTAGTCTGTAAATCTTTAGCGTAGGTACAATGTTGTCAAATCTGAGGATCTTAATTTCAAGCAACCCTGTACCAGTAGCCAACTCCACATAAACCAGACAGCATTTTGCAACGTTCCTGCAGTATCTCACTGTTTCAGTACTATTGGTCAGTTTGTAATTTTAGAAGACAAGTTTATAAAAGCCCAAAAGCTAAAATTAAAACTGTCCCAGCTTGTTAGACATTTAAGACAGGATCATTATCCTATTTGACATCTAAGTCATGAATTCTGTACTTTATCCAGCATTGGGAATGGCTTAGTTGACTGCTTCCAAACTCATCAGGCAAGGCTCTGGGAAGTGGAAGGTGAGATTGTGGGAAAAATGTAATAAGAAAAAATACTGGAACGAATCCGTGGCAGCTAGAAGCTCATGACTATCGCCGGCGACTCAAAGCCTTCTGGGGTACGACTTGCAGAGATATGGCTTTGCTTCACACACGTATATGTACGCACATATACGCATGTGTATGCACACAGTAAGTGAGTTCACATTATTATGAAATACAGCTAGGGAAAGCAATTACTTTAAGAAAAATAATGGAGTATTCACCAGCAAAGTAACAGTTTCTAAAGGGTCTAGAAAATGAACCAAAGCTCTTATTGTTAGAGAACTATTGACTCCAGGTTTGAAAAAGTGACCTCAAGTGAGCAATAATGCACTTAGCCTGGAACTTGCAGCCGCTGTATTTCACTCTAAATTGAATTGCCAATCCACAGTGCAATCTTCTTCTACTATGAACTCACATCTTTGGGGCAAGTATATAGAAAAATACTATACACCGGCTGCATTATCCCAAGTTACACTAATTTCCTCTGGTAATGGAAAATATGTCTGTGTTACAGAATTTAAGGATCCCCTTGGGTATTTATACAGGGGTAGTGGTTTGTTGTTTTTTTTCCTTTTAAGGGCACTTAGTGACAACTTCATGTTGATGATTTTCCTGTCAACAGTTCATAAGCGTACAAATAACTACTAGCATGTGGCCCCCTTAAAAGCATTTAGGTACGCATAGACTACAGACCCATACTGAAAAGCACATAACAGACATTTTATACCTCACACATATATGCACAATGATCAGATCCAGCATTCTTACCGTACTAAAAGTGGTCTTTTTGGTAAAACAGGCTGCCAATTTAGCAAGATATAGTATCACCAATGTCAACAGTCTGCAAACATAAATAATTGACACATGCTGTGAAATACTTACATTCACTTTTCCACTAAGTCTTCTTCACTACAATCAAGTTATTTTCCAGGACAGTGTTTAATCTTCTTACTAAATAAAAGAAGACAGCAATTAAAAATATATTCATATGCATTAACTATACTCGATCACCTTAAATTTATGAACTTTAAAAAATTGATTTAAGATCATCTATAGCGTTCAATAAACTTGTAATTTGTTTATATATAGTCAATTTTATTACATTTTAAACACAACTTTAGCACACCATAACCTTCAATCCTGAGGCTAAATGGGGCAAAGTTCTGTATTTCAATAGCTACTTGGATAATAAATCAGATGGACAGTTGCTCACAGATGTACAACTAATTACTGAAGAACTGAGAGTTCAACTGATATATTACCAGAAAGAATGCCTGACATTACAGATGGGGTATTGTATGATTTGGCACTCCTCTAGCTAGAGCTCGAACACGCTCTTATCAATGACAGTACTCAGCACCTCCCACGATCAAACATTTAAGAATGGAAGAGAAACAGTGTCTGTCCCTCCAGGGAAGGATAAAATACCATCTGATACTGTTTAACATCACTGTATATGCCAAAAAGTGATAAAAAAGGGTTCATGTAGACTGTTCAGCATGAACGTGAAGATGATAACTGTCCTCGTAAAAATATCCCAGTCAACAGACGTAGTGAGTACTGAATGCCCCAACCTGTTTCTTACACACAGTTATTTCTCAGTTACCTTTTCGCAAAGCACACGATGCCCACCCAAACACTTTGCAGTGAATGTGGATGCATGCACTAAAAGACCACGCCATGGCAGTTCCCAGGGGAGCGAGACTCAAACACCCGCCAAAACCCACCACCTTTTCTCCAAAGCCATCTCATCTCAGCTGAACCTGACTTTGAGACTTGCGTAAGACTGGCTCCCCAGGGAGGCGAGACATAAACATCAGCAGGGCTTTTATTCTCCCGTTGTGTTCCTTGAGGCTGCGCAGTACTAAACCAAGTTTATTTTGTTAATGTTCTATGGGATTTAATTTCTTGTTTGCATTTCCCTTATCTAGTTGCTGTGGTAACAAGTTCTTTAAGACTACATACATTCATCTCTTCCCAGGAAAAAACTGTTTGAGGGAACCCGCACCCTCACCGGGTGGAGCATGAACATGGATACTCAGCAAAATCACGAGATGAGGGACCTGGGAGAAGAGCTGGGTGAAATATTTAGACCACAGCTGCATGATATGGCCTAACTGGAGTGTGTAAGTTTGGACTGGGACCGAGGGAAGTCGTAGGAGGGGAGAGTAAGTAAAGCAGCCAACCCAAGAGACAGAAAGGCAACAATTTCAGACTTTAGGACCAATGGAAAGGGCAGATTTCTTTCTACGTCTTACTGACAAAGGGAAAAATAGATCTTGTGCAACTTTAGCATATAAAGGAGCAGGAAGTACAAAAGTAAAAGGAAGTGCACAGGGATGTGAAAGATCATGACACTGTCAACAGCCAAGAAGGAAGGAGGTGGAGGTACTCAGCAAGGAAATAAGACTTCACCCTGCTGAGGAGTTCCCTTTCTACATTGCATGTTGGCTCTCTCCTTTACAGCCTTTTTGCAAGCATTGCTGAATGGTGATTTAGGCACGTCTTGCTCAGTTGGTTCACAACCCAGCTTCACCAATGCAACAACTGAAGTGCATGGAAATTAGTATTTGGCTGAGGTTGGAAAAGGCATCGAACGCTGTCAGCCCTGACTGTTGTGTCCAGCCAGTTATACCCCCGGTAATGAAGCTATGTCCCCTGCTAATAACCTCACAAATTCATTTATTGGGAAAACAGGTTCCACCAAAACTCAGGAACTGGTAGAGAGTCATTGGACTACCTATGTGTCAGTTCTCACATGGGAACACCAGGTATTTTAGTCTGTAGCTGATAATCAGCTGTGCCAGAGAATGATGCTACCAAACCGTACTCCAATTTTCTGTGTTATAAAATAGGAAGCCTTTTTCACAAGAGGCTTGGGACACAAGCCAGAAATCTCCCTCATTGTCTCCCTATTTATTCAGACTGAGTCATCAGATCTTCACAGAATCACAGAATGGTAGGGGTTGGAAGGGACCTCTGTGGGTCATCTAGTCCAACCCTCCTGCCGAAGCAGGGTCACCATCTTCCAGGTTTCTCCACTGAAACTGCATGCTGCTTTGGCTAGGTTTAGATGGACACCGGTGGTACCATCTGCCGGAAGGCTTCCTGGTTTTTTTTCCTTTTACCTCCTGCTCGTAGCACAACAGCTCTTTTTCAGTATTTTACACTGGAACACCACAAGGAACTGGTCTTTCACAGTATGGGTTTGGCCAGCTGGCCAGTCAAAATGGACTGCCTGAACTAAAGGAACTAAAACACACATTGCTGTCACAGGTCCTCTGACAGCTGGAGGCTCTTGCAGACTGATCTGAAGTTAAAAGTACTTAGATGACATAGGGGAGTTGTTCTTTACAAATGACAGAAAGCCAGAGCACAAACACAGCAAGTGGGTAGGGTGATGCTCACACCAGCTAACATCAGGTTGATCTTCCTGTTTCTTTTCTCTCCACTGGCTTGACAGAGAGGGTCCTCCCATGGATCACCTTCTAGAGGAGGAATCAGTCTTCCCTGAGCTTCTTTTCAGAGGAGGCTCCCTCTTCCCTCTATAACCCACAGAGGACAGCAGGGAGATTACTGCCATTAGACTACATTTAGCTCTTACCCGTCACAATCTGAACGTGCTTAACAGCTCCCACCTTTCATACGACACAATTTCTACCTTTCAAATCAAAATACTCTTTTAGGGTGAAAGGAAGCAGACCCCCACGGACGCGTCATGCAGTTAAGACCATCAGGACAGATCAATAACCCAGCTGAAACAGGACAACTGTAAACAACCTCCCCCAGCAGCTGCAACTCTGTATTACAGGGTGAACATCTCAGATACCATTTTTTAAAAATATGAAAATCTCAGGCTGAGCAGTTGTGTCTAAGTGCAAAATTTTGCAAGTGGGCAACGCGCTGCCCCTGTGCTGCAGCTGCTGGGGGGATCGTGGCTTCCAAAAGCTGCAAGGAACAGAGTGCGGCACTTGTCCTGCAGCGCCTAAAGCCGACTATAAGTAGGAGTAAGAACATATTGAGTGCTTTTTTCTTTTTTTTGTTTGCTTCTAGAGCTAAAAACAGATCACAAACCACATTTTTTTGAGGGAGGCTTTTGTTTGTTTGTTAGAAAGGGCAGTCACTGGGTCAGGGATAGAAAGTTGCACTATCCGGTTCCCAGACACAGACCTTATTCCCCTGAGCCTTCAGCTGCATGTAACATACGGAGCCGATACTTTTCGTATAGGCTTGTATACACCCAGGGAACTTTTACTCGGCTGTTGAGATAACAAAGCACTTGATAGGATGGAGCATGTAGGATAACACTACATACTGCTTTTTTGAGCTTAATTTTGAAAACGGATCTTCACATTTCAGTGCTGGGAAGGCTACGTTACAACACCAAGACCTTGTCCATATGGAAACAGGATACAGAATTTACTATTAAAAACTTTAGGGTGATATCAAATGTCAGCTTAAGACTCTAAACATTGCAGTGCATTTATACCTCTCATTAACTCTGTATCACACTACCACACTCCAATATCGGGCTAATGCTGTATCTTCCCCCACCTTCAGTTCTTCAACTTACACCGCTCTTGGTCGTCTCCATTCTGCCCTCTCCACCTCCTTGACCTCAGAGACACCCGCTCCACTTCTAGCACATGAACACGAGTTTTATTACTGAATTCCTTTCTATCTCCTCTGCTTGGCTACCTTGGGCTTAGTATTCTCGTTGTCTTAAAGCTGCTCAACATAGCTCTACCTTCAATACACTTCAACCTGATACTGCTTAAACTCTTTTTTTTTTTGCTTTCATTTCCAGTCAGTCAATTGCGCATCCTTTCGACCTCAGTTTTATGCACTATGAAAAGATCTTGACCAAGCCTGTGCAAATATTAACAGAATATTAAAATAATAATGGAGGTGTTTAATATTGCCAGATATACCTCCAAAGAACAATCACTTTTACTCCGCCCGTTAGTTCTGCTCTTCCTGTAGTTTGCAGGGTAAAAAGAAAAAAAATTTTTTTAAAAGTAAAAAACCACATAAGCTAAAGTTTTTTGTTCTTAAAATTTAAAAGCCTCAGACCAAAATCTGAGTTTTAAAGATACACTATAGGAACAAAGACTAGCATAACCCAAAACTGAAACCCAGTAATTTGTGCTCTATTACCCTTTCTGGATATCCTTCACTTTAAGGAGACTAAATACTTTTATCTCTTCATAGACTTTTCCAGAGAGATTTCTTAACTACAGAATTAAACAAACTAACCACAAAGTACTTCTTTCTCTGCTCTCCCTTCTGACCAGTCTAGAAAACCTAACAGCTCTTTCAAAAGTATTTCACTGTAAAGATCAAACAGCAAGATCGCTACCCTGTGAACTGCCAACAAGTTGAGGTCCAGCATCTCGCATATTAGGGCAAGAATCGAAGCAAGTATCAGAGAAGGAGTGGCAAGTAGCACTTTTTCCCAGCCTCTTCAGAACATCATTTATCATAGAATCATATAGAAACATAGGATGGTTTAGGTTGGAAGGGACCTTAAAGATCATCTAGTTCCAACCCCCCTGCCATGGGCAGGGACACCTCCCACAAGACAAGGCTGCTCAAAGCCCCACCCAACCCGGCCTTGAACACTTCCAGGAATGGGGCATCCACAGCTTCTCCGGGAAACCTGTTCCAGTGCCTCACAACCCTCATAGTGAAGAATTTCTTCCTTATATCTAATCTAAATCTACCCTCTTTCAGCTTGAAGCCATTCCCCCTTTTCCTATCACTCCATGTCCTTGTAAAAAGTGCCTCTCCATCTTTCTTGTAGGCCGCCTTCAGGCACTGGAAGGCTGCTATAAGGTCTCCCTGCAGCCTTCTCTTCTCAAGGCTGAAGCACCCCAACCCTCTCAGCCTTTCCTCACAGGAGTGGTGTTCCACACCTCTGACCATTTTTGTGGCCCTCCTCTGGACCCTCTCCAACAGATCTATGTCTTTCCTGTGCTGAGGGCTCCAGAGCTGGATGGAGGACTCCAGGTGGGTATTTATCAAACCTTACAGGTGATATTGGACAAAATTGTCCCCTGTCTTGTCACTCACTTAAGGCAACAGCACTCGTCTCTGACCAGCAAGGTGCTGAGCCAGCACCAAATGCTCACCCAGACTCATCAAGCTGCCAGGCCACTCAACATAAGGATTTAATACAATGCAAAGCAACAGAGAAGCACAATTTCTCAAAAACTATTTGGAAAACTCTTAAACCTCATTTCCTTCTCTTCCAACATCATATTTAGCTTGGTGACTTTACAAGAGTAAGGATACCAAGAAACCATATCCATAAGTTTTAAGCCTTTGCAGAAAAAGCAATTTTAGAAAGATCCTGAACTATGAGGCATAAACATGATGCCTGATAGTAAGCTGTAATACAAAGAATTTTACTGGCACACACTTGGGATGGCCAGTGTAACTCATGGTGTTGCAAATTAACACCATTGTCCAAAACTCATACCATAAAAGCCATGCTACTCAGTAATTTCAACTATATTAGTTACCTGTGAATGCTAAACTAGCAAATAGGAGAGGCAGACTTTTAGCACAGTAATGGCTGTACGTTTTTTTCATCATGCAAGTGAAACTTTACAAATCAGATGTAAAAATGAACTCCGGGTTGTCTTTGGTTTAAGCACACCTGCAGTGACCCTGACCAGTAATATGTGACACAGCTCAACACCATACGTAAATCAGAGAAGATAAAAATTTCCCTACGCATTAGGTGAACAAATGCACATTAAAGATACCTCCATGTATTTGTTTTTTATCTCCAACTTGAGTTCCAGGGAGTTAAGGCGATAAATTCAAAATCATCAACAGTACAGTCTATGCCCATGACTCTTCAAATGCCATTTGGCAAATTGTTTCAAAATGAATCCTGTGAGAAGTAACTCCTATCACAGTACAGGAGGTTTACACATGCCAGTGTAGGTGTCTCATCAAACCTGGTAGTTTCTCTGTACGCAGTACAGCCAAAGGAAGGAGATAGGCTCTTCCAGAAGGCAGTGGAAACTTCCTCTTCCTGTTGGCTAGAGAAGCATCCCAGGTGCTCACGTTAGGAGTCCAATTTGTTAAAGTGAAAATCCTCATTATGTAGCGGAATAATACCTTCTTAATTTTGTGCTCTCTGGCTAATAAAGATTCCGAAGTCAGTGAAAAACTCATCAATGTCTTTACTCTGATATACTCTGCATAAACAGAGAAAGACAGTAAAGAACCTCCCTTTCGTAGCTTAGCAGGTCTTTTCCAGCCTGAAGATGACCACATGCAGCCTTTCAACAGCAGTCTTACTAGCCTTTTCATCAAGCACTTTGCTTTTTCTCCATCAGTCAGGAGACCAGAGTGGAATTCTCAGAAAGCTGCCGAGGCAGATCTTTCATTTCGAACTCACACAGCTTCCTGAGTAATAAAGGCTGCGTGCACGCATGCACCCAATCTCTGACTATTAAGTAAACACTTGCCACTTATATTCCAGCTGAAGGGTAATCATCAAGTAGTTTACACAACATGTACTACTCTGGAGACCAAAGGTGAAATCCTACTGTCACTGAAGGAAGAGTTTCCACAAGGCCAGAACTGTTGTCCTGAACGTGCATGTGTGCATTAATGTGTTCACATAGGGAAAGGCTACAGGAGCACCCAATATGCTCTTAGGCGATGCCAGAAACCACTCACATTTCCACTGTGGTGAGCCTGTGCATTTAACTAGCCTTGCTCAGTTAAAATACATTTTTACATATCTGCCTTCAAAGAGCACACCACGCTCAAGGTCCCAAACAGACAAGCCTTCATTGTCCAAGGGGCAGTGTACAATAAAGTCAAACGCTCTTTGGGCTTACTGTTACTTTCTTGGCTGGCCTCAGGCAACACTTTTTCACCGTGTGAGGACACTGATTTTTTACTCTGAAGCCTCCCCCCTTGCTCTGACAGCAAACGGGGCCAAGGCCAGCTGCCGTGACATGCTGCCTCCACGCAAGGGGCCTACTTCTGCAAGCCGGTGGTCGCTCAGCAATGCAAGATGCTCCCTGCATCACAAGCATCACCTAGTGCAGGTGACAGGAGAGACACCACTGCTACACAGCGGAACAAAGTTTACTGTTAGTTTTCCAGGAATTCAACATAATACTGGCAGAGTCAAATTTTTATATTACCCACAATTCAAAATTACCCAAAGCTCATGAGTTCAGTTTTCCCTTCACTTTCCTATTTCTTCAAGGTCCTAAAATGATATTGCTGTTTCCTCACTGTTCTCAGTTCTCAGATAATCCCCCTTTTTTTTTTCTCCTTTTGCTTCTGAGGGCCAGGGAAGAGAAGAGGCAGAGAGAGGTATATTGGAAAATGAAGCAGACTGCCATCTATGTTTGTGCTGACTGTAAAAAACCAGTACAAACATGGATCAGTTAGACTAGTTTGCATTCACCAGCAGTTTTCAAAGTACTGAAGTAGCTCAATCATTTCAAAATACCAATAACTATTTCACTGACAGGAATTATTAGGAATCTCATGTTATTCTGGTGATGTGCAGCCTTACAGGTAGCTCTGCACTCGCCACAAAATATTCTACAGCCGCTGTTTTGACTTAAAACAACCCCAGCAACACCAACTATCTCCCCTTCACAAGACACGGCTGTTAACTACTAACTGAAGAACACAAAAATTCACCAAAATTGTCCTATGACCATTACTGCTCAATCAACGTAAATTGCACGACATCCAAGGACACTGCTTCCGAGCCTCCCACCTCAAAAAAGAAAACCACTATCTGCTGTATCACATTCCCTCTTTCATCTTCATGTCGTTGAAGGCATTCCACCGGCAGTTTTATTTCTGAGAGCACCGATTTTCGATCGATCTGCTCTGGCCTGGATTTGAAATAGGATACTACATGAAATTGGATCCTGGGAGCCTCAAACATGCCCAGGCTTGCACGGGAGGTTAAACAAAAAGAAAAAGAAGGCTTTTTTAAACACAGGGTACTAGTAAAACTCATTTTAAAGTGCCCTCCATTTCTCTGCACTGAAAGTAATATATTACCTCTATAAAGTCTTTTATATCAAGCTCTTGAAATTCTTTATTATTTATACAATGCTATTGGTGCACACCTCGCCTTAGAAATACGCATTTTAATAGTCAACCAAAGTGATCCAAACCACCAAGGTAATTAAGACTGCTTTAAAATTGGTTTCACTACCTTTCCCCATATATTTGCCAAGCTACAGCCCCGTCCTGCAGTCTCTTCATCACGTAGTCAGTGGGAGTACGCGCAAGAATTTGAAGGTTTACTCCCTAAATCACAAAATGCAGCCTGCCTCACTGGAAAAAGGAGCGGGCATGACAGTGGGAGTGTGAAAAAGGAGAGGAAAAAATGCTAAGTGTAGGAAGGTAAAAAGGAGAAGACATCGTTAAACGGGGAATGGGGCATGGATGATAGCAGCAAAGGATGGTGAGGAAAACGAGACGAAAAGCATACAAGGATGGGGAGCTTATCCTGAACACCGTAGGGCTTTACACACATTTGCGAGACATTGAACAGAGAAGAAAGCGCAGAAGAAACAGTTAGAGACAGCAAATGGGAGTGGAGAGCCGAGTGCTTTATTCTCATTTTTATTTAAAAAGTAAAAGTCACCCAAGGTTCACTTTCCACTCCTTTTTTGTCCCCCTCTGGAGCAGAGTATGAGACGCTGTCGGGACTCCTGGCATCGGAGTCAGGCAAGCCTCACCAGGGCCCAGACCACAGGGTCAGTGAAGTTTCGGGTGTCTCCCTTGACTGTCACTGATTGTTCCCAGGATAGTCCATCACACTGCAAATTTTATTTCTTTTGTTTGCTTCTAAAAGTGCAAAAAGGAAGCTTGAATGAAATTTCACCTTCACCGCTGAGAAATGTGTAAAAATCCGAAGCTTCTCATCAATACAACAGTGGCCTGGCTGTGCCTCTTGCTGGCCAGATCAGAAAGGATCACAGCAACCCAAGTTTAAATACCAGGGAAGTCTCATTTGTCCATCAAAACCAAGGAACAAGGCAACTCTGCCTAATTATCAGCAATATAAGAACACTGGCCTCCTTCAAATCAGGCAGAAGGGCTCTTCTCGTCTTCAGTGTCTCTCAGGAATCAGACTGATCCCTCTCCCAACCCCTCCTGCTTCCTCCATGAGCTGTCTTCCGAATCTGGAATCCTTCAGCACTGGGAACCGGACCCCCTGCCTTGATTCCCATCATCTGCAGCGATTTATGTTAGCGAGCCAGGCCAGCTGGCCGCCTGCACACCCAAGGAGCCCATACACTCTGATACTGTGGCCTTTTTCAAATACAACCCAACACCAACCCCCAAAATGCGTAACAGTCCAGCTGAGCTTCGCCTGCCGGGCTGAAACTTGCTCCCTGCCCTGTGAGCGTCACCCACCTGCTGCTGTGAGTGCAGACACTTCCCGGGGTGCAGCTACTCTTGGTGGTGGGCGAACTCCTCTGCAAAGAATTCAAAGGGATTTCCAGGCTGGGGGAAGGGTGCAGGCTTATTGTTTCTGCTTCACTGGGAGAGATACATGTGTTGGGGTTTTTTTAAAGCAAGAAAACCATTCCAAGGTGCGATCGGAGCTGGGCTTGGGCTGATACTGCCCTATCTTGCCGAGCAAGCCACAGCGGGTTCTCTAATCGCGGGCTCCGCAAACACTGATTTTCCCCCACTCCGCGGGACTGTAACTCGCCCGGCGGTCCCGAGCAGAGGATGCCTGTGTTTGCAGCCGCTGGCATCGACGGGCAACGGCCAGGCAAAAACCCAGCGGATCCGAGGGGCCAACCAACTCCAGTCCTTCCCTGGCTACCAACCCGCTCTTTTTTGGGTTGTTTTTTTTTTTTTTTGTGTGTGTGTGTGTGTGTGTGCTGCTGTGGGTTGTGGTTTTGTTTTTTTTTATGAAACCTCTTTCTTTGATGTTCACACGGGCCACAAGCTACGGGAAAAAGTGCTTGTTGTTCAGTTGAGGCACTTTTTTTTTCCCGCCAGCAGAGGAAACGGTGTTTGGATCCACACGCAGGGAAAGGCAATATTTATAAAGGAAGTTCCCACACTTCCTCTCCAAACAAATCACTCCTGGCTGGTTTTGCAATTACAGCCCTACCGTAAAGAAGGCGGGGAGGAAAGCATCCAGCATATTATTTCCTTTTAAAGCCACTTGGCCTGTGAAGAGGCAGCTTCCAGAGAGGAAAGAGTTAAGCACTCGGGACAAACTCTCAAGTTTTCAGTAACTAATTTACTCTTCTTGTAGGCCTGGAGGAAATCCACAGCCGCCACAAATATTCCTTGCTCGCTTCAATACTACTCTTTGTGAAATGGATTTTAATGGCCAAGCAAAGTGATCCAAACCGCAGATGTAATTAAAGCCGCTGAAACTGGCTCCACGAAAGGCTGGGAAGCGCCCCGTGCCCTGTCTGGGGGCGGCTGCCGCGGCGCAGGCCTGGCATGGCGGCGGGGACACCAGGAGGCCTCAGGCTCATCCTTATCCTCGCTGCGGCACGCTGTGCCGCTGCCGACGGGACGGACCCCGCTCGCCGGGAGGGCGGTGGGGGTTCTAAAGCATGGAGATATGCAGCAGGAGATGGACGGAGAGCCATCCCGCTGCCAGCAACCTGTGCAAGCCCATGCGGGACCTCTGCGCAGGGGATGCTGCCCCGGGACCTCTGCACAGCGTATGCTGCTCCGCTCTGGAGGAGCATTTGCTCTCGCCCTGTTTCCACCCCACTCCAGCAGGTCAGGGCGCTACCGCTCCGCCACCACAAGCCCACTTGTTTGTAACGCTGCAGTGTTAAAAACCTTTCTCATCCATGGGAAAACTGTATTTGACAAGCAGCATTTCCCTCTGCACACAGCGGTTAAAGCCTGCAACGCTAGCGTCGGAAGCAGAGAGATATTTCTGACAATTCATGGTAAATCAGCTTCCTATTTGAACCTATGTACCTTAATTTCTTCTGTGGTGAGCCAAACCACTAGTCTGCTGGAAAGGTCGGTAGTCTCCTGATATTGAAACCTCCATTAGGGCCATACCCAGCAAAGGAAGAATAAAGTTTTCCCGAAACTCCTATCCAAAGTGTGGGAGGATGGAAAATAAGATCAGCACGCCTTGCTGAAAATAGTTCTTGAGATAAAAGATATGATTGCTTTGGCACTAACTTCTCCCTTCTCCTTCCCTCACCTCCTCAGCCACGCTGAGGTGTGAAAGGCTTAGGAAACTCCCTGTCACTACTCCACATTTTTTTCATGTTTAATTTTAGATTAGAACACAATTGGATTTGGACTTGATTAACCTTTCGTCCAAAGAAAATCCCGCACCTTTGAGTTGCTAATGTGATTTGATAACAGCTGCAGAAAACAAACTCCATATTTTTGAAGTCAAATCATAGCCAAATTCTGTTTTCAGCCGCCAGCTGCCCAGAGTAAGGCTGAAGAACTTCCCAAAACAATTATATTTAAATTATTAATTAAAACCACTTGGAATATTATGATAAAAAACAATTAGTTTATGCAAAGTGATCTATAAACCCAAAACAGAGTTACAGTGAAAAAAATTCATCAGCTGATGAATAATTAATACAGCTCTTCATTTGTTTCACCTCCTGCACCAAGCAGCACAGAATAAAAGTCATTAATGCGAGTGGATCACAGAGCTAACAGAGATCATTACACATTTATAATCACTAAATGGTTTAAGTGGAAAGTTTGCAGTGCAAAAAAAACCCCTGCAATACCAGGTTCAGAGCAAACTAAAGCCCACAATTTCATCCACCTGGATGAAACAAGACCAAAGAAAAGAAAAACCAATCTGCCTCTTCGACTCATTGGCTGTAGGTAAGCAGCAAGATCCGTTATCACCTGCAAGAAGCGAGGTGCTTCTCCAAAACCTCTGTCTTCAGACCTGTGAGTAAGATTCATGAAAGCAGATGGCCTGACTGCCCTCCCGCTTCTGGCAGGAAAACACCACGGCTTGGCCAAGTACCTCCACGTGCTTACCATGAAGGCTTGTGCTTTCATATCCACGCACGCGCTTCTTCCCCTCAGCCAACAAAAGCAGTATTTTTCTAGTCTGACATGCTACAGGTCCTTTGGCAAAGCACATTTCTTCTTTATGAAACACTGGGGGTGACCAGAACTACATACCTCTCGTTAAACAGTGCTCCAGTGACAGAAGATGATGTCAGCAGAAGAACAGCGTAAATCACTCTTTGCTGCACAATTAAACACTTACTATGTGTTAATTTATAACATTCCTTAAGTCAGTTATTCAGGATGGAGTGAGTGGGAATCACTGGGGCAAAACACACGCAGTCGCTGTCATGTCGCCGGTCTGACGCTACTCTGCTTTCATCCTACTAAACCATTTGTCTCCAGCTAAACCTTTACACCACTTCAAAGAAAAAGTTGGATTTGTACATGTTTGGTTTTATTTTCCAAAGCACTCCGAGTATCTCTCCAAAGAAGTGTCAGAGACTAAAAGTACCCATGGCGGGAGAACATCCATTGCCTTTTGAAGGCTAAATTTTAGCAGAGAGGTTAAGAAATGAGGTAGGTGTTCTGCCAAAGAGCTTCCTGCATGCTCCGTCCCACCTCCTCTGCTTGAGGCAATGAGGGGACATTTTCACAGTGAAAACACTGACTTTGCAACACATTTCTGCTCCAAACGGGAGGCTCACCTGCCTCCCTCAATACACAATACCTTCTTCCCTCATCACCTTACTCTCCCTGCACTTTATTCAGGTGCTTTTCCCCATAGCCGCCTCTATGTCCCATCTGCTGGAAACAAAGAGAGTGCAGCCAGTAACATTAGACTTGAACTTTTTACCTCCTGACATTAGCGGACTCAAAAAAATATAGACAAAACAAGCTGTCCCATTTCTAGATATTGTCTGTGCACTGATCTCAGAAGCGATCAAAAAAATCATAACCCTTTCTGGTCACGAATGATAAATGATGCAACTTTCTCCAAACAGAGCCTGCCTTGCCTTGCCTGGGACTGTCTCGTACGTGGATCAAGTACAGCCATGGAACTCATCTTTGGTTCTGAGGGTAGCTACGGCTCTGCACAGAGAGATCCAGAAGAAGAGTACCATTTGCCTGGTATTGTTTTATGGCTAATTATTATCTCTTGGCTAATAAGCCCCTTGGCTTCTCCCAGAGGAACAGCCCCTCGTTCCCAGCACCTAGTAATTCCAAACCTGATGGGAGTCAGGAGCTGCTTCCTTACAGAGAAAGAAAGAAAGATAATACTAAGGTAGTTACATGGCTTGCAGAAACGGTTTGTCGCTGCCAAGCTGGGAGTATCTGCCACAGGGCACAGTGTGGCCAGCCTTAGAGAGACAGGGCTCCAGTTTACACCTGGCGTGAGCAGCCAGACCCATCCTGCTCTGATGATGTACCCATCCTGCTGAGCACACCAGCAAGGCAGGGTGGCCAGTTCCCAAGACCAGTCACTCACCAGCAACCGACAACAGGCTTACCTTTTGCACCAGTTAAAAATGGGAAATCACTTTTACACTGGTCCAGCCTCCCAGGTTAGCTTCATTTGTTTTGTTAAGAATGTGAAATATATACAGTCTTGCCAGACGTGCCATTTGCAGGGCTGGAATAAAATCTGCATCTCTTTTCAAATAAAAAGTAAAATCCTGAGACGCACACAGTTCCACTCCCTGGATCACACTCGTTTCTCTCCATACATAAAGGGAGCATTGATGTCTCACAGGAATTCACTTTGCAGGGTGGAAATTACCTCTTAGGGTACTGGAAATGAAGGGTTTTCCACCCTGGGAATGATCTGCCTTCCTTACAGCACCTCTGCGTGTTGGATCAGAACAGACTTTTGCACTCTTCCCAATTCTGTGCCTTCCACCAACATGCACTGCCACCGACCTGTTAGCACATACTTTTCATATCTTTCAAAGAGATGGAAGTTTGGGGATGAATTACACTCTGCTTCACAGTCAGCCCAATCCCAGGCACAGTGTTATCACCACAGACAAAGGAGCCCACAGATCTGCTTCATACGCCAGTAAAGGTTTGCTCTGCTTCTGCACTGACAAAGTATTTAATGGGCAACACCGTGGCTTAAATATTCCCCAAACAAGGTAGACTTTTTAAAAAAGCATCACTAGCTCACTCTGCTTTAAAGGAAAAATGATCTTTTGACTGAGAAATGCCCTCCACTCTGCTGCGTTTGGGCCTCAGTGGCTGCAGAGCTGCATGTAGGCAGCGTGAACTGGAAGCGATGCCAGAAAGGCACTGCTGCGGTCTTACTGGCATGAAACCTACTACTTTTGTAGCCTATTTCGAAAAAGCGCTTGACATCTTATGGTCTGGAACATGCCTATATAGCCTATGGTCATAAACTAGCCAATTTTGATTGCTGGGTGTAGGCAGTAACCAAGTAACTAGAAACAAGTAGCTTTGCCTCTAATTACGGAGTATTACAGTGCAATGAGATCCTTGGTGAATGTGACGGTTTTTCCCCCCTCTGCGAAGAAGTTGCCGTTTTTCTCAGCAGCTCCTGTCTGTAGGAACAGCGTGCTAAGACGCTGCTGGCGATACAGCCCTGCGCGGTAGGGCACGCCATGGCAAAGCCATCTCTAATTGGTATGCCTATCTGCCCATCTCACCTCTGAACTCACGGAACAAAAGCAAGCATTAATCCCCATCTTCAAGAATTCAATAGTCATTTAGGCAGAGGGTCAGGTACCTAATGGGCTGTCAAGTTCAGGCTGTCTATCCGCCCGTCTTCCCGGCTCCCCCAGTTCCCAGGCCTTGACTGACGGTCCTCAGCAGCTGGGGACTTTGTTTTCCTGCCAAAGCACTATGAAGGCCTAAGCACAGGCGACTGCTTTGCAAATTTAAGTTCGGATGACATATTGTGGCTTCACTGAAGGACAGAAGGAAAAAACGAAAAGCAGCCACGAAAAGGTACACAGCAAGGCCTGAGAAACATATTAAGGATGCTATTCCGTCCTGTATCACTGGCACACTTCAACTGAATATAAATATACTTTCAGATGTCTGCATCGTGCTTGTCGATCTGAACCCTACTATGATTGCAGTAGCTTTAGGATACCTCGCAGCAAGGATAACTGTGTGTAAGTGCCGCGTGACACCGATAAAGGTAGAGCGCACGGGTGTACACATTTCCCAGATCTTTTTCAGTGCCACAGGTTACAGAGTGAGTTTGAAAACTACATCCTGGAACGCAGAAACATTGCTACGGCTCCCAGAAGATTCCAGGAGGCACACCAAGAGGAGGGAGCCCTTTCCAGACTCGCTGGGACACGGCCCACTACGCAGATTTGCTTTTGAACACTCTCGTAAAACCGAAACATTTTTTTCCGAACAGATCACAGGTCACGTAAGCTTCCCAAGGGATATATTGGTTACAGATGTTTTCATGTAATAAAATATTCCACTCAACTGCAGTATTTCTAACTGATAATGCTAAAACTAAATTACCCTTGTCTAATGGTTATGTCCCCAATGTACTCCTTACCATGGTAAACACTGGCTCATTTGTTACCGTTTAGCTAACATAATATTTAATTTTTTATAAGAGCACGCCACAATCTATTTCAAGATTGCAAGAGCTGCAACATAAGTTGGAACTTTTCAAAAATAGATACTTAAAATTAATTTTTTGCATATTTGTAGAATAAATTATGCCTCTATATTTCAGCATTATCATACCAATTTGCATTTAAAAGTTATCTCATTTTTTAAACATGAGTAATTTTAGTAATTTTCCAAGATTTCACTCTTGAACTTGGAATTATTAAAAAAAAAAATCACTCCTTGATTGTCTGAATAGTACGGGGCTAATAATGAGACATACAATCTCATGTCCTCCTAGCAGAGTTATTTGGAAAGGAAAGGTCATTGTGATGGTATCTCTAAATGATCAAGTAATTCAAAATAAAAATAAAAAAAAAAGGAAAAGGGAGAGAAGGAGATGATTGTCTGTTTTAAAAATATGCTTACAATATAGCACTAACAAGGACGACTATGAAAAAGGAAAAGAAAAAATAACTGAAAAAGGAAACTCTTTACTAGTCTGCTGGAATAAGGAGCCTCCCTCAAATCAGAGAAGCTTGTGCTGTCATACTGTACTATGTGTCTCCATTAAAACTACCATTTCAGCATTTTTATTTAAAATATTAGAGCATTCGGCTCAAAATATCCACTCCTCTTTGCTCTCCGTATTGGACCACCAGGATCCTCCCTCCTGGATTTCAAATACTGCCATTAAGAACACTGGAATAAAGTAACTCTAGATGTGCTATCCCTGTGTCTATGTTGCAGCTTCAAGGACAAAGTCAATCCTTTCTAATTATGCTTTAAAAAGACTGGAAACATAGCAGGGGCAGAGCATTCTCTGAGGAGGGAGATGTAAGCTACTTTTGCACAGCTGGTGTTGTATCAAAAGTAGAACCTGCTCAATTTTAAGAAAATGTGGAAGCTGGTAAAATTTGGAAGTAGGATGTTTTAGACTAGATCAAAAAAGCATTATTCTCCAAACTCTACAGTGCCACGATTCAGGTATTCACTATTTAATGCTAATGTCCACTTAGGAAAATAGTGTATCCTTTCTGAGCTAACTATAATCACCAATCTTGACAAGCAATTTTTGCAGCTACCAAACTGAAATCTATGCTTGTGCTTGGTAAAGTAAGGCAACATCGCTTTGCATCGCTGTGATGATCAGAAGCATGCTTTAAAGACTCGCTACGGAGGAAAAAATGGAAGCAAGAATTCCCCCCCCCCCATCTGAAAGGATAACTCAGGCTCCAGCAAATCATTCAGGGAAAATGTCTTTCAGATGAACGGAGATGCTTCGTAAGTACAACAAGGGTGAATGTGACCTAAATGGCTACACAATGTTTGGAAGAGATGGACTTTGCTTGGTTCCAAGCAATGCACCAGGAAAACTTTGCCCAAAGGACATTTTTACCATAGTCCTGCTAGTCTGCCTATCACTCTACTTGTCATCGTCATATTTGATGAGCTGTACATTTATTCCGGGGCTGATGCTATAATTCAGATTGCCAGTATGTACGGGAGGCAATAATGCTTCTCTGCTGGCTCTGGCGCTCGGGAGGGAGGTCACGCAGCACATGAAACACTAAGCAATAGCCCTGCTCTCACGGCTAAGGACAACAGCCAGGACAGGAATGAAGCACTGCGTTGTGACCAGTCACTCCATTTCTGAAAAAAGTGCAATCCAGTTTTTCTAAGCAGACTCTTTGACACAGAGCACAGAAGCCTAATCTGCTGATATTGGAAAATTTTAAACTGCTTTAGCAGTTTTCAGGGTAGTATGACTAAGCAGCAGTAAGAGCAGTGGTTGCTGTGCATCAGTGACTTGAAAACACAGAGTCTTGCAAACTCAAATGCTCCTTTGCTCTTCCCCCAAACAGCCTCTAGCACAGTAACCACCAGCAACGTACAGACGTAACTCCTCCGGGATCCGGCATACTGGGAGAAGGACCAGCTCTCTGGAATCAAAATCACCTGGAGTGAGCAGCAGACCCGAGCTGCCAGGGCTGCCCCTGGCAGCTGTGTTCCCGTCAGTCAGCAGCACTGGCTACCACATGTGCCACTGTGCCTTCCATGACTTCTCCTCTTCCCTCGTTATTTTTGCTGGCTGCCACAAAAACCCTCAGCTAGCTGACACTACTCACTGGGAAGCAAATCTCTTTATTTTAGTGCATGCATAACATGGGTGGCAGCAAAAAACCACAAATGCACCAACCTTGAAACTCATCTATGGAGGGAGTGTGAGCAAAGCAAAACTCTTGAGAGATTCTGTAACTCCTGACACACACATGAACGTACAGTTTGCAAGGTGCAAATTTGTTATTTTGAATTCATTTTTGGTATGTTTTGCAGTATCTTTGCCTTGCCCTGGTTGCTTAAGCACAGCACCCTGAAAGCATAGCTAGCTAAGATGCCCAACGGTGTCATTCGTCTGTTGCTCGTCTGCCTCCCTTCCCCGGCCCCTTTATCTTATCTAGGCAGTCAATACCATATCCAAAACCATGCATTGGCTTCCCTGAGTTTTTAAATAAATTCCTAATTAACTCACCCTTTATTTTAAACCATTGTATGGAGCAAAATGCTCCAATTAAAAATGGAATGTCTACTAATTTAAGCCCAAAGGTTCCGTTAAGGCAAGTTTCATGAATCCTAAAAATAGAAACGCATTCATAATTTTTTCCTCACTTTAATTAGTTGTTTTTTTTTTTTTGGCTTGAATTTAAATATTCCTCTGCAGCTTCTTCAGCTGCATTGCAGCAGTAGGAACCCCACGCACAGCACTACAAGAACGGCAAGATGAAAGACGACTCGTCTTTTTAATTCTTCCACTCAGAGAGGAGTGTAAAGTGGAAGCATGCATCCCACAAAATAGAAGCGTTGCAATTAAACAGGAGACACTTCAGAAAGATGGGACTCCTGGAGCTAAACGAAACGTTTGGTTGATTTGTGTAAAGAGACATCTTGGTCCTTCTCTAATCTATCGTCTTAAGTGAGGTGGAAGAAAATAGCATTGTGGCAGTCAAGGTAAAGGTGATGTGACTAATGGTATAGCAGCCAGACTAAGGGCAAGTCAGTTTGGAGTGAGCTGAAAAATATGCTCTATGGGCTCCTTGAATGACATTACTTATAGCAGTCACAGAATGCAAGGTCACGCTTCTTCAAATACAGGTTAAACTTGTAAGGTGCTGAACTAATCTGGAAAGCAGCAACTTGAAGAATGACTTCAGGGCCACGGTGAGCCGCAACTAAAACTCTGGCAGGGATGCAGTGGCTAAGACGATTAATGAGATCCTTCAATAAGTCAGCTAGGTGAAGACACAAAGCAGAAAGCATCATTGTAGCTCTTCAGAGTAGCATTTATTAGGAACAAGCTGAGGTTATCCAGGGCAACGGGGTAGTAAGCAAAACCATTCCAAGTGGTAGTCATGGACCTGCTGTCTGCTTTGCCTATGCTAGAGCCGCGCTTCCTCCTTTCACAGCTGGCAGAAGCGGCAATGGGAGGAGATGTGGGAACCAGCTCCTCCCAGCCCTGGCCACACTCTCTCTTCCTTCCCTCTTCCACAGCTGGGGTAGCAAGCCCAGATGTTCAGGGTGAACTCATTTTACCCTCATTCCTGGAGTGGCAAAAATTCAGTTTCTCTTAAATTGCTGAGATGCCTGGGACTGGTTCTGTCACTTCACGCAGCATTACTGAAATGATTGCAAGCATACATGGCCATGTCTGGCAACCACACTGCACAAAAGATGTTGACAAATTGGAAAGGATTCAGGATGGAGCTGCAAGAAGGGGGAAGGATGCCCTAAAGCAAGAGCCAGAAGTAATTCAGTCTGTCTATTTTCACAAAAAGAAAGTTCAGAATGACTTGATCACAGTCCATAAATACTTACGTTAATGAGAGTCATTTAATAAAGGGCATAACAAGATAGAGAGTTGAAAAAATGGAACTTTAAGGCACAATTCAGGCTAAAAATTAGGAGGAAATGTTAGAAATGAATGCAATTAAGTCACTGGAACCTTTTACATTTGCATGCAGTAAATTTGCCATCACCTGAAGTCTTTAAAAGAAATTGAGATGGGATGTCTTTATAAAACGATATTATCTAGCTCAAGCAGAACTTGCAGCCCGAGTGAAGTAGCGAATTTGTACAAGTATATAATATAGCTGAGCAACCTAGATGATCATAACATTACAAAACCCACGAGCACATATTTATTTCTTGAGTGGGCCTACAAAATCCAGTTTTTCCTGTATCTGCTTTAAATGAATACACAGGCTTTGCTGAACCCAATTTGACCTTCTAATTTGAGCCTTCTGCTGTAGAAGTGATACATGTCCAGTTTCCTTCTCTTCAGACACTGTGAGGAAGCAACCCAAACACCTGAGACTGAGCGCAAGTGAACGCAGTGAATTTGAAGACAAGAAGCCTGCAAGCTTTCAAGCAGCTCCCCTAACCCAAGAGCCTGAAGCGCTGGCGTGCTTTCCAGGGGCATTTCCAAGCAACCTTGGTTTGTTCCAGTATGTCGGATTAGATGGAGGACAGGGGCTTACCAGCTACAGATCCCTGACCCTGGCCAACCCAGTTATGCTAAGCAGGACAGTACAGGAGGTATGGTGGTATTTAAATACTTGCTGACCACCGAACAAGCAAATAATTTCACCAGGAGTGCAACACAGAAGAACAGGGCAAAGCAGGACAGCCTGGATATATCCAGGTTTAAGCTAGTTAAATCCATACCTTTGAAATCCATTTCAAAACTACTGCACATTTTAGTTTAATAACGGCATTAACATCTCAGGAGTGATATTACGCGGTGGCAGCATTTCCTAGCAGTCCATGAGCTTTAGGAATGATGCCTTTATGTGGACAGGAGACAGAATCAAAGAAGGCACATTCTCGCCTCCGGTTCAGCTCCTCTGCTGAATTGTTTGCAAATCCATACTCCTTTCTTCTCTCTACCCCCATAAGAGGCATTTACTGTTTTTATGATCTCAGGATGGAAAAATATTAATCAGAAACAGCAGTAACAATTTCTTTTTCTTCTCAAATCTGTGTGGCATTAAGTATAATTACATAAATAACTGGAATGGCAGAAACAGACAATTGCTGGCTTTGTATGGGTATTGGAAAAGATTATACTGTTTTTATCATGTCTCTCAAATAATGGGTATCTTCCAAGCCTACTGTCAAGGAGACTGCTTGCTGCTTTACTGCTGATATGAAAATAATCTTGTAAAAATACTGAGAGAGGGTCTTTCCACATACTTTCCGCCAGAAAAGATTACTTAAATAAACTGTTTAACCTGCTATTGACCTAAAACCTAGTTACATAAATGTTTTAAAAATTACTTATCCATCTTGAGTAGATAAAAGTAATCTAGTGAAGTCAAGGATAACATAGGAAGTCCCTTAATGATGGCTGCATTCTCTGCAGCTTCTATTAGCATATGATTTTTCTGCCGGCAAAGTAGATACAAATGAACTGCAAGAACACAGGCGTGGGACAGCTCTTCCTCTTTGTAAAAGACTGGTAAGAGAGAGAGATACACATACACATAAAGGAAGAGTGAAAACCTCCAAAGAGCTCTTACAAAGGGAACCTCAACTGTGTTTTCCCCAGTTTTTCCATTATAAACATTGCTATGCCTTCTTTTTAAAACCAACAGTAAAAATTACAGAGGCCATATGGAAGTTGAATATGGAGGATGTGCCTACCAATACATAAGCTACAGTCATCCCAAAGTCAATAAAAATAAGTGCATAAAACACTTGCTCCAGATTGCTGAACAAATGCTCAAAACCAACTCAGACAAATTATACCCAATTCAACGCAGATGCGCCCAGAGATACAAAGCGTTCCAGGCATCCCATCGCAACGTGGGCGAAGAGGTCAGTGTGTTTATCAAGCCTAACGAAGGCTATACCAGCAAGGCAGGCATCGGCTTCATCTACCAAAAATCCCCGACCTTTAACATCCTGGGTTTGTTGGCAGTGCCAGCGACCGCTCCGCTCAGTGGCGTGCAACGAGAAGAGCCTCCCAGGGCCTCGACCCTCCTCCCTTGCAATCGGGGAGGTGATGCCAGATGCAAATTTGGAATTCTTCAGCATTTTGTCTGACAGCATAAATGTTATGTTTTTTCATGAACCGAACCAGTCATCTGCTCCACTGCACGCTTTCACCACCTGCTTATATTAGGCACGTAGGATGGGACGCTTGTGTTTCAGTGACCAGAGCTGGCACGTATATAAAGCTTTAGCTGCTACAGTATTATCCCAACCTTTGGGTTTTTTTTACCAAACGGATTACACATTCAGCATTCCCCTTCATCACTTTAAGGAAATGGCACCTTTCGTATAGACCCAAACAACAGCCATGTGGTCTGCAGCAGAACGCTGGAAATGGTTAGGATGCTGTTAACATCATTCATGCAATTCCAAAGGGCTACAGCTGCCCCAGGAGGTGCTTCCCGGCCATACACCTGCCCAAATGCTGCCCCGCTGAAGATGGAAGCCCAATACTATTTTT
Organism: Opisthocomus hoazin; assembly: GCF_030867145.1. Classification (NCBI taxonomy): domain Eukaryota; kingdom Metazoa; phylum Chordata; class Aves; order Opisthocomiformes; family Opisthocomidae; genus Opisthocomus; species Opisthocomus hoazin. Next base: position 51,188,733 of record NC_134421.1, on the reverse strand, counting down.
TCCACACATGCAGATCATTTTCCCTTCTACATCCTTTGGGAGTGCTGTATTTTTTTAAAAAAAACCACACCTCTAATAAATTCGTAATCTCACCAGCCACATATATTTCCGCCTCCTGAAGTGTTAAAAGAAAAAACAAACCAGTTCTTGATACTTCTGTCAATAAAGAGCACACTCAGGATCAAAGGAATAAAAATGCTAATTATGGTGCACTCTGTAACACCTCTCTCTCGAGCCAAGCGCTCTGATTAAGTTAACCATCGTGCTAATTACAATAGTGTTTAGCACAGCTGGGGCCAAAGAAAAGCCACCTTCTACCAGAGCATGGTTACCGGCCTTAGAACAAGATCAAGCATATTTATACCTTAATAGAAGCTTGCCTATGATCCACAGAAGAGCCACTGCTAATTTTAAATACTCAAAACCACATTCAGTTTCTTTTACTATTAAAAAAAAAAAAAAATTTGTGGACATTTAAAAACATTGTTGTTGTTGGTTTTGTTTTTGTCATGAAAAAAATGCTGGAGTCAGAAGCTTACTGCCCAGAAATTAAGTTACTGACTTCTAAGGGAACGTACCGCAAGATAACATATCCTTGTAATTTAAAGGGGAGCCCTCTCTTTTCTCAGTCAATACCGCATGGCTGCAAAGTATGCTGGTGATGAGAGAGGAAGGCCACTGTACTCTATACGTTCATTCAAAATGGAACGAAGTAGCATGCAATTACTGGCAAAACCACCTGCCACATTTCAGCAGCACATTTGGATGGAGAACAGGGGTGATAGTACTGGTGAAAAATGACAGCAGAGTCTAAGTGAAAGTTAATCCTCCCCACTGATTCCATGGAGGGGAGAAAAATATAATAAATCAATAAATCCCTGCAGCTCAGAAAACTGTGTATTCAGTGGATGCTTACAATCCTTGTTGCACACAGCATAATTGGAAGAAAGAGATTTTTAAACGGTTATGTAGTTATAACCGTATCTTCCATTCATTACTTTCCTCCTGGAAGAGCTCATCAGCATTTACTGGCAGCACCTTCCGGTGCACCTGCTTGAAGTATAAGTGCTGCTTACCACAAAGGAGCTAAAAGGTAAGAAAATTACCTTCTCTTCAGTATGGCTCCTCAAAATGGCTGTTTTGTACTTACTCAGCCTCCTTGAGACTTCGAGTAGCAGCAGATGAGCAGACTGTTTTTCAACATGAATTCAATAATTAACTCTGAATTAAACAAGTCATCTGAATACAATAGTGCAACTAATGCTCCTGAGTGGATACATACTTCCCAAATTCCAGGCGTGTTCAAAGTACTCCTGTTTCACTGCACAGATTCAGCAATCACCAACACCCGTGTTCTGGGGCACCTTCCCATTCACTTCACATACATTTCACATACATTGCACTGGCTCACTTAACTATACACCCTCCCCCCATATATTAATAAATATAGCACCATTTTATGCAAATGTATAATCTTCATCTAAATTCCTTATTGCTTTGATAGGTCAGTAAAGGTTTAAGTGACTTTAATCCACTGTCTGGCCAAAGAGGCTTATTTTTGCTCTGGTTTGGAAAGCAGAGGGGAGAGGTTCTTCAGAAGGAAAGCCCAATATATTGGCTGAGCTGTTAGAGCAGGTCAAAACCTGGGGACAGCACCCCTTGAAAGGGCAAAGACTACGGATGTCCCATTGCCAATACCTTTATCAAGAAAACAAGTATCATGACACCACGTAGTATTAAACCTCTTGGACAGGAGTCAGTGCTATTCCAGGGGTCTGTGGATGGGGCTTAGAGCTGTTCATAAGAGCCTCCAGACTGTCATGCACATAACAGAAGTATAGCAGTACAGTGAAAATTAGAGCATTTGAATCCTCTACATTTCACTGATATCCTTGAATGTGTGACCATGTAATCGAGTATAATCCTCCCTGCCTCCCACCTTCTTACAAGTCACAGATTACAGAATCACAGAATAGTAGGGGTTGGAAGGGACCTCTGTGGGTCATCTAGTCCAACCCCCCTGCCGAAGCAGGGTCACCTACAGCAGGCCGCACAGGATCTTGTCCAGGCGGGTCTTGAACATCTCCAGAGAAGGAGACTCCACAACCTCCCTGGGCAGCCTGTTCCAGTGCTCCATCACCCTCAGAGGGAAGAAGTTCTTCCTCATGTTCAGACGGAACTTCCTGTGCCTCAGTTTGTGCCCATTGCCCCTTGTCCTGTTGCTGGGCACCACTGAAAAGAGCTTGGCCCCATCCTCCTGACACCCACCCTTCAGATATTTGTAGGCATTTATAAGGTCCCCTCGCAGCCTTCTCTTCTTCAGGCTGAACAAGCCCAGCTCCCTCAGCCTCTCCTCATAGGGGAGATGCTCCAGTCCCCTCACCATCCTCGTAGTCCTCCGCTGGACTCTCTCCAGTAGCTCTTCATCTTTCTTGAACTGGGGAGCCCAGAACTGGACACAGTACTCTAGATGAGGCCTCACCAGGGCAGTGTAGAGGGGAAGGAGAACCTCCCTCGTCCTGCTGGCCACACTCTTCTTGATGCACCCCAGGATCCCATTGGCTTTCTTGGCAGCCAGGGCACACTGCTGGCTCATGGTTAACCTGTCGTCCACCAGGACACCCAGGTCCCTCTCCGCAGAGCTGCTCTCCAGCAGGTCCACCCCAAGCCTGTACTGGTGCATGAGGTTGTTCCTCCCCAGGTGCAGGACCCTGCACTTGCCCTTGTTGAACCTCATCAGGTTCCTCTCTGCCCAGCTTTCCAGCCTATCCAGGTCACGCTGAATGGCAGCACAGCCTTCTGGTGTATCTACCACACCTCCCAGTTTGGTGTCGTCAGCAAACTTGCTGAGGGTACATTCTAACTCTTCATCCAGGTCGTTGATGAAGAAGTTAAACAAGACTGGGCCCAGTACTGACCCCTGGGGGACACCACTTGTCACCAGCCTCCAACTAGACTCAGCACCGCTGATGACAACCCTCTGAGTTCTGCCATTCAGCCAGTTCTCTATCCACTTCACCGACCACTCATCCAGCCCACACTTCCTGAGCTTCCCTAGGAGGATATCATGGGAGACAGTGTCGAAAGCCTTGCTGAAGTCAAGGTAGACAACATCCACGGCTCTCCCTTCGTCTACCCAGCCAGTCATGTCGTTGTAGAAAGCTATCAGATTGGTCAGGCATGATTTCCCTTTGGTGAATCCATGCTGACTACTCCTGATAACCTTCTTTTCTTCCACTTGCTTGATGATGGCCTCCAGGATAAGCTGCTCCATCACCTTTCCCGGGATGGAGGTGAGGCTGACCGGCCTGTAGTTCCCTGGGTCCTCCTTCTTGCCCTTTTTGAAGATTGGAGTGACATTGGCCTTTCTCCAGTCCTCGGGCACCTCTCCTGTCCTCCAGGACCTCTCAAAGATGATGGAGAGTGGCTCAGCAATGACATCCGCCAGCTCCCTCAGCACTCGTGGGTGCATTCCATCGGGGCCCATGGATTTGTGGACATCCAGATCACTTAAGCGATCCCTCACAGAGTCCTCCTCGACCAAGGGAAAGTCGTCCTCTTTGTAGGCTTCTTCTTTTACCTCCGGGGCTTGCGATTCCTGAGGGCCAGTCTTAGCACTGAAGACTGAAGCAAAGAAGGCATTCAGTAGCTCTGCCTTCTCCGCATCCTCCGTCACCAGGACACCCGCCTCATTCAGCAGCGGCCCCACGTTGTCCCTAGCCTTCCTTTTGCTGCTGATGTAGTTGAAGAAGCCCTTCTTGTTGTTTTTGACATCCCTTGCCAGCTTCAATTCCAGGTGAGCCTTGGCCTTCCTCGTCGCATCCCTGCATGCTCTCACCACGTTCCTGTACTCTTCCCAAGTGGCCTGCCCCTCTTTCCACATTCCATGCACCTTTCTCTTCTGCCTGATCTCCGCTAGAAGCTCCTTGTTTAACCATGCAGGTCTCCTGCCTCCTTTGCTAGATTTCTTTCTCAGGGGGATGCATTGCTCCTGTGCACGGAAGAAGTGTTGTTTAAAGAGCGACCAGCACTCATGGACCCCCCTTCCTTCGAGAGCCCTGGCCCACGGGATTCCTCCCAGTAGCTCCTTGAAGAGGGCAAAGTCAGCCCTCCTGAGGTCCAGGGTTTTGATCCTGCTTATCGCCCTGCTTCCTCCACGCAGGATCCTGAACTCAACAATTTCATGGTCACTGCAGCCGAGTCTATCTCCGACCTTCACATCCTCCACCAGTCCCTCCTTGTTTGTTAACACGAGGTCCAGCAGCGCGCCTTTCCTTGTTGGTTCCTCCACCACTTGCATCAGAAAGTTATCATCGATGCTCTGTAGGAACCTCCTGGATTGCGCCTGCCTAGCTGTATGGTCTTCCCAGCTGATGTCAGGGTGGTTGAAGTCCCCCATGAGAACCAGGGCCTGTGACTGTGAGGCTGCTTGCAGCTGCCTGTAGAAGGCCTCATCAACCTCCTCCTCCTGGTCAGGTGGCCTGTAGTACACACCCACCATAATGTCACCCTTATGACCCTGTCCCTTAATTCTAACCCACAAGCTTTCAACTTGTTCCTCACTTGCCCCCAGGCCAAGCTCAATGCATTCCAGTTGCTCCCTCACATATAGAGCAACTCCCCCACCTCTCCTTGTTGGTCTGTCTTTCCTAAAGAGTCTGTAGCCATCTATGACAGCATGCCAGTCATGCGAGTTGTCCCACCACGTTTCTGTGATGGCGACCAAGTCGTAGCCGTCCTGCTGTATAATGGCTTCCAGCTCCTCCTGTTTATTGCCCATGCTACGTGCATTGGTGTAAACACACTTGAGCTGGGCTGTCAATCTCACCCCTGGCCTTGGCACGCCAAGCCTATGCTCATCCCTAGTGAGCTGGGCAATATCCCCTTCCCCCTTCGAACCTAGTTTAAAGCCCTCTCAATGAGCCCTGCCAGCTCCTGGCCAAGAATTCTTTTTCCCCTTTGTGATAGCTGAGTTCCACCTGTCGCCAGCAGGCCCGGTGCTGTGTACACCTCCCCATGATCAAAGAAGCCAAAATTTGACTGATGGCACCAGTCCCTGAGCCACCTGTTAACCAGGTGAGTTTTCCTGCCCCTTTCAGTGCTGTCCCCTGCCACTGATGGGATGGAGGAAAACACCACCTGCGCCCCTGATCCCTCAACCAGTCGCCCCAGTGCCCTGAAGTCCCTTTTGATGGCCTTGGGACTTCTTTCTGCTATCTCGTCCCCGCCAACCTGCATTACCAAGAGGGGGTAGTAATCAGAAGGCCGCACCAGACCAGGGAGTTTCTTCGCAACATCCCTAACCCGGGCCCCAGGGAGGCAGCAGACTTCCCTGGGGGATGGGTCCGGTCGGCAGATCGGGCCCTCTGTTCCCCTCAGAAGGGAATCACCTATGACAATGACCCTCCTTTTTTTCTTAGTTGAGGCAGTCGTAATTCTTGGGGCTGTCTGACTCGTTCTAGGCAACCCCCTGGATGGAGCCTCACCTTCACCCACATCCTCTGTGGCCAGTCCCTCACATTCCAGAGCCCCATATCTGTTGCTTAAGGGCAACTGGGCAGGTGAGGGAGGCCGGGGGGAGATTCGCTTGCCCCCCCGAGCAGGGACCTGTTTCCATTCCCCCCCATCTCTTAGGTCCCCTCTTTCTGCTCGGTGGCAAGAGGGTAGGGGGTTCTCTGCTTTCTGTGGAGCTGCCTCCTGCTGCCTGGGCCTGAGGGAGGGCAGGGTGCGGCTCCACCAGTCGATCTCCCTCCCACACTCCCGGATGCTCCTCAGCCTCTCCACTTCCTCCTTCAGCTCTGCCACCAGGCTGAGCAGGTCATTCACCTGCTCGCACCGAACACAGCCGTTGTCTCTGCTGTCCTCCGGTACGAGTGCCAGGCTCAGGCACTCCCTGCAGCCAGAGACCTGGACACCCGCGTTCTTGCGTGGGGCCTCCGTCTGGGTCCCCACACTCCTTCGAGCAACAGCTTTACCACGGGTGGTAACCATGGCTAGAATATCTCCTGGAAGAGCGATGCCCACTACTTGAGTTGCCAGAAGGGGCGGCTGTACCCTGCCAGTCGCCTTCCCCGCTCGCCCTGCCTGCACGAACTGCCGCGCAAACTGCTGCACCGCTCCCGGGCTGCTGCGCCGCCTCTGTTTGCCCGCGCTCCCTGGGGGCTGCTCTTATCCGTGAGGGGGTTTGGCCGCTGTCACACTCGACTCCGCCCCCGCTGAGTCAGAGCTGCCGCTCGTTGGCACCTCCCGCTTTCCCGCTCGGGGGAGGGGGGCTGGGGTCTCCTCTCTCTCTCTCGGCGCTTTTTGCCGCCTCGCCGCTGCGGTTTTGCCACCGGAGAAAGGGTCCCTCGGCGTGAGCCTCTGCTCCAGAACCCTTCACCTTCAGTAGCTTCGCCGAGATTCTTCTAGATGTGGGTGCTTCACTCCAGCACCTTGCTCTGCAACCCTTCATATGGGTGGGGGAGATGGGTATGGGAGGAAAAAGCAATGTCTCATCATCTCCCAGTCCCTCCCTCTCTCAGCTGCTAATTGGCAATGGCCAAACCCTATGGAAAGAATCACAGTATTACAGGGTGTAAGCAGAGACTACAGCTGGCTGGTGAAGACTAATGCACAAGATTGGTTCTTTGGCTGTTAGGGTACTACTCGTTGCTGTGTACAGTTAGGGTGACAATATTACTTTATATTGTACATTATCTACCATGGCTTAGGTAAGCTCAAACATTAATTCTTATTTACTGTTTGCATTTCACGCCAAATTAATTTCCGTTCTATGCATGCATACTGCCAGGCCAGGTGGAGAAAAGATTATGCAGTAGATACTCATGTACCACAGCGATGAGCATACTAAGGAAAAAATGCTGGAATAACAGAGGAAGCAGAAGACTAAATTGCATACTATAACATTAATACAGACAGTTTCCTGGGAGGACTGTATTTGGGTGTTTGCATTGCCTACGCTCATAGTGTTCAGGAATTACAGGTCACATCCTGCTGTTCCCTCTCCTACAACCCATTCCAAAGCACTACGGACCTGCCAGCAGAAAATGAAAAGCAAACTAAACAGATCTGCCCCGTTCCTTCTTCCTGAGTTTTATTACAAGAGTGCTTTTTGACTGAGAAAGGAATGTTGCTGTAAAAATCAACACTGGTATATACTATCTAATTATCTCTCTTCATCATGAAGTAATCAGAGGAGCTATTAAAGCATGGTCACCAAAATATTTGGATGCGGCTGAGTTTTAGAATATTAGTTACATAAACTTTAACTCTTGAAATAATATCAGCTAATGATATGTGCTTCACTTGGGAGTTAAACACTAAAAGTAAAAAGCTGATGTCTGATGAATTGAAAGTAATTTCACACTGAAGAAAATTAAACGAATTTCCCAGATGTTACTATAAGAGACTCGAGGAGGTGAAATGAAAGTCACTGCTGATGCATCCAGACACTTACCATAAAGTTCCTCAGAAGGAAACATCTTAAAAGGAAACTGTGAAAAAAGGAGAAGTCTGAGGTAGGAAGTTTACAATCCCACTGACAGTCTTCATCGGAGCATCTTGTGGCTCTGTGTCATTTCTCAGGGAGTGGTCCACATTTGTGTATGGGAAACGCTACGTAAACATGAGAGCGAAATCAGCCTTGCTCAAAGGGTGTTGGGTGGTCAAGAAGGAGCTGCTCCTCACTTCCAGGTGAGGTGAAAGCAGATGAAAAACAAGATTTGCAGGCCTATCGTTAGTACTAGATAGCTTTCACTACTTTGCTGTGGCAGATCTCAAAGTACACCCAGGATGTGGAAATCCCAACCTCTCCCCCTTTAAAGCAGTTTTTTTCAGTACATAGAAATACATGTAATTAACTTGGGCAAACGTCCCGAGCTAGCAGCATCCTTGCATGAAAACCCTCAGGATTACCTTTCTTTCCCTTCTTACCCAATTATTGCCACTCCACTTGAATAACATCTCTTTCTACCATAGCCCAAATCGAGTAAAGAGCCCACAAGTTTAAGAGGATAGGGAGGAAAGGAAGTTTACAATTCCTCCCTTTACTACTAGATCCAAGAGAAGCCTATACGGTCACCTCCCTCCCCTACCAGCTGTGGAGGGAAGCCCGCGCAGCAGGTGCACAGGCACGGCACCAGCCAAGAGTGTTCTTCCTCTGAGGGAGATCACGTGTTTTCCATATTCTCTGCACTTTTATCTCTCAGCAGTTTCCCCATCCAGCTCTTGATCTAGATTCCTGGAGGTATTTGGCTTACTATTCCAGCTAAATGCTGGCAATGTGGAAGAAAGAAAACTCTCTCCATATTTGACTCCAGTCTTCAGCACCACTAACAGATCAGAGTTTTACACTGTGGATTCGCAAGACCTGTTCTTAGCGGAATAACGAAGCCAGTTACGCTCACCTGTTTCGTTAATGTAGCCATTACATTTTCCTTAGCCTTTTTTTTTTCTGGCACATCCCACTAAATTATCATCCAACAATTTAGAAAAATTATTTTATTAAAAGAAATGATTAAGTCAAGTTTATCATCTAGGATTAGGATTATCCAATCTAGGATTCCAGATTTTCTATAGTTTACTTGGAAATCTGCTTTAAAGTCCAACAGATGTCAACTTTTCATGCTAGACTAAGAGCATCTTTTCCATTCTCATCTGGTGACCAAGGCAATATATCAGAGGGAAAAAGAAAAGTAAAATACTTCAAAAGTACAAGTGGGTTCAATTTCCACAGAAATCCCCACCTCGAAGTCTACAGTGGAATACCTTGGAAGAAGGAATAAAGAATTATACAATCCCATACGAACAAAAATCTTTGATGGTCATGGAAAAAGCTCAAAGTTTTGGCTAGACCGTTAGTGCTGCAACACCGACTTCAGAATCTCGGGACATACCAATTTCACTCTCTTAACATTTGAAAGACTGATAACTTTCTAGATTTGGTAACTATAAACAGAGTATAATAAAACAGATTCTAAACTTCAGATGTATATTTCAAAACGTTTTGGTAAGTAGCTTGACAAACTGCTCTGTAAATACCTTTCCTATGTTTCACACTGTCTTTGGGTATATCCAGTGGTGTAACAGTAACAGCTCAGCCACAATGCTGGAATAGTGCACTAGCCCCTCCCTTTAACTGCAAGGAGGAAAAAAAAAAAAAAAAAAAAAAGGCAGTGAGGGAAAACTATTCCAAATGAAGCCTTACTCAGCACCTCCAACTCCATAAATATCCGCAGTCCTGGCTGGTATTGCAGGCCCCTCCTGTGAGACCCAGCTCCAGGCCAATACTCATTTGTTGCACATTGCTCAAGCATAAACATGAATTACGGGGGTTTGCAACTAACCGTATCATGCAGAAGTGGGTCACTTCAGTGTTCCACAGAGACAGAGGGAAGCAGCCAAAAACCTCCATTCTGCCACCCTCCTTTCTCTTTTCAAGATTTCAGGAACATGCCTCATACCAAAGCATCCAAAATTTATCCAAATTGAAAATAACTGCTTTGCCCCACTTTGTAAGAGAGAAAAGCTAACAAAGTAACAGTGGGTACACCAGCTCTTTCTCCACGATTCTCTCTTAACATGCTTTGTCAGTGAAAGAAACCTCATTGTTTCCAAATATTTTATTCCAGTACAGCAGCTCAGTGCAACAGACACAAGCTGTTTTCTGTAACACAACCTGAAGCTGAAAAAGAAGTGGTTTTGAACAGAGGAATACACACAAACATGCAGAAAAGAAGTAAGACAGAAGACAATGAGACCCCTAAAACATTTCACAATACTACGAATCATTTAGCGATCCTCAAAGTGTGCAACACTGGTTATAAGGGTGATTCACTCTTAGCAATAGTTTGAAGTGCCAATACTCAACAAATTCAAGCCATACATCAAAATACTAATTTTGACATTTTAAAACTCTTAAAAAGAGGAGACCCCACACTTACCCATTTAGGATAACGATGTTATTGCACAGTCGCCTCCTCACTGTCATAATTTATACGAGAGGAAAAAAATCCCAAAGGAGGACGGCACAGAGCAAAACTGAAACCCACAAGCGCGTTTTCTTTAACAGTGACTTTTTTTGGCTTGGGTACGGATGCATTCCCTTTCATACTCCCCTCTGAAAGCTGCTATGAGCACATCGCCGTATTGGATGACAAGGTGACCTTTCCTTGGTGAAAGGGAACAAGAAAATTTTGGTCACTGGTACCAAGACCTCTAAATGCCTTTCCTTGCTTTTGCTGGGCTATACAAAGTTCATACACACAGAGGAAGGATATTACTTCCAGATAACAGAAAAAACAAGGAAAGCAAGAACAAAAATTCAAGACTTCAGTGAAAACTTCAGTCTGCACAAACAAGGGACTCATTTTTACCTCCAAAAAGGTTAAGGTCACCAGACTAGTGCTCACAATTTCTTACCACAGGGACAAAAGAAAACACCACAAAGCCAGTAGCACACGTATCACAATTGGCAGCTGGCTTGAAAATGCTCGAGTTCAATTGACGATGAAGAATGAATTACCCTTATGTTTGAACAAAAAAAAAAAAACAACCCACAACACAAAAAAACCCCAACCTGATCTCACCAGGCCAGAAGCACAGCCACATTCCAGGAGCGATGTGTGACAGCACACAGAAAGCGAGTTTCAATTTATTCTGCGCATTTGAGCACACACAAAAGCCTATAAGGTTCTCATTAAAATAAAAGATATCTCCAGACTTCTGAAAGAGCACAGAGTGATTTAGGTTCTTACCCTCATGCAGAAGAAATAACTTACCCTCCCATTCGTTGTGCTTCCTCCTAGATCCAGGATTTAAGTCACCTATACTATTTTCATATCTATAAAAAACCACCAGTGGATTAAAGATCTTCCCTTATTCCTTCCACTCTTTTTTTTAATGGAAATTTCTTTGACAAAGAACAACAAAGCTTTCTCTCTGAAAGAAAGGGCTGCAGATACACACCACTTTTCAGCAAGGACATCCAGATGAAACTCCGCAGAGTTTACTTAGATTAGCTTAACAATGTTCTCAAAAAGGAGCTATAAACCTTTCACGAAGGGTAGCTTTAGTGGTGGAAGAGGTTTAACAAGCTCATTCAATAATGACCAAGTGTCTTTGGGTGCTTGTTTGGTGGCCCTTCAAGGAGCAGGTGTTTCTGCTGCAGCTTTTCTCCCTGCTTTACATAGTGTCTGGCACCTTCGCCTCACGTGCCAGGCCAGCCGGTGAGCTGCGGTCACCCACCAGACTGTGCCGAAAGGACAATTATGCACCACAAGACAGAAAGAACAGAGTATCTGACAAAAAGAATTCGCAGGATTACCTTTTTCTGCATTGACAAGCTTGCTCTTGTGTATATCCGTGTGAAAAAGTGATTGTAGTCTAAGTATGCGCCAGGCAAATACGGCATGAGATGTTTCATCTGGACCTCATGTAGGACCAGTTCAGGCAAAGAGTGAAGAACAAAAAGCTCGAAGGACAAGTAAGGAGAACAGGTATCTATTTAATATTGATTAAGACAAGACACTGAGGAATTAGAAGAGGCTGCAATTAAGAAGGTCTAACGTGACCACTTTATTTTGGTGCTTAGACCCCTACCTATGACAGCTTTTCTAGCTGGAACATCACCGTGCCTCACAGAGGCTGCTGCTTGTGTTTGAAAGAGACTATCAAACACATCTTGAAATATTTTGCAAATGAGTCAGAAGGGGCTGAGACACAGCAGGAATCTAAGAATACAATGAATTAAACATAAATGAAGTGCACACAACAGAAATCAAGAAACAGTCCATTTGCATCAGCTGTAGGTGTTTATGGAAGAAAATTATGTCAGGGTTCATCACGTTACAGGAAGCATTCTGGATTGAATCGTAATTAAAAGGGAAGCTTAACGCATATAGCTACTTTAAAACTATGTAGTTACAGTTTAGGCAAACTATTGTTTCAATTTAATTAAAAGCTAGTGATTTTATTACTTTGCACATAATATGAATCTTGGAAAAAAACCTGTAAAATTAAATGAAAATTTTGCTTTCTCATTCTACTCCCCTCCAGCAAGCCTAATTCAAATGCTATTACCAGTTTTTTGCTGACATATCATCTAAAGGCAGGACAGAAAGGACTGAAAAAAAGTGTTTGGCAAGAAGGATAATTAGCTCTCATTAAGTCAGAAGCTACCAAGAATTGCACTCCTAAATATTAAAGAGAACATTAACTTAGTAACAAATTTCAACAGGAAGTATTTTAGTGTTTGCAGCCTGCAACAAAATAATTAAGAACAAATATGCTATAATAATATCAGTTTTCACTAGAACTGCTTTAATGGGTACGTTTTGTTTCTCTAACAGAAGGATAAGTATCTTAAATCCTGACTAGCACTTATGTGATTTATAAGACTCTGAAGAAAAATGCAAATGAAAGTGAAAGAAACGCTTAGCTAGAATTTGTCTCACCACTTAAAACATCCATTTTTCATTAGGAGAGCCGACAGTGGTGCCAGTGGCCACATCACCTCTCATTAACTCCAGAAAATTATTTTGCAAAGTAAGAATGCCCTTGCGAGTGACAAAGATGCATTAGGTCTCTCCTCAGGAGTTACATACGAACTATATACTCCAGTGATACTATAGGAAATCTATACTCCAAGAGACAGTCCACCACAGCCAAAGGCACACCCTGCAGCAAAGCAAAAACACAAACCAAATCCAAAACCAGAAAACAGAGCAGCGAGCATTAACTAACAAGCAAACTGTCCTGAAAGATGTAGGAGAAACACTAAGATGCCGTGCTGACCACAGCAACACGGTTATTTCATCCTGGAGGCTGAGCCCTGGCTCTGTTGTCTTTACAGCCTTCACCTCCATGTGGGTTACCACAAAAGGCGAGTTGCATTCCAGAAGGTAGCCTTTTTTTTCTTTTTTTTTTTCTTTTTTTCAAATGAAAGACATGGCATTGCTTTCTCTTCCCCTAGAAAAAAAATAGCTCTGAGCTGGAATGCAGAATAAATGTCTCAAAGACTCCTCTGTGCTGGAGGGCTTAGCAGAAACCCAGCAGTCTCAATATAAACCAGATGTGTCGCAACAAGTTTTGGGTGGAGAAACGTGTTCGCTCAGGGTATGAGCATGCTCAGGAGGGACTGCCTCTTACAATACAGACACAGTAACAACTAAGAAAGGCGGGAGGAGGCTCAGCAAAAGCTTGCCAACAGAAGGACTGATGCGACTTTCTGTAACGCACCACGATCATTCATTCTTCAGTACCTCAACAGGGCCCCGATGAGATACACAGCACTTAGTTTGCGTTAAATACATCTTCTTTCAGAACACTGCAGAGTCAAGAGCCCCAGAGACCTTGAAGCTTTTCCATCAGGGCAAGCAGGATAAAGTATGTGATGATTTTGCCAGCAAAATCTGGAGTATCCTCAGGTTGACTATGATCCTCGAGCTGTTGTGGCCTCCCCAAAACCAGAACATAGAAGCCAAATTTAACCCCGGGTAGATACATCTTACTAGCTACACATAATTCAGAATTATTCTCTTATGACATAGACATGCAAGGCACTTAAAAAAATATGTCTTCCCCAAGCGATCCAAGAATCTCATCTAGACATAATTAGGAGCAGGCAAGTACTTAGGGAAATTAGTCATTAGTTTGCAAATTGAGACTCCGGTCTCTCAGCTACAAGCGTCTCTTTGGTTTAGTTCACTATTCTTTTTCTGCCTTTTGTGGTGAAACAGCATAGGGATGATTCTGCAGAGCAGCAGAAATTCGGGAGTCCCTGCATAGATCATCTCACAACAATTAGTTTTGTTAGGTGACATAGAAGGAAGAAAATGTTTGGGAAAAAGCTATTTCTAAAACAAAACAGAAGCAAACTAAAAGAAAAGCAGAGTAGCAGGAACACTCAAAACCAAAAAGGCTGGAAATCCAGGGTGTAGACAGATGTTAGGAAAGAGGGAGGAGGGGAACAGGGAGAAAAACAAATTTTTCTCCTCTCCCCACCCACCAGTTTTGAATTTCAAAATAACACCCAAATGAGCTCCCTTCCAGACAGTGTAATACACTCACAGACTCAGCTGCAGCAGGCATTCTCTCCTTCCAAAAACTCTTTGCACTCATTTCAGGCACAAAACACGGAGAACAGGCAATTAGCAAATGAGAACCTCTGTCTGAAGGCAAGCATATTCAAACTCCCGCTGTCATATGATGTAAATACGCAACCAGAGTAATGCCAATAAAGATGCCAAGTGAAAACCACTGCTTTGCTGAGTTGCAGGCTGAACTTGACTTTCTTGTCTCAGGTGTGTCCATCGGCACAGCAAAATCACATCATCCTACTTCTTTCTTGCATAAGGACAAAGCTTGTAAAAATGCTAGAGGATGCCGGACGTTTCTAGGAGAGACCTGTGGTTTCCCACGAGGTCCTGAGCCCATCTACGGAGTTCCTATGTGCTGCGGTAATGGAAGCTGCAGCATAAGCTCAAGCAATGCTCTGCTGCTGGCTGGGATCCCTCGGCTGACTCAGCCTGCAGCAGGTCATAAAATGTAGGAGAGTCCATGTGGTGACAGTGGAAGCTTAAAAAAAGGCAGGTAGAGCTCTGCTGGGTAATCGGTAGGCAAGTGGCAAATGGAAAGGAGGAGAAGCTCAACTGCGTGTAACATTCCTCACCTATTACTTCACCAAGGAGCTGAGACCAGCCTGGCATGATCCCGGCTGGAAATGGGCCAGGGGAGCAGCTACTTGGATCCGGTGCATGGAGGAGAAATTACAGGTCTGGGAACGGCAGCCAGGAGCCCGCGTTGGGGCACCCATGGCAGTGCCACTGCTCTCCAGGCTGTAGGCTTTGGAAGTCAGTCGATCAGCAACTGATGTGCTCCATGGGTGCCAGACACAGAAGGGTACGTATACTTTCACACCAAGTCAGGTTTGAAGCTAACTTCATCCTTTTTTGTGTCAAGCAAACTATTTATTTGGAAGGATGATCTGGAGGGAAAACAGAGACAGACACTGAAGTGCCTGGCACTGTCAAGCGCACGGGGATATTTTGTGCATTTCTTAAAGGGCACGCTCGCTCCCTGGCATGCACACCGGGCAGCCCACTCAGTAAAGATTGGTTTTCAGTCCTTATGGCTTCAATCTACTCGAAAGAGCTGATCCCGATGCACACTGAAGGATAAGCGAACAGAAGTGCTCTCAGAGCACGTGGGCCAAGAGAGCAGAAGCGGCGCAAAGCACTTTTGGAGAGGTCCCAGTGCTACGAGCTGTAAAAGGTCCCTCTCGAGCAGGTCAGGCACTGCAGCTGGGATGTCCATGCTCACTGCCCACACTGGGGGCACGAAGGTGAAGAGAATGGGGTAAGGGTCCTGGGTGCTCCCAAGAATCAGGTGGAGAAAAGCCCTTTTCAGGTCACCACCAGAACCCAAACAGCGGGGGGGGGGGGGGAGGTGAAAGCCCCAGGGAAACCACATCTGCCTGTGCTCCCCCACATAGCACACGTTTTGAGCAGCTCAAAAGTCATTTATGGATGACTTGGCTGTTCAGACAGATATATCATACGTGCCCTGTAGGCAGCCCAAGAAGATTGCCGGCTGTTAGTCCTGTCCACGGGCAGATGACGATGACGTCGTACGGGAGACCCACTTCTGAGGTCACCTCTGGGAAACATGTTCCTAAAGGATCAGTTCAGCCAAGCTAGAGATGCTCTTGGCTGCTGGCTATTTGGGAGGATAACAAACTTCCTAACTAACTTAAAAGCACACAGCTTCAAGATTTCTTATCAACAAGGCTTGAAGTAAAACTAAAGCTCAAACAACATGGATAATAAATGCAAATGACTCGTACTCCTAGACTCAGCAGGGCCCAGGGCTTTGAAACTCCCTTTGTTGCCAATGCTGCGTTTGCCTTCCTCCTGCTCTTCCTCCCAGCGTGGGCTATGTGATTTTGCTATGTCAGAGTAGAAAACCTGTCCTGACAGCTCGTGCTGCCATGCAGGGGAGGAGGTGGGACCATTTTACAGAGTTTGGAAAGAGGAGTGCCAAAGGACTGCATTAAAGAAATACTGCAGCAAGCCTAAAGAAATACTAGCAATTATATGGCAGTTAATACTACAACAATTATAGCATCCTGGTGCTGGAAACCTGAAACGCATGCACACACAGATGGACGGACACATGGACACGCTCTCCAAAAAGCCCATTCTAAGACATGCATCTTTGTGACTTCAACCCCTCTAGCCGGGGAGTCTGAAAGACCAACATAAAGAAATAGAAACAAGCCACACATGTCAAGAATGCTGATCTGAATATCCTGGAGAGTCACAGTTTTCCAGCTGATTTCAGCTCTTTTGGTAACACAATGTTTGATGGCAACACTTTATAGTTTTAAGTCTAAACACAGCCTGAACTGGGTGGACTACTAGAGTGGAAATAACCTGCAATAACCAGAAGTTCAGGACAGTAAATTTGTGCTAAAAGCAACAACTACAAACCATGTGCACCAGTTTTTTTGCTAAGAGGATTTATTTGCTTATGCAGCTATCATGTTCCAAACAAGACTGAAACACACATGAAAAAAAAGCTTACAAACAAAAGAAAAGTAAAATAGGAAGTTGAAGAACGGGTAAAACAGGATCTGAACAGTTTCATTTCATTACAAAGGAATTCAGCTCACTGCTGGAGGATAAATGTAGGCTGCATAGTTCTTTTACAAAAGAAAAAAAAAAACCAAAAACCAACCCCAAACCTGTCTTACTTGAGGAATTAACTTGTTGACTTTTTGCTTGGCCATAGGGGTACTCAACATTTTCTCAGTCTGACAAATAAGTTTTTTCAGTGTGTTCGGAAAACTGGCAGATTCACATCTTTTCCCCTCTGGTCAGATGAAATTATTATTATTGCAGATATTCAGATAAACTTTAAAGTCCCTGTATTCTTTTAAAATTTTCCTAATATAGTTTGGGTGGCAGGGGAGCAGAGGGAAGGAGGTTGGGGGAAGGGTTTGCTCCATAACACTACATACGGCTACAGAGAACTATTAAAAAAAATTTAAATTGTCATGACAGAAGGACTTATTCCTTCCCGCTATCGCCATGCATCAAAGAGCTCCAAAATTCCATGCTGAATTGTAAAATAAGCAAAACACAGAGCTGGCACTGGTCTGCCGTTCAGACATCCCACGTGCAACACACATGAGCAACTCCAGCCTACCTAAATGCACCTCGAGGTGGCTATTTCAGAGCTTTAAAAGCACGGGCCACAGAAAAAGCATCGCATGTGTTTGGTTCCTGCGGCTTCAAGCCTCCTGTGCTGCCACGGCTGCCCCTGGCTCCACGCTGGCGCCCGTCGCTCTCGTTCCTTGGGGCCAGCCTGCTCACGCGAGTGTGAGCGCTCCGTCGCGTGAGTAATACCTCCACAGCCTTGGGCCCCAGCCCGCCATGCCGGGACGGCAGCCCTCACAAGCTCGGATGCTCTTTGCAGCTCAACGATCTCCAAAACTATGTCACAGCAACACTGCGTAGCTGGCTGAAGTCACGATTCTCCCCCTCTGTCCTGACCGATCACTACACTGCCACATTTGTAAGCTTCTTCTGGAAGAACTTCTGCTAACCCAAGCCTTTGTTAAACAGGAAACGACGAGCATTCCTAGCGCGAGTTTTCATCCCTGGAATGAATTAAAACAATCTAATTTCTGACCAAGTAAAACTCAAACCTTTATCGCCCGAGTTGAAAAGGCCGGCAGGTGTATCTTAACATCCGCAGTAACCGTGGCAAACTTTCAAAAACAAACCCCGGCAACAATCCTTGGATAAAAAAATAGTAGTTTCCATTTTGCGTTTCATGTAAGCGATAAACAATATTACTCAAGCTCTTCACAGTTTTAGTGGGAGGGTTTTCAAAAGAAGCGTTTTTTGTGGTTCTCACTTGCCACAGAATTTTTAGGGGGAAAAAAGCACAAAATGAAAACAAGGACCTTCCCAACGAAGCTCCATCAGAAAGAAGTCAGGAAAACTGTCAGAAAAGACCCATCAAACAGAAACATTTTCCAAAATGGAAGCGTCTACAAAACCTTATGCACTTGCAAAGTATGCATCTCTACTCAAACACCAGTGCAAGCCACTATTAGGCAAGAAATTCAAAACGTGTATTTTAAAGCACTTTCTCTTTGTTTTTCTCATCCTCGTCTATCCTACTCTCTAACCAAGCGAACAAACCATGAAATTATCTAGCTCCAAATCAACCCATCCATGCAATTACCTCACATTCCTCTGCAAAGTTTTATTGCCTAACAGGAGTAAAAATTAAAAGCTTTACTTTGAAAGTGTGAAAGTTACCAAAAGCCTGTTTTACAGACTTAGACAAAATCGTATTGTTCAGATGTACAGAGATTCCATCACCGATCGAAGTCTCTCCATATGGCTGAAAGGGAATAAATCAAATCCACAAAGTTACTCTGTGAGCAGAAGTGTTTTAACATTCATTAGATATACAACAATGAGGATTTGCTTCTCCTGCAATAAAGCTCCTTTCCTACCTATCATGCAGAATACAAACAAAGCTCTTGGACATTACATTAGACCATCAGCAAATACAATTTACAAATGAATAAGAAAAAAAACCCAAGAAAACTTGCCAGGGTGAAGAGAGACCTAGGGACCTGAAAAGTATGTGACATGCAGCATTCTTCAGCGCTCTCCTGTCCCAAATAAAAACACAGTGCTAAACCAGATGTGACCAGACAGCTGAATGAGAAGGTAGTGTGCTACCAAGATCGTGACCGAGAGTGACTTCTCTCAGCAACCTGATGTCCTCCAGCAGGAGGCCAAGACAAAGGCCCCCGCCCCAGAAGGACTTTGCAGGCTGTAGGCACAGCCAGGCACGGAGAGGAGCAGCAGAGGTCACAAGTCGATTCAAGAGGTGGAATGAGGAAACACAGGGTGCAGCCAGAGGTTTTGCAATTTCATGGATGGCTGAGATTTCCCACCAGCTTGCAGCCTCTCCTTGCAGTGAGGAGAAGATATGGATCCCCCACCCACATATCGCATAGCTGCTCTGATTAGATGGTAGCTCTTTACTCTGTGATCTTTATTCTCCGTGGTACTCTGGCACAAAATCTGTTTCACTGTGGATTTGTAGAAACAGAATATACTGCTCCCACTAGAGAGAAGGTAAAAACCCAAACAAACTCAAAAAAGCCACACAACCGGAATATACTCGATGTCATTTGAAGATACAAGACACAGAAGACCTAACACATGCAAGCAAACCATTTAGCAGGAGACATACTTGATTCACTCCACTTTTTTAAAAAACCCAAACCAACTCTTTTGTCCTCAAGCAAAACTAGGCCCCTGTAAGGTGCAGACACTGTGCTACAGAGCCTTTTCCTCTTAAAAACTGGCTGGGACACAAGTTTTCAGTAGCTACACAAGCTCTCAACAAAAATACACATCAGTTTGAGTTCTGGAGTCAGTGAATGATTAACGCCATTTGAAATCTAATCATAAAACCATCGACCATTTAAATATTTTAATGGAGCTGACAACTGGAACTTACACTTCCAGCTAACGAACTTCAATGCAGCACCTTTCTGCTGAGAAAGTCTTAGTTTCACACAGAAAAACTAACACCTACAAAGAAGAGCAGACCTGCAGGAAAGTAAAACCATTTAAGATGAATGACTGCAATGTTTCATGCATCTTCAAGTCATGAAAACTTAATGATTATTTAAAAAGATAGAGTTCAATTGACCAAAAGGAGATGTAGCTTATTTTAAATATCACGGTATAGTTTGCTTCTTAACCTACTGGTGAAATGTATCCTATGTTCTCGCTTCTGTGTAATTACGATGAGATGGTCAGTGTGGTTTCTTCTACCGGAGGTTCCCATCCACCACACCGTTTGAGAAACTGGTGCCAGAAATGGTTTTGGACGGTAGGGGAGCATGGATCCTGTTGCTAAAGGATAGGGAAAATACCGATATGGTGTTTGTCTACAGGCTTTACACCTGAGAGATGACAAAATTGCTTTTGGAGCTGCAGCTCTTGCATGCTCACCAGGTAGAGGGACAAAAGCCACAGCAGCACAGCATGAAAACACCAGGCAGGGCCAGGAGAACACAGCCGGTTGTGCACTTTTCCAGTGGCAGATGTGGAAACAGGGAGGAATTCCTGTTAACTACAAAATGAGACGAACAGAGGAGCATGAAGGCCACCCTTGCACAAGGTGCTCCGATGGAGACAGAGGGTTCAAAGCCATCCGACAAGTAGAAGCAGACGCTAAAGCTGCAAACAAACTTGACATATGGTATATGGTTACCATGGTCCCACGTACCATGTCTGCCGTGGAGACGCGTAGTGATCTGAATAAAAAATTTGGGCAGTGTGTGTTTTACACCCGTGTAAACTGCCCTCCTTTCTTCCTGCCCTGTGAGGTCCTTCAGGGAGTCCTGACCTTGGCCCTGCCCAAGGCTGGCCAGGGTCCTGGACACCCTACGGCGTCTGACCATTTAATCATCTATAGCATCATTTAAGCAGCAGCATGTTCAGCACAATTCGGGAAAGCAGCATTGCATTATATGAAAAACGAGATCAGCACGTTTTTGCTGGTAAGGCATTTTACAACGCTCAGTATTAAGCATTAAAGGTACTTAACTTGACTTGGAGTATACCTATCTCAATATCAGCAATTAATAAGGCTATGTTGACTGAGAAAGTATGGTCCCACTCCAGCAAAGGGTGGCTGCCAAATGAACCAGGGGATCGATTAACATGATGCACGGCTCCTCCTGGGTGACTCGAGGGCACCGAGGGGCTCCCGCTTCACCCGGCGTTTGAGAGAAGCATCAGTGAGCAGGGCTGGTACTGCCATTTTGACCCGGTACCTCTATGTTCTCGCTCCTGAATCAGCCTTCATCTGTAGGAGTTCTATTCTTGCTGCTACAGGAAAATAAAAAGAGCATCCCTGTCTGGAGCACTGTGACATTGCCCCTCTGAAAGGAATGAGGACCGTGCGGCTGGTTTATAACAACCTGGTATCTGGCAGGGCATGTGATTTGAAGGAAAAGAGCATAAAGATAGAAAACAGGCAGAAGAGGGGTGAAGGAAGATCTAGAACAAGAAGTACTTGAATAGTACAATGACTAGGAGCATATGAGCAACAACTGAAAAAAAAAAATCAGTACATGAGGGAAAGAAAAAATATATGAAAAGATACTTTAGGTTAGAAAGGACAAATTTAATTAAATTAATGCCTACGCTTCCCACCCCCTTTCCTTCCCAGTCGGATCTGCTATACTGTATCTACTTTAGATGCAAATGGAACAAAATTATCTATTTAGAGTATTGTTTACTTAGTAGTTTATTTCCAACTTCCATGAAATATGAGGGATCTAGCTAAGAAATTCAGGGGAAGGGAACAGAATGGGAGACACGTGGCTTGGCATTCTCCAAAATTTGCTCCAGCCTTCTGGCAGCTCCCCCACCATATATTTTACTGGAAATGGTCCTTCCAAAAAGCTTGTTGGCATCTACAAATCTAGCTATTAGACATCACTCCAAGTAAGTGAGGCTCACTTCTTGCAGGCAAAAGATTTCCCATTTTTCCCTGGCATCCTGTACACTGACAGAAAGGTGGCAGACAAAATGCTTTTGCTTGGTTTCCACCTCTAAACTCTTACGGATGGACTGCTCCACAAATGATGTGCCTGGAGTTAGCAAACATAAGCTTTTGGTTGCACCATAAATTGGCAAGGGTAGCTCTAACCTGGATAAAGCAATTCATAACTCTTCAGCACAGTTTAATCTAATTTAATGTCCCAAAGTTATATAGTGAGGAATGCAGGCTTAAAATTATCCAAGTGAAATGTTTACTCTTGACAAACTTATATCCCCGCATAGCTATATTTTATCCTTATAATCCATAAAATTAAAAATTCATACTTTGATGGAGAAAGCATACTTTGAAAAAGGCTGTTCATCTAGGCAAGAATATCATAACATATAAGGTTACCATATTTTGATATTTCTTCCTCACAATAAAAATCTAAATATTTCTGGACTCTCACCTAGTACAATAGACTCCTCCAATTCCACCGAGGTGAATCTGGAAGATCAATAAGGTTTTTGCTGCTTACTTTAATGAATGGCCATAAATAATGAAGGCGGCTTATCTGTATATGCTCCGAAGGGACTGTCATCCATCAAGCCAATAATATCTGGTCAAGCAACTTTCAGACGTTAAATTAGATTCTCTTTAGAGAGGATTCATCAGCTTTTGTATCTCCTCTCCTGTAAGAAACACAGCATCTCCCCTGCTGATCAGCAAAGGAGTTGACAGGAAAATATTCTCCCAGCCATTCAGTATTCTTGTTAACAGACCAGCAGAGAGGGGAATTATGGTTTTGCATAGGCAAAAAACTAGCTGAAAATCCCTTGGTAGCACCGAGATGCGAGGCAGCTCTGAAAAATAGAGGAGACTGATACTGAGAGCTTACCGTTCGAGAGTTTTAGGGAAAATGTCCCTTCCTCCCCAAAGGCACTAATAAGAGACTAAAGTAGAATAAGTAATGCATTCAGATGCTGCATAAAATCACAATATTTTTGAAAAGCAAAAAGGTGTCCTCCCTCAAGGGATACTCTAATAAAGATCTTGTACATTTCATTTAATAAACATGCAAAATATAGGTACTGTTCAAAAACATCGTTTACTATCATAAAATTAGTTTACTAACCATGGACAAATCATTATTATTTTTACCTTCACTTTTCCAAATCTTTACTTTTCCAAAAGCCTAATACCGAATATCCCCTCCATTTGATTTCTCAGTCTTACAACTTGGCCAATGAAGAAGCAATTTATAGCTTTTTTCCCAACTGCCCACTTAAGAGTCAGAAGTTTAATTTCAAGGTAACCTTCATTTAAATCAAAACACACTTGTGCACAGGGCTGCTACATACTAAAAGAGATCAACAGGTATCTTGGTGCATTTCTTTAAAAATAATAAGAAATAAAATCACCTTTCTTTTTATTAGTATTTATAAAGTCAAATGGCAGCACTTACATTTTAACAATACGCAATAAAGAGAACATTGTTTTCCAATGACTAGTCTAAATTAGCAACAGTGCTGAACACTAAATGCATAAATATTTTATTCCAAAACACTTACACAGCCTGTGGTTTACAGCTCAAGAAAGTTGCCCATTTATAGCTGACCTGTGATGATCAAACCACAGTATATTAATTCTGATATATATTTAATACTACTTCTACTTGCAGAAATACGATAACATTTCATAACCAAAAAAAAAAAAATGTTCCAACCTAATCATACACTGTGATTATGAAGCTAGCTTTGAAGTCTGCCACTATGTATTTCTCTTTCAAGTACTGTTAGAGATAATCTGTTCTTACTTTTCACATCAGTAATTGCAGTCGGTTTCTACCAGCCCTCGAAAGACAAACTATAACTTAGAATTAAGACACCTGAAAGCAGGTGAAAGCCACTGAATTGCAGCACGCTGTTTCAGAGTACAAATAATGATAAAGTAATGATTAAAAAGTGCTAACTTTCACGCTATGCGTTCAATTTGAGTTGGGACATGAATTCAGATTACTGTTATAAATCCAAACCCACTTGGAACAATCATTCTGCTTCCCTGGTTTCCAACAACATCTTGCAAATTCCCAGCTCTAGGAGTAACGGGATCATGGGAACGTTAAGCACTTCTCCCTCCTTCCGAAACCCTCCTTCCTCTCTACTGGGGGAACTTTGTGGTTTTCAGAAGAGGTAGTAAATGACCACCAAGGTCCCAGAAACAGAAACAAATGAAAGTAACACTAATTCAGAGTGGTTTCTTTCCAGGAGGGTGGGCTCTGTACTATTATTCAGTCTTATAAAAGCTTTACTGAAGTCTCAGCTCTCCTCCTTTTCACATGATGCGACAGCTTCATTACTAAAATGCCAAAGGATGCCCATCTTTCCTGTATAAGTCCATATATTCAAAGGTACCCTTTTTGTTCTGAGCATTTCTGAGTACTCCTTTTGACCATGAGCATCTGCTAGTAATTTCATAAAAGATATAAAAATATATAAACACTTATATGTATTTAAGGACTGCTCAAATGGTTTTACACGAGATTTTATCATTATTATCCAAAAATGTGGTTTAAGCATGGTGTTTAATCTCTAACATTGAGGGGGCAGTGAGGAAGAAGGAACCTCACTTCATGGCGTAAGATTTAACCCCAGCATGCGGTTAAAAACATATGGAAGCTGATAATTCATCAGAAGATTTGTCCCTGTTTCAGGCTGCCTTCCAAAGCATCATTTCATTAATAGGTTATTCTGGAAAAAAGAAAATCTTAAGAGAAAGCTGCAGGTTTTTTTGACATTAGCTTGCTCAACTAACGAGCTAACGTTCCCTTTCAATTAATTCTCTAATTTGCCCAGACAGTTAGCAGATATATACATCTTCATATAGCCTGAGAGACCTTTCTAATTATTCCTATGTATTTATACTATTTAAGCCCTTCTGAGCCAGTGACCTGAAGTTGTTTTTAACCACTTGTTGCCCTTTCATCTAGTTTAAATACAACCAGTTTTAAAAAAACCACCCAACCTCCCACTTTAATAGATGCAGTTCTGAAGCTGTGATGAATTATTATCAACACTAGACTGATCTCTTCATATAGACACCAACGTAAGGTTGCATTTACATCCGTTACTGATGGGGTTACCGAACTGCAAAGAGAAAGGGACTGAAGGCACAAGGAGAGCAAACTCGGCATGAGGGCAGCAAACCCCTTAACCCCAGGGGTGGGGGATAGTAAGGCCAGGATCAGACTGTGAGGAAAATGAAAACAGAGAGAAGAGGGTGGAGGGGAGCAGGGCCGGGATGCAGAAAGGAGCCTGGGTAACGAGATCCCGCCGGAGGAGTTTGCGAGGAAGAGCGGAGCAGCCCAGTGAAGGGGAAAGCCTGGTCCCAGCTGCTGGAGGTCCCTGGCACCCGATGGCGCCCATGCAGGCTGATCCTCTGCCCCCAGTCATGGCTGGGCTCCTCTCCCTATCTCTCCCACCATGTCCCCCAACACCAGAGAGAAGCCGTGGGCAGTCAGGACTGTCCCTGCTCTGGCTCTCGGTCCATGGGGTGTCTGGCATGGAGACCCTGTCAGCTCTGCTTGTCCCCTGCCACACTGCACTCCCTGCTGTGCCCCTTTCTGACCAGCCAGTTGCTTCCTCTCTGCACATATTACTTTTTTACACCTATGCAGTTGACCCAAAATATATTCATTCGGTGTTGAAGCAGGTTTCATTTTCCTGCAAGGGCTGTCCTGCTGCAGGCCTGAGAGTCCTCTCAGCGACTTTGCTGTAGACAGACTGTTGACTCTACACCGACATTATATCATACCTAGCAAGTTCAAAATAAACCCAGCTGTCCCTGAAGGGCTACATGATTTATGTGCATTAACAACCTTGGAAATACATTTAAAAAACAGGCAGGATCCCACAGATGCCTAGAAATCCTCCTGCCTCTCAGCTGTGCTCCAATTTTGGAGCTCTGGAGCAAGTGTTCGGAGTTGCAGTCACCCACAGGAAGCTTCACCCCCACACTCCCCTCCGACAGACACAACCGTACTCAAATTCAGCATCTCAGAAGCACAACCAGCAGGTTATGCCAGTTGTATTTACCATCCACCACTGCAATGCTACAGCCTAAACTAATCATTCAGAATGGCACTTATTCCGTAGCTTCAGAAGGTCCTAACTTCCCTCTCCATCTAAGGCATCCTGAATGCACTGTAAAACCATCATCATATTTAGCCCAGATCCCTTTGTACTTATTTCTTAATAAATGTAAGCCACATACAGAAAAGTCCCTGGTCTGTGCCCTAACTTTTCCAGCTGCTCCAGCTGCTTGGAGGGAAGCAGCAGGTTTAGGGAGGTCAGAAAGCAGAGCACACCGTTCCGAGCAGGGACGTATTGTACAGCCTCATCAACTTGCATCTTCTAGGGATGGCTGCATACTATATTGTAATCTAGGTTTTACTATTGGCAAACTAAAGTGCCTCAACCTGAAAACAGTCTCTCTCTTGTTCATACAGTACATTTACTTCATTATGTCAATTAAAATAATCCACTTCCATCAAGAACCTCAAGGTGCCCATAAGCACGCTAAACCCATGGTTTTGGTATGATTTTGGGAATGCCATTGGTTAAGCTACTGACTGCTAACAGATGCAACATAAAAAAAAAAAAGTATATCCCTTGCTAGCGGTAAAGGAGCAGCAGAAATACACCATCTTAAAGCAAAGCTTAAAATGTTAAATATATTGGGACTATCTGTTGGGATCCAAGATTTATTAGGGTTTTAAGAACCTTCTCTTGAGTAATCACCTTCTCAGGCTGGAAAAGAAAGAGCCCTCTCAAAACAGAGATAACCTCTCTCACTCACTTGTAACAAAGAACAGCATAGGATGTGAAACATTGAGTACCACCAGAAAGAAAAACAAGCCCAAGAAGAATAGCATCCGCTTATCTTCAGAGGCCTAAAGATTTTCTAGGGCTTCACACTAACTCAAGCAGATTTTTATCAGTTTTCCCTTTGTTTGCTTCCCTGACTTGTCGTTTTGTCCTCCTGCACCATATTTCACCCTTTTATAACCGTGGGCAAGGTTGGCATCCTGCCTGCTCCTGCCTCCGCACCTTGCTGGATGAAGCAAACCGAGCAGCTGCCTGTGCACAAAGATGAAAAGTAGCCCCAGCTAGTCCCACAGCCATCTCCATTTTCTTTTTCCTGTGCATGGAAACCCATCCATCAGCTTGTGCTAATGTGGTTTTATTTTTGTAGTGTGCGGTTTCTTCAGGGTTTGGGGTACCATCCCTCAAGGGAGTTTCTGCAGCAGTGTTTTCCACAAGCCTTGTTACTGTTCTTATTTTTATTACTATTTTTTCCCCTCCATGAGCTTTCTTACCTTTTGCTGTGTAACTAAATTCATAAACACATAAAAGATAAACAGGCACTGCAGATACAAGAGTTGGTATACCAGTAGCTATGCAGGAGAATATTACCCTCAGATCATTACTTTGATAAAACCAAACTGGTCCGCCCATTACAAGGATACATGTTCTGAATTACAAAATAAAATACACAGTAAATGACTGATTTCTTGACATACAGAGAAGATATGAACAAGGTGGTCTGCAGCTCCGTAAAGAATTACTTTTCGTGTAATTCTATATATTCTTCCTTGCCCTCATTTTCCAAACCGAAGCAAACAAAACAACAAGGACAGCTGAACTGAATTAGTGAGCATCCAAAAATATCCAGCCCATCTTTCTTAAACACACAAAAGAATGTTTCCAGTTTGCCAAAAAAGAAGCAATATTTTTAATACTGCTACCCTCAAAGAAGCTGCCTCTTGGCTGTCTGAATTACAAACTACCGTCTTAGGAAGATAAAACAAAGAGTATGTGAAAATACAGCCATGCATAGAACAAGCAACACGGGAATCCGTCTGCAGCCATCTCTATGCTGTCCCACATAATGTTTTTACTGAATTTATTCAAACCAATGGCCTGTAAAGTCAACAGGATTTTGCCACAGTAAAATCTCAGTGCTTAGCCGTTTGTTTTACCTAAAACTTGACCTCTTATTGTCCAGTCTGGAGTCATCTGCAAAATATTTTTACCTTCTAAGACTGAGCTGACATTTTTCCATGGAATTATTGGCAGAGGAGACAGCATTGCAAATTTCGTATTAATAGCAAAAGTGACAGGGGAAGAGGTGGGGGAAAGCTATTCAGCTGACAGCTTGGAAGTGATACACTGTTTATACACTTTTCTTCGCATCCATTACAGGTTTCACTGAAGCATAGCTTTTCTCCATTGTGGTAAACTTCATGCTGAGGAATGCAAGGGAAAGGAAAAATCTGGAGGAACTAGTGATGTTGGAATCCAGATGTTAACATTAGAAGAAATGATCTCACGTGGTGCCAGGGTCCAGTGAAGACATAGTTGAAATACTGGGCCTAGCCACTTCTTTACAACAAAAATGTAACCAAGCCCCCAAAAGCTGCAGGAATCCTAACAATTGCAAACTATTCTGGGAGCCAAAGCAGTGCATGTTTAGGCCATATACTGAGTATTTACAGAGCAAAAATCTTCTCCATCAACTTCAAAGGGAGTTAGACATCATGTATGGGTGGTTCAAACTGGAGGAAGTCCATGCATAAAGAAGGGAGAAGTTTTTTGGTTGGCCTTGATCATGGGACTTACCTCTTGCAAGAGAGGATTAAAATGGAACCATCTAGACAAGTACCTACAACGTGTTGCATTTGGAGATACGGTCTCACGGATAAAACATGCACACACGCAAAGGAATTTAGCAAGAGACTTTGTTGTTTCTATACTGTGATCCTTTCTGTTTTTAAATGCTTGGGTGGTGTTTGGAAACTATGGGCAAAAGTTAACTTGGTAGAGTGACAAATAGATTTGGACTTTGAGGTAGGGCAGGGCATTAAAATAAAACCAAGTAGTATCTCCCTACCATATAAATGTAGATTGATTTTGAGAGGGAAGAAAACAACTTTCAATACGGTCTCCCATAACATCCTCCTAGGGAAGCTCAGGAAGTGTGGGCTGGATGAGTGGTCGGTGAAGTGGACAGAGAACTGACTGAATGGCAGAACTCAGAGGGTTGTCATCAGCAGCGCTGAGTCTAGTTGGAGGCTGGTAACTAGTGGTGTCCCCCAGGGGTCAGTACTGGGCCCAGTCTTGTTTAACTTCTTCATCAACGACCTGGATGAAGAGTTAGAGTGTAATCTCAGCAAGTTTGCTGACGACACCAAACTGGGAGGTGTGGTAGATACACCAGAAGGCTGTGCTGCCATTCAGCGTGACCTGGATAGGCTGGAAAGCTGGGCAGAGAGGAACCTGATGAGGTTCAACAAGGGTAAGTACAGGGTCCTGCACCTGGGGAGGAACAACCACATGCATCAGTACAGGCTTGGGGTGGACCTGCTGGAGAGCAGCTCTGCGGAGAGGGACCTGGGTGTCCTGGTGGACGACAGGTTAACCATGAGCCAGCAGTGTGACCTGGCTGCCAAGAAGGCCAATGGCATTCTGGGGTGCATTAGGAGGAGTGTGGCCAGCAGCTCGAGGGAGGTCCTCCTTCCCCTCAACACTGCCCTGGTGAGGCCTCATCTGGAGTACTCTGTCCAGTTCTGGGCTCCCCAGTTCAAGAAACATGAGGAGCTACTGGAGAGAGTCCAGAGGAGGACTACGAGGACGGTGAGGGGACTGGAACATCTCTCCTACGAGGATAGGCTGAGGGAGCTGGGCTTGTTCAGCCTGAAGAACAGAAGGCTGTGAGGGGACCTAATATATACTTACAAATATCTGAAGGGTGGGTGTCAGGAGGATGGGGCCAAGCTCTTTTCAGTAGTGCCCAGCAACAGGACAAGGGGCAATGGGCACAAACTGAAGCACAGGAAGTTCCATCTGAACATGAGGAAGAACTTCTTCCCTCTGAGGGTGACGGAGCACTGGAACAGGCTGCCCAGGGGGGTTGTGGAGTGTCCTTCTCTGGAGATATTCAAGACCCGCCTGGACAAGGTCCTGTGCAGCCTGCTGTAGGTGACACTGCTTCGGCAGGAGGGTTGGACTAGATGACCCACAGAGGTCCCTTCCAATCCCTACCATTCTGTGATTCTGTATTAGCATGGGCTGAACTAAGGAAGCATTTGTGTCTCTATTTTTTAAAAAACAAACAAATAAACAAACAAAAAGCCTCCAACCATTGCATCTTCTTGTTCTGCTTTGTTTCATTGCCCGGCCAAACACACGGTTGAAAAACACACGGAAGCCATACAAGGCTCATTGGGTAATGAAGCAGGAAAGGTGAAACAATGGCTGGCGCTCAGCAGCCTCCCCTCCAACAAATTAGCCGGGTTTATAGCTTTGCAGGACTCCTCACATCCATCCCGACAGCAGGGCTGTCTGCAAAGTCTGAGGAAAGAAGATCAAAGGACACTGGCACTGCGAGAGCTGAGCGAGTTCAGAAACGCTGCCCGGTGCCTTCAGTGAACCAAGCCTGGTTGCTATACTGGGAGCACCAGTATAGCAAAAGCTGCCCCGTCAGATAAAAAGGCCATGAGCAAGCCAGATTGGTCTGAAATATGGGGAGAGGATCCCAGCTAATGGAGATGTGCACACAGCTCTCTTTTTTGTCTGTGTAAGTGCAAAATACAAATTTGCACACTTAAGTAACTGAATTAGTGGTAGTCTTTAGCAGGACTTTTCCACTCACTCCAGCTGGCTGCCAAACGAGACTCTGAAGGGAAAAGCGGTACAAGAGCCCACCCCGTCAGACCCGCCTGGCCCCCCCAGGGCAGAGCCCAGGGGGCTGGCACCCCACAAAGTCCTGCCTTCAGGATGCATTTCGGCAGTGGTGCCAAAACTTCTCACCTTATCCAATACCCAGCAAGAGCCTGAGAGAAGGAAAGGGATGCAGATGGTCCAGGAAACAGTTTCCTTTCAGAAGTGAAAAGCAACAGATCAAAGCTTACTTCCTTCTGCTACTCTGTCCCCTGTATCAAAAAAATATGCCTGCAGTCATGAGTCAGAGCCCTTTAAATAACGTATCATAGGCCTATCACTTTGGAAAAGTGCATTTCAATGCTAAATGAATAAAGATATTAGCTTTATGCATTTATACATATATCACTAGGTGGTGCGTAATGAATTAAACTCAAGCACATGCAATGCAGCTCTGGAATGCTTCCATATGAAACAAAATTGAAAAGGATAAGAATATTTAGTTAAGAAAGAGAATGAATAAAATTAAATCATAAACAATATAGACCCAAGCACATCAATTCACCTTGTAAAAACCTGCAAACTAATAAAAGAAAATACTTTTCAAAAAGAAAACACAAGTGACTGACGCTGTCATCAAGGCCAGTAAATCAACACGACGAAGACAAAGGCTGAACATTCAGTGGCTAGAAGAAAATCCCATACGATGATAGCAGGATTTAAACCAAAAACACCAGCCTGGTCAGAGGATCGAAACTCAGACATCACTGGGGCTTTGGACAAGCTCCTTCTTGAAGTGATAGCTGGAGCGGTGCCATATCACCACTGCCCCCCCGCACTCGCCACCCTGACCCGGCACAGCCGGGGTGGGAAGCACACAAAAGCCCCCCACATCGTTATTTCACAAGGTCTCTTCTTTGCTCGATCAAACAAAGTATCTCCTTCCACTGCAACTCTCCTTGAGCACCGTGGCTGGGAAAAGCTATCCAGGCCAGCTTACACCACCCCGGCTGGCAGCAGACCTGGCACCAAAGGGAGGAGGCTGGCTCTGCCGTCCTGCCCAGCCAGCTCTGCCTGCCCACAGCGTCAGCCCCCAGCAGCGCCGGGGTTAGGGAGCGGACACCGGGCTTTAGCCTAACGCACACACTGTCCCCCAAGGCACGCTGCAGAATATCACGTACTTTCATGTGAAAAAAACAAAACAAACAACCCGCAGTTCTGTGTGTTTTGGCTTGGCCTGGATGAATGCCAGGTGCCCCCCAAAACTGCTCTATCACTCCCCCTCCTCAACTGGACAGGGGAGAGGAAATGTGATGACAGGCTCGAGGGTCGAGATAAGGACAGGGAGAGATCACTCACCAATTACTGTCACAGACAAAACAGACTGAACTTGGGGAGAAGAGGGAGTTTAATTCATCACCAATCAAATCAGAGTAGGACAATGAGAAATAAACCCGGATCTTCAAACGACTTCCCCCCACCCCTCCCTTCTTCCCGGGCTCAGCTTCACTCCCATTTCTCTCCCTCCTCCCCCCGAGTGGTGCAGGGGCACAGGGAATGGAGGTTACGGTCAGTTCATCACACATTGTCTCTGCGGCTCCTTCCTCCTCAGGGGGAGAACTCCTCACACTCTTCCCCTGCTCCAGCGTGAGGTCCCTCTCATGGGAGACAGTTCTCCACAAAGATCTCCAACACGAGTACTTCCCATGGGCTGCAGCTCTTCACAAACTGCCTCAGCGTGGGTCCCTCCCACAGGGTGCAGCCCTTCAGGAACAGGCTGCTCCTGCGTGGGTCCCCCACAGGGTCACAAGTCCTGCCAGCAAACCTGCTTTAGCGTGGGCTCCTCTCTCCATGGGTCCGCAGGTCCTGGCAGGAGCCTGCTCCAGCACGGGATCCCCACAGGGTCACAGCCTCCTTCAGGCATCCACCTGCTCCGGTGTGGGGTCCCTTCCACAGGCTATAGGTGGAGATCTGCTACACCATGGGTGCAGGGGAACAACCTGCCTCACCACGGTCTTCATCACAAGCTGCAAGGGAAGGGTCTCTGCTCCAATATCTTGGGCACCTCCTCTCCCCTCCTGCTTCACTGACCTTCGTGTCTGCAGAGTTGTTTCTCTCACATCATCTCACTCCTCTCTCTACAGTGCTATTTCACTGCAGATTTTTTTTCTTCTGCCTGCTCTAAGTGACCCTGGTTTGGCAGGGGGGTTGGACTAGATGACCCACAGAGGTCCCTTCCAACCCCTACCATTCTGTGATTCTTCCCCTTCTTAAATATGTTATCCCAGAGGCGCTACCACCATTGCTGACTGGCTTGGTCTTGGTCAGCGACGAGTCTGTCTTAGAGCCGGCTGGCACAGGCTTTATTAGACGTGGGGGAAGCTTCTGGCAGCTTCTCACAGAAGCCACCCCTATAGTCCCCCTGCTACCAAAACCTTGCCACGCAAACCCGTAACAGTGGACAACTGCACTGATACGGAGGGGAAAATCCTTTGTAATATATTACAGATACAGAAATTGTCACTGTCCTATACATTTTCCATCCTTGACTTCTGTGCAAAGTTGGAGACCATCTCTAGCACAAACAACTTCTCAGAAGGCCACCCACAGACCTAAGTATAAATTCATGGAAGGTGGAAGTCAAATCATTTTGACCTTAAATAGTGCATCCCATTTTCTGCTTTATCAGGAGTATAACAATGTGAAATATAACACAGTCTCAAGGAGTCAATCTGCATTGAGTTCCCTAAGCACAGGGGGGAAGAGGCTAATGTTAGAGAAGAATAAGCTGCTTACTACATGTATTTGGTAAAGCTTTTCCAGCACTAGCATGCAATATTTTTAAGGAAAGCGATGCGAACAGCCCATTTTTGAAGCACTTCATCAGATCCAGCTTCAGTCTGAACATTCAAACTTTAAGGCAGTCTTTTTGTAGCCAAGCTTGTCTCCAAGTAAAAGCCCCAAATTTGGGGGAGGAAAGAAGAACTCACAGGTTAAATTTGCTCTGAATGTGAACTGGAAGCACAAGCAAAATATTTTTTGGACCCTTTTTGTTTATTTTTAAATAGAAACACAGCAGAAGAGTTACAGGTCCTTGCTTAGCTGTGCTGTTCATTGCTGAAGCCAAAATGCTGAAGCCTATCTTTCCTAAAATTCCGTAGCAACAGGGTGGAAATAGCTCTCACAGTGAGCCAACCAACCTCTCTGTTTCAGCTGAGCAAACCGGGCACCTGGGGAATGCAATTAATCTTCTCCCAGGTGGAGAGCTCAGGGGCTGCAGTGGATAACAGTCCAGAAGTGTCCATTTTTCCTCTATTGATTAGAAAGGAAGTCTAGATGTTTCAGTTTCTGCTGCATTTATGTTTTCACCAAGAAGTGTTTCATTCCATTCAGGAAGAAAAACAAGCAAAGCTCTCAGCGCTCCAACTGGAACATTCTTGTCAAAGAGTTTAACACATTAGACCGGCAAGATTTAGGAGACTCGATGCGAAAGAACACAACTAGGCAGCAATGATAACAAAAGGGTAGCTTGACAGCTAATTGACTAAGAATGGCTTTCACATCAGGAAGAAAAGAATAAACATCACTTTTTGAGTGCCAGATATGAAACATGCAGTAATATACATAACTATACAGATAGCTGACTCTACAGCGGACCTTATGGATAACTGCAGGGTAGCAAGTAAGTTTTAAACCATACAGTGATTTTTAAGTAATTTAAAGGCTTCTATTTCTGCATTCTGTATTCCATACATAGAAAGAACTCCACTAGTTTTCTCCCAAACTGTGTATATGGACATATCCTGATGTTGGATTTCAGCATGCCTGTCACCAGAAAGAAGATCGCAAACAATGAACAGGGACATCCACAAAAGAATCAGATGGGATAAGCTCTTTATACAAAAAAAAAAAAAAAAAAAACCCACCAATTTTTTTGGTAGATATTCTATCAGAAAAGGATGGGGATAAAGATCTCTGGCACAACAAAATAGCCAATGTGGTTTATGTTCTTAAAAGCCCGTAGGTCTGGAGTAACAGACTGAATCCTGAGACCACACCTGAGCTGCTATCAGGATACACAACTGTAACACAGGTGAACATCCAACTCCAAGCAGTCTTGGTTAAAGCTCAGCAGAAGGCTGGCAGCACGGGAGCCCGAGCAGTGTAGCTGCAAAGCTTCCCTGATGCTTAGGCTTAACCTAAGAGCTTAGTTACTCCCCCGCCGTGTTGCATGGTACACGTTCTTCTCCGGTGCTAGCGGGGATCTCAACAGGTCCCCCAACTTTTTGAAGCAGCAGGCAGCATCCAGCTCCTCAGATCGATCAGTGCACCCCTTGTAGTTCATGTTTTTATGGACTAACAGACTTGAGGGGGGCTCTCAGACTCCCTCTCGTCACAGTCCTCTCCATCCCGTCCCTTATGGCAACACTTCTACTTCATATGAACGCATGTAGCCAGAAGCTGGTAAGGAAAAGGGAATCAGGGAATTTCACACCCCACTAAGAGTAACACAAATGCTGTGGCAACACTCAGAAACGGCAGAGGAATATTTAGAACAGTGACAGAGGAACTGGTTACAGCTCGGCAGGAGAGTTAAGAAAAGCAAACTACCTTTCTGCATGAGACATAATCGATCAGTCTGACACATCAGAAGACAACACTTTATAACAGAAAGGCAGAAACAGTAAGAAGGTAGGAACAGGATGGGTGAGAATTTAATAGAGCACTTCAGTAACATTTCTGCTGGGTAGGGCTTGACCGAGCGCAACTTTCTGGCAACTATATTGGCTAACACAAAACTTTTTTTTGTTTGTTTTTGGGACAGAAAAGAGAATTGATTTGTCTTGCATTTGAAGATGCTGTATGTCATACCATGTAACATGCCATAAGAGCGGCAGGGCTTACGAGGAGACAGAATCAGTTTTGTCAAGCCAAATTACAACATGAGGCAAATAAGAAGCAGCGGGGCTCTAAGCCTTTTCAGAAGGATATGACTTTCTGGACTCTGAACTCAAAGTCTTATGCTCAGTCTCCTAACTGTTCCATCTGCCTCATGATCTTCAGGTGATGCCCACTACCAGCACTACAACTTCTCCAGACACTGGTCTCCGTTCAGGGTGCTGGGGTATTCTTTGCCATTGTACTGTACCAGCAAAAAGAAAAAATAATTTAAAAATCCCAGGTTAGCGTACAAACGAGACTCCCACTGAATTTCCACCTTTCTTTGCATCACTCCAAAAATCATGGTCTTTTGAAGGTGTTACCAAGGGATGCATAGTCCGTTTAAAGACGAGCAAAACACACTGGTGGCCCATGACCAAGTGTAAAACTAAACTAAGCTAAAACTGGAAGTAAATTAACATAAACTGTTTTGCATCAAGATTCAATGGACTGAAATTGCAAATAAGGGAATTTTTCCTTTTATAGTTTGCTGCTACTTTTTGGCAGTTAGGAACAAAGAGCCACCCTTAAACAGGGCGCTTGGAGAGCATCTTTAAGCAGGCTCTTTCATTACTATTCGGGAACCTGAACAATAGAAACCGTGACAAAAGCAACTTCAAGTCACAATAAATACATTGTTCCCTCTTAATTAATGTTTTCCCAATACAATTGGTGTGTAAGAGGTCAGAGGAACAGAAAATTGTATACTGTAGAGATCACGCTGTCAGGTAGCGCATTAAAAATATTAAAAATGTTTTCCATGACTGTTCCACAACATACACTGAGATGCGACTAGCAGAATAACACGTGCACCAACCAATTCTTTAGAAGTGGGAAGCTGAACCCTGTAATCTCTTTATCATCCTGTCAGTGAGTTAATGGTCATTACCACGAACAGATTCTTATTTTATCAAGCAAGTCAAGGCATCACTGGTGCTTTTCATATGATAATACTGATGTTTTACATCACGATTAAAATGAGTACAAATTTTTTAGCTTTACCGTAGGCTTAGCTGCAACCTTTCAACTTGCAAACACCACCTTAAATGTCTTATCAGAGACACTTGTGTAGCACACTGTTCTCCTGGTGACCAAACCTCCCTCTCTCTCTCTCATTCCCTCTCCTCTAAATACAGTATAAAAGGCTTAGAGGTGGAAACAATAGAGGAAACTGTTAGCAGAGAAAAACCTTTCCTACACATAGTGTACTGCTACCATCCAGAGCAGAGCAACCGGAGCTTAACAAAGAGCTTAGCATGTGTTTTCATTCAAGATTACCAAAACTCCAATGAACGTTGTGTTCCTTTATCAGCACTAAAAATATTCAAACAAACATCCTCATGTCAACAGTTACATATTTTCAAAACAGAAATCTCCCATTGGGCTTTGTTTGTTATCAGCAAAAAGTCGTTTCGCAATATTTTGCTGTCCAGCTTCCCTCCTCCAAACAGCAACCACCACCACTGCTGATTTCTTAATTTTTGGAAATTTTCTGATTTGTCCAAACAAACATGGAAATCAGTTTTCATTCCAATATGTGATGAACTCAAGAGGTAAACTTACAAAGGGTTTTTTTTTCAGGTTACGGTTATGCTTGTGTATTTAAATTGGATGGTAGTGGTGGTTTGATTTTGTTTTCAAAAGATGCTTCTAATCCTACCACTAAATAAAAAATACAAATCAAGAACTCGACTGCAGCAAAGTGTGAGCACGTGTAAAACAGCACTGAGACCGTGCAAGGCAGTGTTGATCTTGGACACTAAAAGGAACTTCATTAAAAATTCAATGATCTTCAGAGGTGACTCCCCCTCAACATCATGATTTTCTGTGTTATCTCATGACACCTCAAGAACAGAAAATTGAAGAAAATACGTATCTGAGTCTCTAGTCAACTTCTGCAATACCTCCCAGAGAAATATTCCTGTTTCTTCTTTCAAACTGACAAAATCTAGTGAATTGGAGAAGGAAGAGAGAGTACAGGGAAGGAATAGCTTCCCTCAGAGAAGTACTCCAAGCTCACGTTCACCGTTCTATAGCCCTTTCTTGGGACAGAAAACCCATCCACCCCATAAATCTATTAAATATGGGAGTTAATGAAAGACAATGAGAGCACTGGGAAAAAAGAAACAAAGTAGGCTGTGAATGCTGCCAGCAGTCCCCATTTGCACTGGCATCTGCTCCCAAAGGGGCAGTCACCAAAGAGCAAAGTCACACACCGCGGGCTGCCCATCATCAATATACATGCACATCTGCGGCGCATCCACCTGGGGACAAAAGCAAACCTGTGACCAGTGGAGGAAGGCTCTTCGCTGCAGCCTTTCCTCTTTAGAAAACCGTATTTAATCTGTGAACTGAGGTACTGCCAGCCGGCAAGACACAATGGTAACAACCCGGATGGTAATCTCCTACGTATAAGGGGGAAAGTTGAAGCCAAGATTTTACAGTATGATTAATGATTTCTGGATGCACAGTTCATGTTACTCTGAACAAATGCCGAGTTCAGCTTCTGGAGAAAAAAAAAAATAATCCGGCTCTTTTAACAACTCTAAAGCTAAATGAGCTTTCGGTTGAGGTGCCCCAACCACTGGATGTTTTGGGACGGTTGCCACCAGGCCCTCCAGAGAACTACCTTGGGAAATTAATTAAGCTGCAACACCTCACATCTAAAACCCAGTGTCCTTGCTTCAGGTTGCTTTTTGGTCTTTGCTCAGCCAGCGTCTGTGGGTGGGGTAAACAGGCATTTAGAGACACACACACAAAAAAAAAGGTCTTTCCAGAGGCAGGTGAGCCAATTTCCATGAGGTAAGCAAGGGCGTGAGCCCACCAGCATGCAGCAGCCATGGTGCGGGCTCTTCCCTGTTGTGCACAGGAGGCATTCTGCTGCTATCCCTGTCGCAGCCGCCGCATCCTTCTCGCCCACCGTGTGAACATCAACCAAACACTGGTCACTCTGCACCACAACAGCCGCAGCTTTGAATTCTCACAGGTCTTCTCTCTGCTCTCCATTTCTGCTTCCCAAACCTGCAACCGTCCCTCAGTCTCCTGCTTACCTTCAGAGCAGCTGCTCCTCTCTGAGCCATCCACCAGCATGGACGACCACCAGATGTGGCACCCAAGCTGGCAGCCACCCTGGCCGAACACATCCGACACAGCAGCTGCCCTACAGTGACAGTCCAGTGGTACACGTGGGCACCGGGCTGGCCTCCATCACCTTTGCTTCCCTGATGGACTTCGGGCCCTGAGAGAACTGATAAGCACCTTGGCTGTGCCTGGAAGGGGCAGAGATAAAGACCAGGTCCTTTATCATGCAAAGCCAACAGATAAATTGGCAGAAGGGACAGAGAGACAATCTGGGCAGCAGTTATGAGTCTCTGTTCAAAAGCTATCCTACTGACTCCTGCTGAAAGGGGATTTAAGGGAGCATGTGACAGCTAGGAATAGTTGTCTCAGCCCACTGAACTTCAAGTCTCCCTCTCTCCTGACATCTAATGTGCCCCCCCCAAACTGAGCTCTGCGTGCAGAGGGCTGTATGAGATCACTACGCTAGTTCTACCCCTCCTGGGGATACTCCTGCACCAAAGATGCTGACAGCAAGCAGCATGCTGGTCACCTCCGCTGTCCTGGCACTGCCCGAGTACCAGCAGGCAGCTGAGTAAGATGCTTCTTTTGTCTTAATATTTAACTGCTTTTAGACCTTTGATGTGATTATGTCTCAGCCTAAAACACCTGAAAATCATCAGTTTGGGTACTAGGCATGGACTCATTCAGCAGAATCTAATTTCACAAGTGAAATCAAGCTCAGCCTTCTTTCCACACTCGCGCAAGACACACATCCACAATAAAAAAAGCAATCCTTCACGTCCTTTTGCTAACGAAAGATGTAAATCAAATGCCACTGGCAGACTGTTCTCCTTCCTCAGTTCTATAAAGAGTTTCCATGCAGAAAACGTCTTCTGTGCCCACTGAATTCTTTCCTCCATAGTATTCTGTTAAACTCAATGAGAAAACTAAATAAAAATATATAGTACTACTGCACTAGCTGTTTTCTTGTACTGGTCAATAACCTTCATCACAGCCACAATATCTACAGTGCAACTACCCACCAAAAAGAGACCCAAATTCCATGGAATTACTGCTGCAACGTTGAAGTGCGTAAGCTGCCAAAGCATTCAGAAAGTTAATAGATTTGTTTATGGACTAGACAAGGCCTAATTAAACCAGGCAGCTCCAAAGAACAGTAAATCCTCTCTCCTCCTGTCTTCCCCTCCCCCCTTTCTTTTTCCTAGAGTATCTTTCTCCTAGTGGCTTTCCTCTTCCTAATAATCCCATCACAAATGACAGATATGTTATCAGTCATCACTGGGATTTGACACATTCTTAATACCTGTCACGACAGCTCTGAAGTCTGCATGCTACCCCATTGTATTCCAAGGCATTTTCAGGAGGTAATGGACACATCAAATAGCAGTCCATGGCTCTGCTTTCTTGGACTGCTGAAGGCTTGCAATATAGAAGTAAATGCTTACAAAAACCTAATCTGTGATTATGCAAAATTAGACACAGAATAATTAAATATAAACCAGTACAAATAGCTTTTGCACTCACTATGCCTATAATCATCTTGGTCACATTGTAGAATTTTTTATTATATATTTATTGATAAGAATGCTTTAACATATAAGAAAAGGTATCAGTACTGGTAATAGCAAAGATCACATTAATAATCCAAGGTCTTCATTGAAAGGTTCAAAGTATTATACTGATGCTGGTAACACGGCAGTGTATTGCTGCACTCACACAGAGTCCCTCCTGGTTCCTTGGGTCTCTGCTTTACTACACTAGAGAACCTGATGTAGAAGTGAGGTGCAAATCAAGGCTAGAACCAGAGTTAACATCAGAGGTGAACACCTGGATTGATATGAAGAGAACGGGATCGCGAACTGTGCCATTCACAGTAATTGTCAATACTATAAAACCAAAGACTAAACGCGAGTGTAGTGGAACGAGTTTGAAAAGAGAGTGTCTCCTGTGTCTCCTTGATGGGGACACAAGGAAAAGACAGAGTCTTATTCCCAAGCCATAAGGACATGGAACACCAACTAGTAGGTTTTGCATCAGTCCATTCCTAATGCCTGCTGATTTCTGTGGACCTCTTAAAAAAGGTAGCTTTGTTTTTCTTTGTTCAAGCCCTCAAAAGAGCTGTGGCAGATACAGCACTCCACAGAACAAATTCAGTACAGAACTCTCTAACCAGATATATTTTCTTTTAGTCAAATTCTAGTATTACTTCAGATGATTAGTCATCTGTGGGCAATACTTTTCAGGCACAAAAATAATTTCTTACTGTAAGATTTCTTTCGAGCCTTAAGCTTGCAGAAGACTTTCTCTCTGTTCTGCTGAGCTGCTGCAAAGCATCGTCAGCCCTAGCCTCTGCCAACAGCACACGAGCTGCATGACAGCAGTGCGCCTTGCCATTAGTAAATGGAATAGCTTGCTGTTCTCAATGCATTTACAGTTTTGCACAACAGCAGAAAAAACCCTCTTCCAACAAAAACAAAAAACCCACACAGACTAGAGACAATGCAGCCCTGTGCACTCAAGTAACTTAAGGCCCTTTCAGCAAGGCAAGGAAGCTAAGGCAGAACTGTGAGCTGGAGTCAAAAGGAAGCATCCCGTTGATACATCGACCTTTGGAGCAGGTCCGGAGTGAAGAAGTCAAAGACATTCAGCCAACATAAGTGACTTCACGTTCTTTGGACAAAATTGTTAACCAGTGCTAAGGGTCTCAAGAGCTTGTTTTCATCTACAAGAAATGGATGAGCAAACTGGGCTGTTTTACAGTGCACTTTTATTTAGAAGTACAAGAGTAAGTCTTGCACCTGTAAGCACTGGGAACAAAGTGATGGCACTGGGGTGGGGTCGGGGGTGTGTGCGACGATTTTGTTCTCAGAATGGGGCTTGACAAGGCCGCAAATCCTGTTCTAGGGATGTAAACCACTGCAACAACAGCACTGACCGAGTACAAACTCCCCCTGCCAGCTGAAGCACTTTCAGCAAAGCAGAAAGGCTAAGTTTATATCAGTAGGCTTCATACCAGATCAGATATTGCCTGTTCTCAAGCAGCCAACATTAAAACACACCACAAACAAACTTGGTATCACACTTTCTGATCACGACCTTATGCCAGGGCCTGTTCCAGATCAAATTTGTACTACCAGCTGATCCTGGGTTGCACAGAGGCAAGAACATGGCAGCATGGCACCACTGAGAAGTCTTCCCAGCAAATATTCCTTCCTGGCTTGGCTCTAAGGAGCATTACAGCTTCTCCTGCTGCCTGCACTCCCAGTTACTCCTTTCATAGACCCTCTCAGCTGTAAGCAAATCAACATGCCAATCCCTTGGGACACATGTCTTAGCTTATACTTAAGACTTGCCATTCTGGTTTGTGCTTTGGACATTGATTTCCATTGTCTCAGCTATCACTCAACAAAAGGGCATTTAATTGCTGTCTCATTTAGTCTGGGGGAGAGGGAGAGAACAACTTTTACCAGCTCTCTGATTGATGGCAGCCATTAGCACCTTCTAGCACAATGTGGACTTATTAGAATCTCAATTTACATGTGAAGTTCATTGCCACACAAGTGAATCAGATTTGCAGCCACACTTACTTGAACAACTTTACAGAGACGAAAATCTTCACACGAAATGAATTTGCAGAAGTGCTTGTGCTGGCCACCCATTTAGAGGGAAAACTTTGAAGATTAATGAAATCTGAGGAAAGCTTCCAGAAAGAAAAGAAAGTTTAGTAGAGCTCTCAGTTTTTGTTTCTCTTTTTAAGCACTACCTTGTAGGTACTTCAACAGTCATCAAAAAAAAAAAAAAAAAAACCCAAAACCCAACCAACCTGATTTATACTTATTTACTCATGGCTAACACCAGGAAACACTTCATATCCACTATGCCTCAAAGTTCGTAATTGCATACTACGAAAGAAAATGCTGAAG
Organism: Opisthocomus hoazin; assembly: GCF_030867145.1. Taxonomy (NCBI): domain Eukaryota; kingdom Metazoa; phylum Chordata; class Aves; order Opisthocomiformes; family Opisthocomidae; genus Opisthocomus; species Opisthocomus hoazin. Next base: position 51,146,477 of record NC_134421.1, on the reverse strand, counting down.
AAACCCATAAACTATTGCTCCCTCTTGTATGAGCATTTTCTATTTTCTTTGTGAAGGAGGAATGAACAAAATTAATATCCACATTTAATATCCTCCGTGTTCTGTAGAGTAATGAACCACATACTCTGGTGTTCAAGCCAAACTGCTGACAGTGGATTTTTAGTACTTGGCTCATTTTATTAAAAAGCACAAGGATGCTAATCTTCCTTTCAAAGAAACAAAGCTCAAGAAACAACTAGATCAGTGATGGCCTCTTGAAATAATACCTTGAATCAGTCCAGTAATGTGAAATCTGCAGTAATTTCAATAGAAGTTTGATGAAGTTTAATGCAACTTATCAAAACGTTTAATCAAGCACCTTTTGAACATTAGACTTTCCAATCAGATGTAGAAATAAGCCGAAGCACTGGTTACTATCAGACACACCCTTGTGCATTTTTTGGAAGATTTACCACTGGAGAGGCAGGTCGAGAAAGGCCGACTTGCAGCGAGGTGATGATGCACAGCCAAACACACGAGCACTCGCACCGTCTCAGCTGTGGGAGCCCTCACCCTGGCCAGGCAGAGGCTTTCTAAAACCCTGTTAGCTATACCCACAAAAAACCACTTCTGGCTACTTTCAGACCATATCCTCTGTTATTCGCATAATTGGTTTAAAGTTCCACAGCAAAATTACTCTGCTATTACTTGCTTTCAGTGAGTCCACCCTTACGTTTGCATCCCCCACAGGACCCACCTTTGTTCACTAGTGATACACATCAGGGAAGATGAGTATTTCTAAATAAGCTTAAATAGTGGCTATTTTCACGCTTTTTCCTACATTTCAAAAAATCATGATTTGAGGAACATAAATGAACATGTGAAGGCAGAATGTACTTCTTTCTTTTAGATCAGCTGTCTTCACTTTTATTCATTCCACAGCTCACATGCACATAAAATCGTATTTTGAACCCTCCCTTTCCCCTTAGTTTTTAAGGGGAAGTAAAACTTTATGTGCAGAAGCATCCAGAAAAAAACCAAACCCAAAAAACCCAAAACAAAACCCCTTCCAAATTGGCATGCAGCCAGCTACAAGCTAAACACTAGAATACACTTGCTTTCTTAACTTGGCTATTTGTAAATTTTATTTTCCTCTCCTATTCCATGTGTCTTTGGTGTCGGGCAGGAGACACAGGTTTCTCTTGCTGGAAAGGCTAAGTACTATTTTCCGAAAAGTACTGTCTACAGACAATTATTACCCGTAACTGAGATGAAGGTGGCACAGGCGGTCCCAGCAAAATCCCTCGCCTTCCCTCCCAGGCTCACGCCAGGCTGGAACCAGGGCTCCTGACAGCAGCGCTTCCAGGAGCGTCGCAGCACCAAGCAAGCTGCCAAAACGGTTTTAAACCACTTTGCAGCTAAGGAACAGACCGAGAGCCATGTTTGTGCAACCCCTCTGTCAATCTTCACCTCGGGTCTCTTTGACCACTTGAGGATAAAGAAAATTCTTAGTTGGAAGAAGGTTTCACAAGCTGGTTTCGGAGAGACCTGTCAAGCTAATCAACGTGAACAGGTCCTGGAAAAGAAGTTGATTGAATCTCTCCGATCATCCTCAGAGACGCAGTCAAAACCACGCACCTTCGAGACTCAGGTCAATCACACATCTGCTCAGCATCCCCCTGGGAGACTCAGAACGTAAGTGCAAAATTAGGGCAAGCACTAGCACAGCAGTAGGCTGGAGCATCTTGCTGGCAGAGGCACAAACCTGCTCTTCTACCCAGCACACCATCTATAAATAGGTTTATGAATACGGAACCTCTGCCAAGCTGCTCTTTCTTTTTTTTTTTTCCTTTGCTAATTTCTAATGCCTCTTGCAAGATTGGTTCCTAGAAGTTTAATCTCCATTAGCACTAATTAACATTTATTATATGCTCCAGCAAGGTCCGAAAGTCTTGACAAATAGCAACAATTTTGTCTAGAAAAATAGAATACAATTTCCCATGTAGAAAACTCCAATGTATTAAAAAGAATAAAAAGTGAGCTTACCTGAAAAGAAAAAATGCACATGAGAAGTCTGCGTGCACACCACGGCATGGGAGAGAGGACTCCACTTCTGCTGGGACTTCAGGAGGAGACGAGGTGACTTCAGCGTTCAGTCTTGTTCAGCTGTGCTCCAGTGGGTACCAGGCGAGCCCCAGAACTGAGCCCTGGGCTGCCCCTCTCGCTCTTCTCACCTGGAACAACAGAACAAGGTGCTCAGCTCCCTCAGCGCAGGAGCGACGCAACATTCAAGACCCAGTGATTGATGTTTACGCCGTCTGACTGCCGGAGAGTCAACATGGCCTTATAGAAGGGGAAACTCCTTACAGCTGCCATTGCTGATAAGCACAGTTCTCTGCTTCTCTCTACTGCAGGCTCTCTCTCAACTTAGACATCCTGGGGACACGCAAAGCATTAGAAAGCTATTTACAGAGCATCCTAACTCTGCCTGAGGGGCCATTTTTCCAGAAGATAACAGTAGGCCCATAACAAACTTACTCAAACTCAATCTACGGCAAGAACACTTTATGGTAAGAATTTGAGCTGCCAATGGTTGGGTGACCAAATCAACCAATGCTAATTGCAAACAGGGGCACTAACCAAGGACTTAAATTACCTTGTACTTTCATCTACTATCATTCTCTTGCATCTCCTTTTTTCCCCTTTCCCTCCCAACCCTTACATAGGTCACCATCCATTTTCAAGGATGGATGTCTAAATTAAGCCCTTTATTAAGGCTCAATTTTCAAAAGCAATGTCACCTTGCAGTTTCCCGCTGCTTCAGAAATTAACTTCTAGGGGCATATTCTCGAAAAGACTACATCTATACTTATTTCAACTTTCTAGGGAATAATTGAGTATGGAAAGTAAGGTTTAGCCTGATGAAATTTTTATTTCCATCTAAAAATAAAGGAAATGCATAGTAAAGAACTTCTTTCCTCAACCTCTCTCTTCTGTTATTTCTTCTGAAAGGTGAAGACAAAGGAGACATATTACTATTCCATTTTTCCCCTTTCAGAAATCCCAAGAAACTCATAACCATATACTTAAGTTTTGAGCTATGTTAAGAGTAGACCACTAAATACTTTATAAGTTCCAAGCTACCTGATCTCACTGGCCCTGATCTGAGCAGGGTGCTGGACTACGTGACCTCCGGTGGTCCCTTCCAACCCAAGTTATCCTATTATTTGTTCTAAAGGGAACCAAGCCTGGTTTGTACCTCTCAGACACACCAGCCCATCTTTTTTCACGTTTACCACCGTTTCTATTGTACCCATCTTCTCCAACATGGAGTCTTTCAATAGCTCAGCTCTATAAGCATTTTACATACAAAAACTCTTTAAAAGGTATTTTTAATCTTAAATTAGCTGAAGTATCTTTTCATGTGTCACAAACTGAAAGGGTTTAACACCCTTAGGTAACACTAACCTAGTAAGAAAAATAAGAGAATGTATCCTAAGTCCTCCGTTAGGTAATGCTAAGGGTGGGCTTGGGGGAAAAAAAACAGTGTTGGTGTTTACTGTAGAAGAACCGCCAGCTTTACACATTTTCCACCTGCGATTTTGAAGTCAAGACACCGTTCTTAAAGCCAGCCTGAGCTGTCGTGTGACATGCAGCTGTCAGACCCGTGCCCAGCGAAGGCAGCGGGATCCCCCGCATGCTCCACACCTCTCCCTGCCAGCACGGTCCTCCCAGTAACGCTGCTGCCTCCTCCCTCTGCCAAGGCACAAGGGCACCAGCCCGCATCCCTCGTGGAGCATCACACAGCCAGCTCCCAGCCCCAAGCTCCGCCTGCCTCCATCACTTCCACGAGCCGAAACACTTAGCTGGCTGGCAGGTTTACTGAGCAGTATAAAGCTGACTTTCCAAAGAGACTCTCAGAAGACAAACTTCATCATGATTTCCCCCCCACCCCCCAAATCCTTAAGGGTATGTGTGTATCTTGATTAATACTAAACCCAAGAAAACCTTGTGCAATGCAGAAAGATCTTTTCCTATTTCACTGTGTACTTCATCTCACTGGAGAGGAACAGAACCATTATTTAACAGATGAGATATCCAGGGAATAAAGCGCAAGAGTTCCAGTCCTAAAACATCATAAAGACAAGATATTAAAATAAAAAATAAGCACACTTTTTCCATCATTAAGGCAAAGGAATGCCACTTGGGACTGAAAAGTCCTCAAGTTCAACAGAGGCTTATTTCTGTTGCTTTTCAAATTCTAGTGCTCCTGTCATCCCTGCCCCCCTCTCCCTTCCCCCTCCACCAACGACTTCAGATAACTTCTCTTAATCGCAACGGGCATGCTGGCCATCAAACTCCGTCACTGCTATGGCTGCACGGGAACTCCGAGGCAAGAAAAGGGTAATCCCCTCAGAAAACCACTTACATGGGTCTACCAAGCAAGGGGATACACATTCTGTCTTCCTTCTTTTTTCAGGAATCACAGCGCACTTACACCTTTATTCTAATAAAATAAATTCAAAGAAATAAACACCATCACTAGTTTTAAAGCTGACCTTTAGCCTCAAACAGAGTCTAAAGAAACTGTTGTTAGACATGGAAGACTTTTTCTTCAACATCCCACGGTTTGCTTCAAAGCTCATTATATTAAGTGGGAGCAGTTGAGATGCAAAGTCAAATTTTAGCATCCCGGGAATAGTGGTACACGACACGCAGCTGGCAGGCAGGTCTGCTGCAGGGATGCAGTTCTGTAGTTCTGAAGTCATGGGAGTGGGATTCCTAAAAATGTATAGCAACCAAGGCACAGAAGAGAAATCTGTTCACAAGTCAGCCCCCAGCAGCAGAGAGGGGAAGTTTTCTTTGCTTCTCTGGAAGAAGAACAGTCGATACTGCTCAGATGAAAGCCTGGATACACAATTCTCCAGGCTTAATTAGAAGATCATGAAGAGTACAAAATGGCACTGGGCACAAAAAATGATCATTTTTCAAGTAAATTTAGTGGAATGAGCGCTGTAACATTTACAATCCGCTCTCCCCCATCTACTCTCTTTTCCTTGTTAATGACACAGAGTTGGCTGCAGATGCAACAAAACCTGTCAGCGACCACAGTGTGTCCTAAAGCAAGTCTTGCCTATTATTCCGGCTGGCTAGATGAAGGTCGCTGACACTGCTAACACCTCTGACATTTTATAATCAATTGCCAGCATTTACAGAGGAGAAAATACCACTAGCTCTTTTTAATTAATCTTAAGCTTACTCTCTCTGATAGCCAAAACATGAAACGACAAGGCAACCTAGCAAGCCAAATATTAGCAAGCTTGGTTTCTGGCAGCCAATGCCATATTCTGTTTGTATATAAACAATTATAGTTTATCCGCCTCTTTAAAATAACTGCAATATGAATCATCATAAGGACAGCAGCAGAGAAAACAGCCAAATACTTGTAGCTGAAGAAAAACATAATTTGATTCTCAGAGCAGCTATGAATATCAGACTATCAGCACATCGCTAACGCCAAACACCTATTTGAGAAAACTAGCATTTTGTGGAAGAGACTCTAGGCAGAGAGGCTGACCTTTACCTATCCCTTTGCTGCTGGTAAAGGATGATGAAGCTCTTCCTGTACACTGCAGGTTCATCCTGTGCCCGCTTTCATCTTCAGGACAGGAACAGAGGTTGCTGCCTTTTCAACTACTCCTGCGCTGATTTTCAGCCAGCTGTCCAATGCCACTGCTACAAGTGAGGATGGAAGGCTGAGGAAGAGAGATTTTCAAACAACACTTTGTACAAGTCCCGTCCCATTTATAAACTGCCAATGCGCTGGGTGCGTCCAGCCCTGGATTTGACAGCGCTGCCTTTACCTGATGGTTCGAAGCAATAACTTCGAATTAATACAGGGCCTCAGAGAACGTGGGGATCTCTAACTTCAGACCTCCTAAAGAGCTGCATTTCAGTCAAAATTCTTGTATGTGACAGTCCTTCCCATCCTCAGCTCCTAATCCAAGCCATCAGTCAGGTCCTGCTTTTCACAGGAGCTGCCTGCTGTACGGTATAATGTTTGCGTCAAATATAATTGCCAAAGGTGCTCCAATTTCCAATAATAATTGTCATTAGGAGAAGAAAAAAAAAATGGTTGTATTTTTGTGAGAAAAGAACCATTTCCTGATGCTTAGCATAGGCAGCATAATGGTCATGGGCAGCATCTTGGCTCAGCAGGCAAAGCCAGTAGGGGGTAAATGAGAGTGCTGTGGAGGGGACAGATCTTTTTCCAGGGGGGAGAGGGGCAGACTCCGCTCAAGGAGGCACCCTGACAGCAGGAGATTTATGCGCCGGCTCTTGTGTCAGTTTAGGAGGGGGGAATCATTATGCAGGGCCAGCTGCAGGGGTGTGTGCTGCTGTCAGGAAAAATTAGAAGTCTAGCAATGAACTATGAAGAAGGCAGAAATGACAGAGTGAATGAAAACTCCATGATAAAACCATTTAGGCTCTCTTCTCTCCAGGAGGAAAGATGAAGTCTAATCTCTTTGGCATATATTCCGGCCGAGACTCGAACAAATATGCCTACATACGCACGCCCCTCGAACATGCAACGGCAACGTCCACCAAAAGGACCCGCGCCACTGCAAAGGGTACTGAGCGAGAGTCCCTTTTCTGCATGTTTAGCTAAGTTTGGGGGAAAGATCAGAGCACACTAAGATGCTTTCAATCAGAAGAAATCTCGTCTGCTGCCGGAGGCCGCCTTTGTGTAAATACCTTTGAAAGAAAGCTTTTCAATTTGAATACCTCGGGGGAGCAAGTGGGGGAAAGGGAGAGGAGAGAAGAGATGATGACGGGACCATAAGACAGCGAAAAGCAACTGAACTAAGGCTCTGGTATTTCACTCTCATTAGACCGAAGGAAAACTTTCCAATTTCATGGGGCATTCCTTTGCCTAAGAGAATTTCTGGCTGAGTCAGGCGGGTCAGCATAACTTCTTGTCCTGTGTAAGGTACAGGGTTCTCTTCCTCCTTCATTAATACACTTGCAGAAATGAAATATTCCAAATATTTCTTCATTGTGCTTGGTAATGAAAACAGAGTCAGGCTCTCGGGTCATACTAGTATGGGCTAGCAAAGGAGTAGGGAAAGAGCGGGCAAGGAAAGCAGTGGTCTCTAATACACTCCCCAGCCCCCTGGTTACAATTCCAGCCCTAATTCCCTACAAGGGCAAGCGTGTGGTAATTTTTCCTTCTGCCTGTCCTGACCACTGTTAAAGCCTCAGGGCTGGTGAAACTCTTTCTGGAATGCTACTGCCCTGCAGGAAGCTGGATGGAACAAAATGTTTGGAGAACACCTTCCTGGGGGAGAAAGGAGGGATGTACTCTGATACCTTTTTTCAAGTTACACATAAGGACACATTTTTTCCCAGGAACAGTAGTACATTTTGCCCAGCATGGCAACATTGTAAACAATGCTACTCTACGTCCTTCAGCATAAGCTCTTCCAGATACAGTTTTTTGAGAAAGTTTTGTTCACTTAGGACTGTGAGAATTAAGAAAAAAAAAAGCCACGAAACAATTCTGCTGTAAAAGTCTTCCCTTCTACTATACAAACAGAAATGTGGGTATTTACTTTCTTTTCTTTAAAAATACTTAGGAAAAATCCTTTTTTTTTTTTTTTAAAGACAGCTCTTTTATAATATTCTTCCCAGTGGTGTCATCTACCAAGTGCAAAAAAGATCTACGTTATCAGGTGTCAGATCAGGACACCACTGTCCACATTTGTAACTACCTGGTGTGTTATACAAGGACTTAATACCTGTACAGTGTGGGTCTAACAGCTTAAAAAACTGCAAACGCTCAAAAATATATAAAAAAGCACCCCAAACCCCCAAACTATGATAGTTTGGGGACTTGAGAGGTTGATTCATTAACACTGGGAAGGTGTAAATGGGGTACTGACGTATTAAAGCAAATGGAAGTTATCTACAAGCATGGTAGCTCAAAGAACGTAACTCTGAAGGCCACTGTTTGATTAAAGTTACATGAAAAAACACAGAAATAAACCACAAGTTTTTACAGTTAGCAACTGAAATAAAACTGGAAAATCCCTAAACTACAAAACTGCATCACTGTCAAAGTGCAAACAACACTTCTTATAGCTACACAGTTATGTTTCATTTTTTTTTTCCTAAGGGAAGTAAGGACAGGCAAATGTATAATATTAATATCAATTCAGGAAATACTTTCATAGTAAGATATCAAATATATTACGAACGGAGGGAAAAGGAACATGGGTTATTTATCTGACTTGAAAACAGCACAGTGTCAAGTTAATTTAAAATTCAGTTTCAGCTTAAAGCATTACAAGGAAGAAAGAACCCTATGCATCATAGGTTGTAAATTGAAATCCTAGCAAGGTTTTTGTCTGCCAACTAGTTGTGTACCAGCTATAAAGCCAGATTGCAGGTGCGTCTTTTAGGAGATTGGGCTGCAAGGCTCTCATAAACCACGTTTGGAGAAGTTTGTCATTTACTGTTCCCAAAGGCATTTTATTTCAACTTTTTTCATAGTCCACTATTTAACAGAAAACTGGTGTTACAAAAACCCAGAGGTAACTTCTGCAAGGTGCAGTACCTGACATAAAAGCACGGAGGGTCCTACCCTGTGGAAGTCACCAAGAAGGTCTATGCAGCACTCACATAAACACATCTTTTACAAACGCAAAAGCAGTTTGTCTGCAAAAACAGCTTTCAGGGTGACAGAAAAAAAAAAAAAAAAAAAAGACAAAAAATCCCCTTAGGTTTTTTTCCCCTTCTGGAAAACACACCTACACAAAAATGCTTCATTAAAACTCTGCATGAAACCTTGAACGTGATGGTTTGAGGGAAGAGGCAGGGTGCTCTTCCCAGTTCTCTGGGCTGAGGGACAAATAAATCCGATAGAAACGACATTTAATATACCCTGAGACTACAAACTAAATGAAAGCCTACTCAGATTTGGTACCTATTATAAAAACAAAAAAGTGACCCAAGGACAACAGTTGGGCTTCTAGCTGCCCCTTTCCAGCTCCAGGAGGTTCCCGCAAGGTGCACGGGCCAGTCTGATCAGAAAGGCAAATTGCGCTCCTCAGCCGCTAACGACCCAGCTGGCCAGCAGACAGAAACAGGACTGGAAGGGCACTGAAAACCCGCACCAACCAAGAAAATTAATGTACATCCCTGACCTCTGCTCCTCCAAAACGAAGGCAAAGAAAAGCTGCCAGTTACAACAGCTGGGGCTATTTTTATTTAGTCACATGGGCCTTGAACCTCCTTGTACAAACACTTTGCGAAACCTCAAAACCTCATGGAGGGAGCAGAGGAACACCTCAGAAAGCGCTGTTGTTGGCAAACTGGAACTTCAGCTGTGTGCAAATTGATACTCGGGGAAAGGGTACTGTTCGAGGACGTGAAATTTATCTCCACTGACACATCCACAGCTGGGAACCAGGATGAACAGCTTCCTCACGCTCATCCAATTCACTTCTATTTTGAAACGGAGGGATGTAGAAAACATCATTAGAGGTGACAGAAAAGTGTTTTCTTATTTCAGTAATGGCTTTTGTCCTATCTTTGAAAACTACATAATTATGTGTAAGTTTATTATAAATACCCATTATACATAATTAAATTTACACTTTCCGTAAAACAGTAATTTCTAAAAATGCTGGAGGATTAAAAAAAGCTAAGGAGGGAGGAATTTGATACAGCACGAGATGGAAGAGGGCCTTTTCCTCCTCATTCATGTTTTTTTAAAATACATCTGGGCTTCCTCCTGCTCCCACAGCAGAGCATGAGACTGTAGTTATGGCCCCCCGTCCACTTCAACCCTCACCATTTAAAGGTTTTATTCACCTTCTTGCCTTACCATGCATTTTTGGACCTACAGCTCTGAGGTGTGGGTTTTGTTTTGTTTTTTAAACTTCTGCTGGCTTTTAATACAGAAACTACCACCACTGCACCAATATTTATACATGCGGTGTTACAAAAATATACCATTTGCTTTGATGTCCTGCTCTTCTCTTACCTCCCACTCCAGCAGAAAACACAGAGGACGTTTGGCAGTGATAAGAAATCCTACTGACATCACCCATACGCAGTGGCACCGTTAAAAGGTTTAAGTCTGAATTACTCACTGTCCCTTGCAGAACTGCCCAAACAAGCCTCAGTGTTACTTAAATTTCTGTGGAAACTAGGAAACATTGTTTAAAAAAAAAAAAAAAAAACACCAAAATAACCCAAATTTAAAAACAGGCTGCATCTGTTACTAGGCAAACCAGGCTGCAGCATGGGGACTTTGCACACGGGAGGATACAATACTTGCTTTCTTTCCAAGCTATCCCTCATGCAGCATGTGACACTGTATTCTAACGCTACTTTTTATTAAAACTTTTTTGTTTGCCAGATGTTGCGTGGCACAAATAAGGAGGACTCAAAGCTGCAGACGCCAGCTGCTCCTAAGTATAATCTGCTGTGGGAATAAAGCAGCCTGAGACTGGGATGCTCCTCACGTGATGGAGGAACCTTCTGCGCAAGACCTGAGGCTTCAGTTTCTCACCAGTTTGATGGAGGTTGGGAGCTCAAGGTTTACTGGACTCTGTAATGCTGTTTGACACTGTCTGACCTCAGGATGGGCCCAAACGTCTTGCAAAGGTGAGCAGAGACAATCAAGCGCAGACATAAAACATAATGTTTTCATAGTACAGCTTGCCACACCAAAAGGGTTGGGTTACTTGATGAAATGCCGCATCAAACACCGGCCCACAGCGCACATAAAACAAAACAGTGGTGCAGCAGAAGAGCACAAGCAGACCAAGACTTTGCATTTCATTTTCAATCCTTTCTACATTAAACAGTAAACAGGTTGTTTTGAAATATTTTCAAATGTTTCCCTTACATTTGGTTTGCACACACATGATGAAGGAGCTTCAAATGTTCCAATATTACACTAAAAAAGTTTTAAAAGTTGTCTCCAAATTGGAAGTACTTCAGAAAAAAAGAAAAGATATATATCAAAACCCCCAAATACATAACCAAGTTCTTTGAAGTCACTTTCTGCTCTACTAAGACATTTATACTAATTGGTAAGTTTCTCATTTCATCTTTTCAGGCACTGATCATTTCTAAATGACTGAGATTTAGGATACACTATTTTAATACTGATCGTGTACTTAATGAGATCAGATTTTAATAAAATCCCAGGCACCTATGCTAGAGAAAGGCTTTGACTTAGGGGTATATTTTTTACAAAAAAAGGAAGGTAGGTAGGTTGCTGTATATCATAGATTGAGCCTGTTCAAATCATTATAATCACCATTTATGATTCTATTTTATATACCATTACATGGTATAAGCAAAAACCTCAAAAATATGTCAATCCTTGACAGTAACACAAAAAGCCTGTGGGTTCATTTTTTCCCCCATTCTCAGTATACACACAAAACTTTCAGTAAACAGATGTGCTATGGAGGATAAACACTAGTAACTTGCGATTAACTTAACCAGATCTCATTTGGCCAGCAATAAGCTTAGCTACTTCTTAACTTGTTTATTGACCACGAACAGAGAAACAATTCAGCAGGGGCAATGGGCACAAACTGAGGCACAGGAAGTTCCGTCTGAACATGAGGAGGAACTTCTTCCCTCTGAGGGTGACGGAGCACTGGAACAGGCTGCCCAGGGAGGTTGTGGAGTCTCCTTCTCTGGAGATATTCAAGACCCGCCTGGACAAGATCCTGTGCAGCCTACTGTAGGTGACCCTGCTTCGGCAGGGGGGGTTGGACTAGATGACCCACAGAGGTCCCTTCCAACCCCTACTATTCTGTGATTCTGTGATTCTGTGATCTGCATCAGGACTGATACTCTAATTTTAGGATTAACACTTTTTTTAATACATATCTTGCCTGTGAAATATATAATGGTGAAAAATAACTTGTGATTGTATATGCATAGGTGCCAATAACTACACAAATGAAGCAGCAGAATTTTTATAGTAAAGAAGTATATGCAGAGCTGCTGTAGGCTGCAGACAAGACTGCAATGTGTCCAGATGTTAGACTACATATAGCTAAGCAAATGCTGAGGCACATCATCTTTTAGTAGTATAGCAGTTTCAGCCTTATGCTGATTTTTCTACCGAAACACAATCAATTATTATTCAATTTTGAGCCATACCAGAAACATTCCTTCAATAGCTGCAAGTGCCTTGATCATTTACAGCAGCTCTTTTTAGGCAGTTAAAGTGAAACATCTAAACCGACGAGAATGCTTTATTCCTGCGCCATTCCCAAGTTTATTGCAGCTCCTGTTTCTCCTGTGTGCTTCCCTCCTTCCCTTGGGCCCCATCCAGGCCACCCTCTCTGTGAGGAATCCCTGACCCACACTCAGAGGACAACTTCGTGGTGGGCCTCTGGGGTTCAGCGCAGCCAGCCCAAGACGACCTGCACCACCGCTCTCTCCAGGCTAACGACACTGAGGTCTCTGGATAAAGTACTCTCTGTTCAGAAGGACAACAGTGCGAAGAAAAGCCTGGCCATAACAAGGAGTTAATGCATCTGCAAGGCTCACAAGGAGTCATGTGCCTCCTTTGTGAAAACCTGGAAGGGTTTTCCTGCCTGCTCAGCTGTGAATTGAGACTTTGTCTGGGAGCTGTCGTTTGCTACAGTTTGAAGTCCTCTTTCCTCAGCTTCAACCAGGGTAGAAAATATCTGTGGTTCCTCTCCAGGAAAAAGTGCCTTCAGAACCTACAGAAGGGATTTTATCACTTCACCTACTCAGCCTGGAGCACAAAGCCCAAGAGAGCTCAGAAAAGAGATGCACATGCAATCAGCCAACACTACAGTCACTGACGATGTTGTATATTCCCAACGTATCTGATGTCGTCTGTATCGATATCACCGGCTCCCCTGATTGAGGGAACCCATACTCTACACCTATAACCCAACCATTCCTGCAGAGACAACTGAAACATAAATGTAGACAGATTTCCGTATGTTCCCAGCAGAGCCTTCCAAGTATTTTTCATAGATTTAGCTGAATGAGAAATTAGTTAACGCACTGCCTCCATCTTAACTTTCTCATAAGTAAGACGCCAAAGGTAAAAGGAGATTTTGCTCCCACCAGAAAACCTTGCATAGGCCTAGAGCTTGTGTCGGTGCTAGTTGCTATTAAATCCTCACAACTACACTGCACATCAGCCTGAAGAGAAGGTGTCCTCCTATTGCCAGGTATTTATCAGTTCACAAATACTGTGTGCCCAGGAAAGAGAAACAGAGTACTGTTGCTTAAGGTACAGGATTAGTGCCAGGATACAAATGTGTTATGTCTGCACATTATTGCTCCAGTTCAAACATACCCTCATCTAATCTAGTTCTGAAATGTATTACCTTCAGTTAGAGAATAAATACTATTGCAATGAATACTAATAGCCTCCAAATAAATAAGAATGAGATTTTTTTGCCTTTGCCAGGGAACTATTACAGGTGACTTACGTGCAGACAGGGTGGCCATTCCCTGATACAGAATCCATCACTGTCACCTAACATACCAGTGTCTTGTAATGCTGTGTTAGGAGACAGAAAGTCAAATAATCTCTTTTGCTTTGATGAAAGCATGAGGAAGTTGACTCAGATAAAAGCAGGGAGTAATCTGTTTAAACAGCTTGGGTCCAAAGTTGAAAATTAAACAAAATCAGTAACAAATACAGGCTTGTTGCTGGAGAATCTGCCTTGAGCATGACGTAAAATAGAATGAAATGCTACTACAAAGACATTTCATACCAGAATATCCTATATGTGATGTCTGTGTAGACCTTCAGCTGCTTTAATTTACATGCATTTATTTATTTATAAATCTGTACAATGCCCTTTGTTTGCTAGTAATCATGTATTTAAAGAAGCTTTTGGCTGACCTAAAGGTAATGAAGAACATCAGAGTAAACTGATATTTATTAGAAGAACAAAGAAAGAAAACAGATTGTGAAAGCCCTCAACCTGTTCCCAGTATTCAGGTTCCAATCTTCAGCGACACAGTTCTGGCACATACCCTTTCAGGTCAGGTTTTTATCCGAGCTAGTGATGTGTGCAGAGGGAGCACAAAAACAAATGCATCTTGCTGTCACAAAATGATTTTTAAAGAACTGACCATTCACACCTTCGGGAAGACACGTCGAACAAGTCTCCTCTGCCTTTTTAAGGAAAAATCAAAAATACGCAACTTGTGTTTGCAAGGTAGGAGAGATAATATCTTCCCACTCCGTACATGGAATATTCAGCATAAATACCTACACAGAAGACAACAGAAATGTTGACAAAATACATTAATATTGAATCTGCATTTGGACCACTATAACACATCCTTTCTATGCCTCAATAGTCAAAGGCGTGAAAGGAGCTGCAAAGAGACTAAACATGTGGTCTTTAGCTGATACTTGTATTCAGGAAAGAAAGCAAAGCCTCAAATAATCATTGCAGGCTTCTGAGAAAAGATATTAAATGTGCATGGACATTTTCTACATGGACAACCTGCAAAAACCTCCCCATTAATCCGTCTGAGCTCTGTGGAAGTAAAAACCAACCAAAAAAAACCCCACAGCACCTTTCAATTTCCAAAAGCATTTTTCCATAAGCGTCAAAGACTAGCAACAGTTCTTGCTGCCTTAGTGAGGGCAGACAAATGTTAGAAGCATAACATCCAAATTTAAAGTGTCTCTGTGAATACAGAGTTTAAATTCTTTAAAACTGCAAAATTATTGTTAACCTAATGACAAGAAGCATGTAGCACAAACCACCAACTTTACAACTGACTTCTTTCTAAAACCCGAGTGAAGACAGCTTTGCAGATTTTTACTGCTCTTCTCAGCAGTCAGAAACAATGTTCCTCATGGAATTGAACTCGTGGAAAGGCCAAAATTTTCCACAAGAAAGACTGAGGATGACAACATATTAGACTGGCCAAAATAAATAGTTTCAGATTCTGATTCATACCATACTGTGAATGGTATTTATATCCTTCTGTAGCAAAAAAATCCAACCCCAAAACCACATTCCTTGAACAGTGCCTGGTCTTGCTAAAGATTCAGAGAAGGACATGTTGAGCTGCAGTCCTGTGAGCAGAGTGACTTGGGGTCTTGTGACTCCATTTGTCACAGAGCTCAAAGCGTTGGAACAAAACCCACGACACCACCTGGCCACGGGTTAAAGCAACCTTTAACAAGGAATGAGCCTTCGTGGTTCTCGGGATGGCTTCAGGCTCATAAAGAACCAATTGCATCTTGCCCTAATTACTCCAGCTGACGTGATGCACGAACTGGGATCCCTCTGCAAGCATTTCAGAACATTTTGCAATATGGAAAACTAAGGTGTTCCATTATATTTCCTAGACTTGACAGCAAATTTTTCTGCAGAGCTCATCCAAAGTACAACCACTATAAAGAGAGAGGAACAAAAGGCATGCCAAAATTACACAGAGGACAGGACACACAGAGAAGAGCTTTCAGATATAACATCGGACTGTCATACCTGGCTCTCAAAAATGGCAGCACTACATTCCTGCTGCTTTATTTCCCCCTGGAAATTCATCTAAGCTCATTTCAGTGAAAAAAAGATTTGTTATTTTCCCTTAGTAAGTAACACCACAGTTATTCTTGCCTCCTTGTAAAAATAAGCAATCTCTGCAGCAGATGTTCTATAAAGTTTCCAAACCTTCCTGGGAGGAATAGTATTTTATTGTTCAATTTGGTTTCTCCATAATACGCATCTCCATCTTCAGTAGTGATATACAAGGAGTTTTGATCAAGCAGTTTTATATTGTGGAAAACACACATATAAGGACACAAATATATGATACAGGATTATAAGAAGAAAGCTGTGGCTTTGTATATTCTTATGTATCTCTTTATATGTATCTTTCCAGTGCATGTACATGTGCATTATAGATATGCTAGGAGTAGTAACGGTAATTCTACAGAGTTGTATGTCTTTCTCACTGTATACATATTCCTGGAATTCAATCAATTACAAGAACAGACAAACATCTAAGACACTGGCAGGTAGCTGCTCATCTTTCAGGCAAGGCATGTATTGCCGGCTAATTTCATGCCAAAATAAAATCATAAGGTCTATATATTAATTCAGTATAAATTGATGTTGGCAAGCACTTATGACAAAGTGCCACAGTGCAACATAAAACACAATAGGTGGCTGTTCACATTTCCACACCAGGCTGCGAAGCGAAGCAGCCGAGGAGCAGAGATGTCCTCTCAGCAGCCCTGGCTAGCGGCTTCCAATATGGGCGGGGCAAGGCTGCTGCTGGCAGGGTAAATGCTGCAGCTTGCCCAGCTGCATCTGCTCGAGTCTGGGAGTCAGAGCCTTATGTAGGAAACCGGAATCAGAACTTTGGAGAAAAGCAAAGGCAAAAAGCACTGCAGCATGTTTGCAACCTCGACTGCTAGCCCTGCATCTGCAACATGATCTGTTCTCTCCGTTCCCAGACCACTACCCAGGGAACTCTTCCATTTTGTGGCATTCATTTCAAGGTTTTTCATTCCACTTCGGCACACAAAGACCTTCCCAGGATGTATTTACTTTCTTAACCCCCTCAAAAGACATTGCACATCTACTTTGCACTTTTCAAACCACCTTTCCCTCATTGACAGCCCAGTTCCACAGCGAGTGCACCATGCTTGTGCCTACGAGATACTCTGTGTGGGCAAGCATGTATATTTATTGATTGCAATGCAATCCTGTAACATGGAGGTAAACTAATGTGCAACCCACTCCCTCCTACAATGACACCTGAAGACCTAAATATAGTTCCTTGTCACGAGAGCCCATCAGCAGATAAGCTATCCATCTTCATCACCACCATTCAACAGCAGGATTCTTTTCATACAACAGGACAAAAATAAAGTCACTAGCAACTAACATTCTGGGATGCTTCTGAACACAGGAACTGGCAGATAAAGCACAGCATATCTATTCAACCAATGCCCTGAATACAGTATTCCTGTGGTCAGAAGCACTTTGACTCATCTGAACCTCTACCCTGGTTAAATCTCTCTTTTGGCTTCCCTGACATGACTGTGGGGCAGGCAGCAAAAGCGTTTGCTTCCCCAGGGATTGTGCAGAGCACGGCTGCTCTTTGGTGGCATGCAAGAGGAACTTAGGGCCTTTTTATCCCTACCCCCCCCTTTCAATCCCAGGTCAGACCCACAGGTCACCCTGTGTACACAGGATTTTAAGTGGAGGTCAGCAGCTTGTCTGTTGCACGTAATTAAATTTGTTTTACAAGCCTGTCTAGGCAGCAAGTAATTAAATATCACTTCTCAGACTGAGATGAGCATTGTCCTGGGATGTCTGACAATAGCATTTTTCTCAATCTGTCTTGTTCCCAAGCAAATGTGAAATTTCAAGAGAGCTATCACTAATAATTCTACAAGAACTACAAAGCAACAAGAAGGGTTCAACTGCTGATACTTTACTGACAATAATAATTAAGTATTCCTCACACAAGTTCCAAACGTGTATCCAGATTTTCATCAGCTTGTTGGCAATGGCAATGTTAAAACACAAACACAGAGCATTCTGTCTTTGTTTTTATGATAGGCAAGATAAATCCAGAGGTAGATCTGAATCACAGTTTTAAATTCAAATCCATCTTTTTCAAGTCAGAAATACACCAAAATTACCGTAAGAATCTATAGATTCCTAATTTGGAAAACTCATTAACCCAATAAAAGGATTATGCAGCCTTAATTCCACGTGTTATATTAAATAATTCCTACTGTTTCACTATATACTATGAAGCTTCTTGAATTCACATAAAATTATAAACTCCCTGAGCCACTACCACACAAACTTTCCAGATGTGGGCCAAACCTATTTCCAGAATCTGAAACGCAGCATACAAGCTAGAAAAGTACGTGCCTGCCTTCACTGTAACGGCACTTATACAGCAGCCCCCCTGCAACGTCCAGTTAAAGGACTTATCCATGTTTTCAAAATTTTAAACTGCAGTCTATTTTACTCTGTGGCCCACCATATTTTTCCACAAATAGCAGATACCCCACATTAGGTTTTGGAGAAAAGAGCACAGATACCCTGAGAGCTTGCTTTTGTGCAGTCAGATACTCACACTGGATGGGATCAAGGAGGGAGATGTTACGTGTTTCTCTTTCCTTATTCTCTTTGACCTATTTTTGGATGTTTGACCACTTGTGTGCTGTCTTGCTATTAGCCTCTGCATTTGCACCATCCTGACCCGGAGATAATATTCACAGAAGGGACCTGCTAAGCTGCAATTGCTTTAAGACTACCCTGGGGGGGGTGGGGAGGAATGCAGATATTACATAATACATAAAAACCCCATCACAAACTTCCAGGACAGCATTGCCAGCATGTCCCTAGCACCTGTCACCTATTCAACAGAGACAGTCTACCCGATACCGATTACTCAAACTGCCTTCTGTTTCTACAGTGGAGCTTAGCGACTGTGATGGGTGGCAGACTGAGAACCCAAAAATTAAGTTCACATAATCCCTCAGAAAGAAGTGACAAATCTGCATGGACACTGTTAAGCTGCAACAAGTTATTCCAATAATGAGTGTATGTTTACCATGTAATTACTGTCTTTCTAAATCCCAAAGGAGCAGTATGTGAAGACTTACGTAAAGTATTAATGCAGTTTAAAATGATCCGAATGCATATCGAGTTATGAGCCCCTAAAAAATCCTACTTACATTTCAAATATGTGTATTTGAGCTAACCAGCTTATAATGCAGTACATCCAATCATTACGGACTGCTGACTATAAAAAAAGGCGATCTGTTAAATTATTTTTATTCTGACAATTATAATAATTTCATTCATGGGGCATGCTACCAGTCATGCAGGCTATGATCTGAATAAGAAACAGCGCCAGCCAATCCACCAATACAGCAACATTCATCTGCAATTCCACACACACTTATTCTGGGTTTCAGGTATTCCATAAGGTACCTTTGAAGCTGCAGCTCTTAAGATGGTTCAAACTCACCATCAGCCTAAGTCAAGTTCACCATCAGCCTAAGTGATTTATTGACGATCAGTTCTTCACTGTGATAAATACAAACATCACCAGGAAGTTTTTCTACTTGCTAATGCCAAACCACACACACAGCTTCTGCAGTTTCCGTATTTATTGCCTACTTTGAAGATTGAAATAGCCTGAGTTCTCAGGTAAAACATTTGGAAATTTGAGAACCTCCTCATGCTTCTGTCCTTTTTCTGGATTTATAATTACAGTCAAGAGATTTCTAAGCACTCTCAGGGAGAGAGCAGCCACAGCACCTCTTCTTCCTTCCCCACTCACTGGAGAGAAAAATGTATGGAATGTATTTAAATAATGCAGTTGAACTTTTTATGAGCAAAACCCCCTTCATCATCTTGAATTACTTATTTGTAATGAGTTACTTGTTCAAAACTAGCCAAAATAAAGTTTATCCACTTACAAAGCGCCAACCAAGTCAGAACTCTCAGAATTCTGTCTCAATACTGTTAACCTCCTATTGTTAATTCAGCATGTTAAGAGAAAGGAAGCCGATCTTAATTCATTTAACAGAATCCCAAAGACTAGATTGTTCTGTTATGAACAAATGCTTCAAAGATTTTCTGCCAGTGCTGTTTCCTCTCCAGCTGGGAATAAAGTTTTCCCCCCTATTAATACAAGTCAATCATTCTCTGCCTAAAATTCATCTTTCAAGTTCCCAGTGATCTCAATGTTCCTTTTATGAGGACAAGTTTCTTTTTACTATATAAGAATTCTTTCTTTTTATATTTTAATTCATATTTGTTGATCAAGTTTTGAAAACCTGAACTGTAAGTTTCGTGTGATGTACTAAAAGTACTGGGAATGACTGATCGTGTCTACACACAAACGATGGCCAAAGGATGTTGTCCTGGTACTTTCAAGAAGACAACCATGTTCTGCAGTTGCAAAACACTTATCCTTCTGGGCAGCTGGGTAACACACACTGTGCAGTGAGGTGATCTGTGACATTTCCATCACAGTCCTGTGAAAGGTGACGGCTGCAAGGGAAGTTGTCCGACACCAGTAACACAGTGAAGAACAGTGCAACCATTCCACGCAACAGCCAGTTAACCTCACAAATTAGAGCAGCAAAGTAATTAATTTCCACAAAGCAAAGCACTGCGGGCCCCATGGTAGCCTTGTCTCTGGAACTCAGTTCTAACATGAGAAATTGGAAGAGTGCCAGTACTTTGGCAGGTTTATACTACACCAAAGGTGGTAACAGATACCTTTTGCCATAAAAAACTAGTTTGATAAACATTGTAACAGGGCAGAGTGCTCCTCACTGTGCCTAACCTCATCACCCCAAATCTTTACACACCCTCTCCAAATTCTCCTCTGGGAAGAGCAAGTTTGCCGTATTTCAATCTGATATTAGTCTTCAAGCATGAATAATATATGGAGATGAGCTAAAACGTCTCATTGATTAAAATTCTACACTGTGAGCTTGTCACATTTCAATGTGCAAATTGCTTCTGTCTGGCCTGCATTCAGAAGTCAGTCATCTAAATATATATACACACTTGCTTGATTTTAAGTTTCGTATCACAGCTGAACCACAGACCAGAATCAGAAGAGATTTTTCTCTACAATGCATTCGTAAGTAATGATGTATCTGGTCAACTGATTATCTAATGAGACGACACCATTACACGATGTGGCTGCCTTCATACAGCTGTGAAGAACTGAGCCAAGTCTTGGGTTAAAAGCTAACCCTTTCTAGGGTTATACCATGGTTTGCAGCACTTTACCTATAGCTGTAGTCCTCAAAGAGCCCAAGAAATCAAGCAAAATGGAAGGCCATGGGTACAAATTTGCATAGTAATAGCTTTTTACATGTTTACAAGCAAATCTTAAACACTATATGCATCTAAGTAGTTTCCTTGGAAAGCAAACACAAAGATCAGCCCTAATAAGAGCACGATTAGCTACCTGACCTCATGTATTTATGGTTAGTAATGCAGAGGGACTGTGCACAAAACACAAAGGTGGTCAGGAAATCATGTCCTGTGTTACTGTGTCACATGCTCCAACCATTTGTTTACAGGACTCTGAAGTCCAAGGTTCAAAGAAAGATTGAAATGTTCCTCTCGAAAGGGAGGTCTCTCTGACCAGTGGTCAGACTTGCATAGTTAACTTTAACGACAAGGGACATCAGAGAATCCATACACTTGTCCTGTCGGGGTAACTTGTGTCTTAAAACCACCTCAGAAGAAGAAATTACTTCAAAGTGACTTCTACTATTTGAAAGCAACATGTTCATAAAACTCTTCTTGTAGAAGTTTGCTTTATGTTTCAGCTCAGATAACCAGATTATTTTCTAGATTCAGAAGGCCTCCAACAAATTGAATACTTAGCATAGCCCAAACACTGTAGGGTAGCCAAAAGCTCAGCAGAAAAAAATACAGTCGTGCCTTGACCATAAGCATATTCAAATAAACTGCTATGTGAAGAAGAAACTTCTCTCAGGAAAGCATACTAATTCAAACATGATAATGGAAGTAACAGTGTTAATGGCCATCAGGGAGAGAAATGGGAGGAAAAAATGCATATAAGCCACTGTCATGCTTTTTTGCCAAGAGCTGAAGAAAAAGAATGCAGAAACATTCATCCCTCTACAGAGTATTTTTCACTGTTTACCAGTTCTGGGACCTAGTCTTTTCTTCCTTACCCTACTATAAATTAGGAGCAACTGGTATTATCTTTAACTGGCGAATGTGAGGCAGAGATTGCCAAGGTCTCCACGCTTACCTCCTAGAAAAAAAACAACCACACACAGTAATGGTAAAGAACCATAGAATGCAATTCTTCTAAGAATTAAGGTTATTAAAACTAAATTATTCCTGAAGTATTATTTTCTGTACCTCAACCTCCTTCAAAAATGCATACTTTTGCTTTTTTATTTTTACTTCATGCTGTCAGTTGACGGTTTTAAAGAAAAATACAGCACCTGCAGTGACCATTTTCTCAAATGAGAATTTTAAACAATGCTTATTTGACTTGTTATAAAATTTGTTACTTAGTTATTATTACATGCTTATATAATGCAGGGAAGATAAGCCACTCAAAACAGAATGAATATATTGCATTAGATTTGTTTAGAAAAAGAATTTAACATATATAATACCTGCAGGCCAAATACACATAACCAGAAAACCCATCAACAAAACAAACAGAAAAAGGGCAGATAAATGTCTGCTGGTAATTTCAGATTATACATGACACATTCTGACACGCGCATCACACTGATATTCACAACAGTTTCATGTTTGTCCATTTAGCTGTATGCAATGGGTGACGGTGCAGAAAGCAAGAGCCATTTCAGAGAGGCAATTGCATGGAAATAAAGTAATTTTCAATTGCCTAGCATTTTCCGAGGGTGAAGGCCACGCACTCTGACAGACAGCTATGAGAAGGTGGGACCGATCTCTAGCAGTGCACAAGTGCTCCATTTGACCCAGGTTATTAAGATAATAATATAGTAGCTATAGTGATATTTTCAATGAATGAATAACCTAGATTTTCCACCCTAGTAGAAAAAACTAAGAAGCCACCAGAAAACCAAAATAATACAACGGTAAGTAACCCCACAGTAAACTGACAAACCACACAGCTACAAAGGAGTAGGCAATTGTCATCTCCATAACTTTGACTGCATTGCCAGCCATCAAGACTACAAATCAAAGATACCGAAATAGTGTTAGAGTAATTTGCAGGAGATGAGGGTATGCCTCTGCCGGAGCTCAGAGGAATGACTTCAATCCATCACGCTCTACAGGAAATGGTAAATCTTGAAAAAAGGTATTAATTTGATTTTTATTAGTAAATTCTTCTTTTACATGTTGCACAATCTCTGTTAAGATTAAACAATACTTTGTTTCATGAAAGCTATATGCTCACACCTCTTTGAAATGTCAAATGGTGTCTAGCCTGCAAAATGATTGTGGTTCACTCCCAGGGACCAGATCCTGAGGAATGCATAAACCTTAACGACTGACAGCAGCGCATGCAGAGCTCCAGTGAAACTACTCCTTTAACAGCAACATATTCTTCTAGTTTTCTAGAACGTTCAAAACCTGTCTGACTTGAATTTATTTTATGGACCTGACAGAAAAGCCTTCCCCTCCTTCCAATTCTGTGAATAACCCGGAAAAGACCTTCAATAGTAGAAGTATTCTAAACCCTGCCTTACACGTGAAGAAAGGTTAACTTCACCAGAAAGCCCGATTTTGAACTCCTCAAAACAAGGAACACAGCATACTGTAATAGAAGGAAAGAAAAACAAAATCTCAAATGAGTTCTTTCAAAATAAAAGAAAGGGCTCTTTTGAGGGGTGCGCTGAAGCATGCCCCCACCCTTCCTACAGTCAGGAGGGAAGCCCATGATGGTGTGGCCAGACACATGCACCCATGAAAGTCCGTGAATTTGCCTCCCTGGGCAAGCGGCAATTGCATCTGCTATAGGATGTGATTCCCGGTAATCACCATGCTCTCTGTTGACGTGAGCATATAATCTATACCGTTTTGGTGAAGTTCATGGTGAGATACCACACAGACCAGTCTCCGAACCCTAACATAATGCAGTGTGGGCATATCAGCCCAAGTGGTTCACGCCTGGTGGCAGATGCCACCCCAAACTGTCAATCCTGCCCTTCTGTTGGTGGTTGCCCTTTCTGGAAAAGGATGGCCAGAATATTTCAGCACAAGTTAGCGTACCAGGCTGTGAATGACAATGAGGGGGGAGTAGACCTTAATTTCCTTCAACCATCCCTGCCAAAGAAACATAGCTGACAGCTGGAGCAGTAACTTCTTAAATCAATTCAGCGTGAAATTCCAGAGCATTTCTGTCGGTGCCCTCAGAAACTAGATGGCTTTAATCACCAGCTGGCTGAGTTACTGCAAGTAGATGGGCAAGGTGGCATGCTTGGTGTTCCCTCCTGTTATCTCTTTGTACAGCAGTGTCCGCAGGAGACAAAGTATTCATTAGCTCCTGCCATGGTTAGTCAACAAATGCTTCCTGTAGCTTGCAAGGCTCTGGCTAGCTTTTTAATCTTTGCTAGAAAAGAAGGACGATTAACAAAACACCCTGTAAATACGCCCAGTTCAAGCCTGCTTGTCATTGCCAGGCGAAGACTAGAAGTCCAGTTTAACTGTTAAGCAGCACAAGGCTAACGCTGCCTTTTGCATCTTTCCCATGAAATACCTGGGAAGGTTTTCAGGTATTCAGACTGAGTTGCTGTACAATGTTCAAATAACATGTAACCTTACCAGAGTCTGAAGCACCCTCTCCTTGAAATACTTTTCAGCACAAGAGGTTCTGCCTGAGAAACAATCACATCCCCGAAGTGATACACTTTCATTTTTTCTTCTCCCACGGTGATACAGCAGGCTTCTATTTTTCCCAAAATAATTTTTCCAAGTCATGTTGACTTTAATTAACAGACCAAATGAGGCAAAATATTTCTTTTTAAAATCCATTTTACTGTGAGACACAGCATTTACAATAGTCATCGACTTGTGGAAGCTGTTGCTGTGAGATACAGAATTACTGAGCTGAAGAATAATATTTCCCCTAGCCCTAGCTTTAATATTTTAGGGTGAGGGATCACCTGTGCTGACAGTGGCTACAGTTCGCATGACTAGGAAATTGGAATAGATTCTCTGAAATCCACTCATTTTTACAGGTTATAACACAAATGCTTTTATGAGCATCAGGATGAACAAAATATATTTTCTAAACCAATTTGTCCTCTTGTGCTTGACTGGCTCTTTTAACAGAACTGCATGAAAGTAAGGAATAGCCCCCAAAGAAATCTCAGAGAACCCACACTGAAAAACAGATGAGAGAGGCAGGAGGGGATTAGCGTGGTCTTTCTACAGGACAAGCTTCACTGAATTTGCATCTTGGTGGATGCCCAAGACGGAATGATTCGGGCACGGCTCCGAGCAGCCGACCCAGCAGATCCCAGCCACTAGGCAGGCTGACCTTCTGCCTGCATGCAGCCTTCTCCATTCCTTGGCCTGCACCCTGTGGTCCCAGCTCCTCCTTGCAGCTGGCCCTCAGGAATAAACTAATCTAGCAAAAAACTCATTTTCTTTGGTTCGGCGAGTTTGTGGCCACGTGAGACAGTGGAGCTGGCTCGTTGTGCAGATGGGCGAGCTCCAGAGGCGATACAGGCAAGGGCGGGGGCAGGACCACCTCTCCGGGCAGTGGAAGGTGACTGGCAGGATGCCAGAACTAACACAGAGATCACCCAGCTTTCCTGGCCAAGTCAAAAAACGTCCAATAAAACACGGATGTGAGTACCTGAGGCAAACCTATAATGCCATTTTTAACCCCAACACCCGAATCAGGAACAGCTCAGTGGTTCAGCGGAAGGTGATCATTCTCCTTTCATTTCACTCCCATCTTCATCTTCCTGGCGCAGCCAAATGGGGGCTGGAGGACAGACTGCTCCGTGCAGCACAAAATGGCCTCTCCAGCTCTCCCTCCCTCTCAGTGCCGACAAACCAGCAGGCAACCCTGGGGACAGGGGCTCTCCAGACATCTTCCAGCGACATTTTCCTTTCAGACAGGCCAGCCTTAGGGCCAACAAACCCCTGGCAAACGTGCAGCCAATTTTCTAATGGATTCAGCTGAATAATCTGGCCGGGGACAAGGCACTGCGAGAGCCTTGCTCTGGGAGTGGCCGGCCAGGGCACAGCCCTACGAAAGCCCAGATCTGAGGAACAGCTATAGGATCCAGTTCACTTACAGCTTAGTGTTTCGTTTCCAACTTAAGCTGGATTGAAACCAAGCCATTTGTCAGCAAACTGTAAACCACTGTCTCGCCACCTTCGTGGGCACATGTTCTAACCAGTAGCCATGCCGTTCCCGTGTCTTCCTCCATGATGTTGCACAGGGCTTTTTAACTTACGCAGGGTGAAATAAGTAACCGACTTTCCCCCTCTTCCCTCCTCTCCCCCCAGCTTCTCAGGAGCTCGTGTGGGAGGACTGGCTCAAATGCAAAACCATGGGGTAAGGGACGCAAGCTTCACTTCCAGATGGCAGTCGCACTGTACGATTTTGGGTAACGCCGTCTTTCTGCCGAAATTCCTCTCCCGCACTAGAAGGATCACATCAGCCACCTCGCTGAGGGACCATAAGACTAAACTTAGTCATCAGCTTTTAAAACACCCCCAAACCTCTTCAAAGGGCTTATTTTAAACACAAAAAAAGGCCTAAAGAATCATCCTGCATCTTACTCTAGAGCATCGCATCCTTTTGCGAGTCTGAATCTGACTCAAAAGTCATTTGTGTAGTTATTTTTTTCAAATCATTACAGGTACAGAAACCTCCTGTCACCCAGGCTTTTAATTTATCCGCAGTTCCTCTACTTTTAAACAGGTATGAAGTTTCAAAAGTCATTTAAAAGAAAAGCGGATATTGACATGTTAAAACTTAATAGCTCTTTGCAAGACATTGCATTTCATAATCAAAACCTCCTTAGAATTTTCATTAAAAAATGAAGTCGCTGATCCAACAAACCATAACAGTCATAAATTGGGTTTGGAAATAAATACTTATGCATAAAAACCTACTTATTAATATTCTGATGAGGCTGAGGTATGTGTTTGAATGAAGAAAAGGCATTCCACAATTTAAAAAGAAAAAACACCACCACAACACAAAGAACTATTGACTTTCATGGGAGAACTCTCAGGTGGCTTAGAAAGTTATCTCAAAGGTAGTTCTTAATGGCAAAGGTAACTTCTCAGAACTAAAGAATCTGTTTCTTTCTGGCACTGGGGAGGGGGGAGGGAATAAAAAAAAGAAAAAAAAGTCCAGAATAGGTATCACCACACCTTGTAGGGAAAAAACACACAAAACAAAAAAGCAACCCTACAGTTTTTATATTCTTGAAATTGAGAGCTTGACTGCAGCAAGCCTGTTAATAGGATGCCTGGAGACAAGAAAGCAAGAAACATTTTCTCACCGTTGTCAGGACTAGCCTTTAAAACACTATTTGTGAGAAGTCAGGCTTGGCCACCCAGTGGAGTTTCTCCTCTCAGGATCCCTCCAGCCCAGCACAGCCACCCTCCTTTACTGGAGAGCCACACTGCATCCTCCTGTCCCAGTGAGACTCTGGTAAAACACCATGCCATGGGGAATCTTCAGCAATTTGTTTCCTTTCCTTGCCCTACACGAAGCCCAGGGCTATCATGCACTTCACCCTTCCCACCTGAACTAGCAGGTTCTGGATCAGAAGCAGTGGCTGGAGATAGCACCCTATCAAATTAGCAGCCACAGCCCAGAGGGAGGAGGTGACCACAGCCTACCCCATGGCCTCCCCCAGGAAAGTGCAGTGCCATGAGGCACTGGACAGCCACGTAAAGGGGCTCTGGGAGGAGGAGAGTAGAGGTTGAGCAGGAGATAAACAGGGTCTTCATGGTCTTGCAAAAGCAAGAGCCCAAGCCACACAACGTGAAGAAGGAGGGACGTTGAGAGGCTACCGTGTGAGCACACAGATGGAGACTCCCAAGCAGCTGGCACCTTGGCACTTCTGGGGCAGGACACAGGCTCCTTCTCTGCCCTCAGGTCTGAATGGGCAGGACTGGTACTGTGACATAATAGCCCAGGATGGGGGACAAACTCCATGAAGTGGGATTTCAAGGCCCACAAGGCCTGAACTGAGCATGTGCACCATGAGGAGTAGCTGGGTGACAGAGGCTCGAAATTGCCTTCTGCAGGGGTCAAAGGCACTCACCTACTGACCAAAGATGCTGTCATGGGAGATGTTTTACTTGTGGGGTACCAGATTTGGGATGATGTAGAAAGGCAACTGAAGCTTGCCTGTCCCTCCAACTATCACCCCTTGTTGCTCATCCATGTAGGCACCGATGACGTTGCCATAGGAGAACCTGGAACACATGAAGAATTGCTACAGAGCTCTATGCATAAAGGTAGGAGTCCGGGTGATGTTTTCCTTGATCCTAAAGGCAAACGCCTAGGTAGAAATGGACAATTCCTGCAAATAAATGTCTGGCTGAACAACTGGTATCCCAGGCAGCACCTTGGCTTTTATGACCATGGGACTCTCTCAAGCAATGAAGGCTACTAGAGAGATCCACCTAACAAAATGGAGCAATGAAGAACTGCTGCTCTTTACATGAAAGGGCCGCTCAACTGTGTGGTGCTCACTTACAGGATGGGTGAATGCTTGTGGGTTGGCATTAGAAGAGAGACCAATAAGGGCAGCATTGTGATGGGAGGTTATTGCAGACCACACAGTGAAGCAGTAGATGACATCCTCTGTAAACAACTCGAGGAGGTCTCCAGACCACAGACCCTTGTTCTCATGGGGGACTTGAGCCTCTCTGAAGCTTGAGAAGGAAAAGGCAGCAGAAAGCAGATTTCTGGAGGGAGGCAGGCACAACTTAACACAAATGCTAGATGGGCCACAAGGGATGACACTCTCCTAGTAGCAGTGGTTCTTAAGGATGTTGTGGTAAGTCTTAGTGAGATGAATTAGCATCCAGTAAAATATATATATAAAAAAACATAAAATAATTATATACACACACACAGTTTAAACCATAATACTACCGTTTGCATACATATTACATGCTTATTGACTTCAAATATGTTCCACATGTGTTCTAGAAATGTGGTTTAAATCATATGCATGGGCACACACAGAGAGTAAAAGATTCTTAAACCGAGTGTAAAATTCAAACACTTTCCTTTTACAAAAGCTGCCATCTTACCTTCCAATTACATCTTCTAAAGCCAACAAATCCGAGCATGTCACACAGCAAAAGAAAACATCTATTCAATCTTCAGTCATGTAACTTCAGCTCGGAACACAATTAGCAAAACTACCCCCTCCTCAAGGCCTCAAAACCAGTCATTAGTGAAGCACTGCTTCAAAACAAGAGAAGGTCACAAACAGCAAACAAACTACATCTTCTGTAACACATTGAGTCCTTATTGCTAGAAAACACAGCTGTCAAGCATTACCTGAAGTAATTTTTCTGTGGAGCTCAAGTAGTTTAAATTAGCCAAGTCCTCAAACAGACTTTCACACCCTCTAATCATGACACTGAGTATCAGAGGGTTCTCAAGGTTAGTAATCTACATAATTTCCCACTTGTAGTCAAGAAACTCAGACCTTACTTGAAGTAGCTCTTATTATTATTGGCATTCCTTTAAAAGAACACCTTTTAGCCAACAGGCACAAGAAAACCCTAGCTAATGTTTTCGTATGTTAAGCCAAATAACACATGTTCATTGGACGGCAACCGCCTCTATTTTGAGGTATCCTCACAAACTAGCATGACTTGCCTCTGGAGGACGAGGCATGAAAACGGATCCAAAACACACAACCATGTGCTGCCTCAGCAGTTACCTGGTGGTAACGAGCACAGCCCCTGCAAAGGGAGCCTTGTAAACCAGCTCTTCGGCAATGCACCCAAAGGAGCTGTGGCACACTGCTAGAAACCATCCGCTATGCTATTTGCAGGCGCTGCCACCTCCTGCTCTTAAGGAGTTCCTAAGAAAAGCAAGCATGTTGTCAGGGGGTTTAATGCCACTACAGTGGTGTCCAAGTTTGCGTTAGACACTCTGATGGTGCCACAAGGCAACAGGTGATTGCAAGATCAGACAGACAATGCTGGGACAGACAAGGCCAATTCCCACTCTGTTTCCTCAGTCCAAATTCTAGTATTGGAATTCCATGGAGATTATTAAATATACATCATGCTGAATTACATTAGTGCCATTACCTAAAAAACTCGGTCTTAAAGCAAGTCACTGGATGACAGTTGTTGTCATTTCCAACAGGTTTTTGTAGAGGCCAAAGCTATGCTGATGGCAACTTCAAAGGCTATATGTTACTATGGCAGAAAATGAAGGTCCAGAGAAAATACCAAAATTCAACCTTCTGAATTACTTCTCCAAAATTAAGGGATTTATTAGCCTGACCATAATGAAGGAGATGAAGCTTATTAGAAAATGCAACCATTTGGTCAGAAGAATGTACCAAAATTGAATTAATTAAGAATTTACCTGGGAGAGAAAGAAAATATGTAAGGAGCTCATTTTCCCATTAAGCTAATTGAGAGAAGAGCATATTTCAATGTGGATCTGTTTTTCCCTTGTAAGAGAGACTGTCAGTCAAAGTCAGTCCTTCTTGGTAAACACCACCACAAATCAAGAAACACAGCAGCCTGTACTTTCACTTGCTCAATGGGTTTTTTGTTGTTGTTAAGTTTGAAAGCAAGCTCCAAGGAAAACCAAGACTTAAATGAAGTTTTATCCAGACTAGGCAGACACCTTTGAAAGCAAGAGAGGCAACTTACAATTAGGGCCCACAGGGAAACTCGGCTCCTTCCCCACAAAGGGAGCAATGCAGCTTTGTGCAACGGAAGCAGATTTTATCAGCCCGCTTTGGAGGAGAGCATGGTTATCTCTTACACCACGGCATGGAGAGGACCAGCAGCAGAGCTTTAGGGTGTTACTCTATGGGATGGATCCTCTGGAGACAGAGCTGACTGGAGGCTTTTCCAGCCCTTCCCCTTCTCCTGCAGCGATTAGCTCCTACACCCTCCACACCCTCTGCCAGAGGTGACCACTCACAGAATGGTAGGGGTTGGAAGGGACCTCTGTGGGTCATCTAGTCCAACCCTCCTGCCGAAGCAGGGTCACCTACAGCAGGCTGCACAGGACCTTGTCCAGGCGGGTCTTGAATATCTCCAGAGAAGGAGACTCCACAACCTCCCTTGGCAGCCTGTTCCAGTGCTCTGTCACCCTCAGAGGGAAGAAGTTCTTCCTCATGTTCAGACGGAACTTCCTGTGCCTCAGTTTGTGCCCATTGCCCCTTGTCCTGTCACTGGGCACCACTGAAAAGAGCTTGGCCCCATCCTCCTGACACCCACCCTTCAGATATTTATAAGCATTTATTAGGTCCCCTCACAGCCTTCTCTTCTTCAGGCTGAACAAGCCCAGCTCCCTCAGCCTCTCCTCGTAGGGGAGATGTTCCAGTCCCCTCATCATCCTTGCGGCCCTCCACTGGACTCTCTCCAGTAGCTCTTCATCTTTCTTGAACTGGGGAGCCCAGAACTGGACACAGTACTCCAGATGAGGCCTCACTAGGGCAGTGTAGAGGGGAAGGAGAACCTCCCTCGTCCTGCTGGCCACACTCTTCTTGATGCACCCCAGGATCCCATTGGCCTTCTTGGCAGCCAGGGCACACTGCTGAGCTGATGGTTAACCTGTTGTCCACCAGGACACCCAGGTCCCTCTCCACAGAGCTGCTCTCCAGCAGGTCCACCCCAAGCCTGTACTGATGCATGGGGTTGTTCCTCTCCAGGTGCAGGACCCTGCATTTGCCTTTGTTGAACCTCATCAGGTTCCTCTCTGCCCAACTTTCCAGTCTATCCAGGTCACGCTGAATGGCAGCACAGCCTTCCGGTGTGTCTACCACACCTCCCAGTTTGGTGTCACTTCCATGAAGTGCTTTCTGCAGCAATTCACAGACCCAGTTCAGAGCACGGGCACACAGACAGCTCAACAGACACGGATGAGGCTGAAAATTTACTCACAGCTAAGTCCGGCCTTACTCCCTGCTTACACCACTGCCGATGTGTCCTCGACCCCGTGCTGTGTTGGAGCAACCCAACTCAGGAAAAGGCTGCCAAAAACGAAGGCGGGGGAGGAGGGAAAGGAAGACAGACAGGATCAGTTCTGTGACAAACTATTAAAAGAGTACAAAGCAAGGGTGTGTATCTGTACGGTTCTCACACACACACATACATACGCAGGCCAAAAATTTTGTCCCACAAAAGCACAGCTTGAGGTGGTGATGAACTTCAGTGGGGACAGAGGAGAAACCACAGAAGCTGGAAACTCTCCCTCTAGTTTTGCTGACAAAGGATACAGAAAAATGTCCAATTCCTCCTTCTGCAGTATCACCACATAAGCGGCCTTCCAGTCGATAGTACTTCATGCAGTATCTCCTCCTCCAAGTTCATATTCACACATGCCAGTATCATGCTGGAAGAGCACCCGAGCCTTGCCAGTCTACAAGAAGGCTAACAGATCCTTTCCTGTCACAACCATTACTTAATTCTTTGTTGATAACTGCATTTGTTGTATCTCAAGGCTCTCTAGGAAGCATCAGTTACACATTGTGTGGATTAACTTCTCATAGTACCGAATTTTGTTGTTAGGCCCAACCACATGTTTGCTGGACTCCACCTACCAAGGTTTAAACTGAGGTGAGCTCAGCGACGCTCTTCTGAAATAATCTGTTCTTTTAACACTCCGAGAGTAAATTGTGGCAGCCAGTCACAACAAATACTCTTGGATCCGATGACCACATAACAGAACTAAGCACACACATAACAACACAGCTCTAGGTTTGAAGCACACACTTCCTTGACTACATTCCTACCCAGCTTTTTCAAGCACAGCCTAAGAGAAATGATTTGCTATGAGACAAGTCACATGTGTTCGTCACTACTTGTGGCCAGACAGCAGCTCCAGCTACACCAGTTAAAGACCCTCAGCCTAGTGCTTGTCAGGACCCCTGGGGAGGTTACCAACCTTGAAAGCTGCCAGCAGAGCCATTCAGACGATGCTCCCTTATCCATTTCTGTCAAAACCAGGCAGATGTGTGAAGACCTGCTGTTTAAACTGTGTAAGCTATCCCTGCTAATTTTGACCACGGGAACAGCTGACAGAGTTGTGGTTGGAGGAGGAGCTGTGATCTGCCCAACAGCTCTTGATGGCAACACCTCTGGCTGGAAGGATGAGAGAACAATAAAAACAAAAGTAGATGTCCTCCTGCATGACCAAAGGGGAGCTTCTCCAACCATCAGCCGAGCAGCGCTGGCAGCATGCTTTGTGTTATATCTTCAAGCAGCAATGGAAGGGAATGACTGCAAAAGCAATGAACTGAAGTGCAGGAAAGCTATGAATTGCCTGTGCTTGCAGAGAGAGCAACTGAGGCACACCACCTTTCCTAGGCTGCATGAGGGGGCTGTGGAAGAACTTAACCTTATACCAGCTTCCTCGGGCAGACCACAAACAACTAGGTGGTTGAGGAACCTACCTTTCCTAATGGAAACGTTGGTGGGGGAAAAAACAGGGTGGGGAAAGCACAGGATGGGGAAAAAATGCAAGATACTAATTGGAAAGAGGAGCAGATCCCTAGCAGTCCTGTACGCTATTAGTCCTGTCAACCCCAAAAAAAGTCTCACTAATCCACCAGATCTGCTTCTGGGTCAATTCTGTTCTCTCTCCAAATACTTGTATTCCTTAAAGCAATGCACCAGCCCCTTGGAAGGGGAAAAATTGCTGGTGCCACAAAACGTATGAGCAGTGGAGTGGTGAGGAACTGGTTAAAAACAAAATAAGCATATGTAACGGGAGAGAAAGTGTTCACTGCTCCAAGGCTGGAGAAGGTCATAAAGGACAGTGGCACATAACCAAAGAAATGATAAATGGATTTGGCATCTGCATTAACTTCTTCTCAGTAAAATCCCATGAAGACTTTTGCTGGCTTTTCTTACCATGTGTGCACAAATCCAAAACACACACGCTGTGTTGATTCAATCCACCACAGCGCCTTAAATTGCCTGCTTTTGCTTGGGTCTGAGGCTTCATTCCTTCCTCTTTTCCTGCCTGCAAAGGTAAAAACCTTCTCCCTTTCTCGCAAGAAAAACTTTTCCTAAAAAATAATTCTGTTTACCCAGAAATGCTTCCCAGCCCTTCCTCTTGGTGAGCAGAAAGCAGTAAGTACTGTGAAGGAGCCAAATTGTGAAAAAAATTTGGGGAAAGAGCACTGTAAACACTTGAGCTGGCTTCTCGCATCACATTACGACAGTTGTTGTGCACAGCACGTTGAGTAAGTGCAGGCTCCTTTGTTTCCCTACTCAATGATTTCATTTTTTAAATGGATGTCTAAATTATAAATGTATAACTGGGCAAATGGAAAACCTAAATCATCAACTTTGGCAAATGAGATGTTCTGCTAAAAATAATTGTGGTATTTCTGGTTTTGCAAAAAACCCAGTACTTTCAAATAAGTTGGAGACTAATGTAGCTTGGTGGCCTCTTCCCGAGCTTGAAGACAGATAGCAATAGTCTCTTGCTCCTTACAAGCAAGAACAGCGGAATGAAATTAGTAAGTGCAGGCAATTTAACTGCTCCATGATGAGTTTACCAATGGCACTAATGAAAAAGGCAAGAATCATGCCAAATATAGACTGCTTCTCTTCAGAAAAGCCATAAGGGACTGCTGAGAAATGGAAGAAGAGGTGGCTGGTGAAGCAGGAGGACTGGAAAGGGCTGAGGAGGGGACCAGAGTAGCAGAGACGTCCCCTTCTGAAGCCTCAGGGAAGGTACTAGAGGGAGGGAGAACTTCAAGCTCTTAAACTGTCAGGAGAGTATAGCAACAGAAGAAATAATAGTTTTCCCCTCCGAGCGCTTGGAATAAGAGTGAACAATAAAACTTGTAGGCACCTACTAGCAAGGCAAAATGCACAGTGAATAGGCAGCATTTAGTCCTCAAACACAGGCCAGGAATGGCGGCCCGGGATTACTTGCCCACAGAGCCGACCGTGTGCCACCCGGGCTCCCCGTCGGGGTGAAAATCACTGGCTTAGCTACTTGCTGTCTGCTGGGTTTTTTCTTCACTCTCTAGTTTTGTCAAACTCTGAAGTTACCAAAACCTGGGAACTTTCAAAATGGAACTTGGAAGCTTGAGAACAAACCAGGCAAAGGTTTTGTCTTAGCCCCACAACCGTCATGCAAAATTATATTTTGGGCAATTTTTAAAAAAATTATTAACTCCTGAAGGATGAGACAAAAATGAAACCTCATAGCTCGATAGCTCAAGCATGACAGTTTGACTCCTAATGCAACAGAAAAAAACAGTATTCCGAAAGTATTTGTTGTATGTGTCAGACGAAGAGAACGTGCAAGGGCCGCTTTTTGTAAGTAATATTTGGTAGCAAAGTATTAAAAAAAAGACAAATACTTAATTTTCTTATTGGAAGAGAGGAACAGCTGGCATGCTTTAGTGAAGATAAACATCCAGACTCCATCCTTGCTGTTTGAGAGTTGATCTTTTTTTAATAGGCTTTTCCGAGATTGGCTGATGCCTTACTCAGCAGCAGTTTGCAACAGAAGAGGAAACTACTGCTAAGCATCAACTAATGAATTCTGAAGTTCCAAGAAGTGGTAACATCAAGTATGTGTATCTATATATTCTTGTGAATTACATACACACAGAAAGGATAGGAATTGTGATACAGCTGTTGAAAGTAAAACAGAAAATCACTGTAAGATTTCCTTTTAACTTTAGGTCTTTTTTCCCCCAAAATTTAACAACACAAATCAAAAACAGCCCTGCTAATAAGCTGAGCTGTCACACCTTCTGGAGGAGAGTATAAAATGGGCATTTTAAAGCAGACGACTCTGTAGACACAGATTGTGTTTTCCACATCAACTGCAACTTTTGCTTTTGTAATTTATACTGCAGTTTGAAGATGCCAGCAGTTGAAGGGTTATGCAAGCTTCTGCTGTGAAACAAAAATTGGAAGGTGCTTCCACATTTCTCTCTAAATTAAGATGAAGCCAAGAGATCAAATATATTCTAATTAATGGAAATTTTAAAAAGCCTTCTTTTCAATGGGATTGTTGTACAGTGGCTTCCTTCTGTGATCAGCTTTATACTCCTGATTGAATCTCTCATCTTGTTTTTTTGTAATGATCAAAACCATACTCACTAAGGTCCCCCATGTTCACGCACTAATCTTCAAGATGTCAGTCTTTAGTGCCAATATCAAAGTCGTTAGCTGTTTCTATGCACCACATGACTGGTGGCTTTTCGAAGATGGCTGAATGACTCCTATTCATTCACCATGTTCCCCTCGGATGTTATACTTGCCTTTGTTTACAGGTATGCTAGAGTATGCTACGTGCTTTCTTGTAATGTCCACACCAAGTAGCTCTTCATCCAGAGAGACCACCTGGAGCAGCAGTGTTTGCCCAGGTCCTCCCTCATCCATGCAACAAGCTCTGGTCTTGCACCTCTGTGCACCGAGAGCTGAGCAGAGGTCCCTGCCTGCCTGGCGTTCCTTGTTCTTTACATGGTCTCTCCTTCTCGCCCAGAAGGCTGTCACGGTTTGGTTCAAATCCACGCTTCATGGCTCCTGCTGGAAAGCACAGGGCCCAAATGAAGAGTGCAATGCAGCTAGTAGTGTCAGCAGCTGCTTCCTACCATGTGCTTGCCAGCAGATATGGGCGAGGAAGCCAAGAATGCATGTGTATAGAGGCACACATGTTACCATGCTCTCCTTCATATTGTCCTCCCTGGCCAGCCAGGTCAGAAGCCGGCGGCAGGGGTGCCAGCAGGGTCTGCATGGCGTGAGGTCCGGTCGGGGGCTTGGGGCCAAGGGATCTGGAAGAGGCAGCAGTTCCTGGCTCCCATGGGGTTTTGAAGTATCTTGCCTAGAGACAAGGCATGATGGCCTCCAACAGCAAGTCGTCTCTTCTGACAGAATTTCTCAACTCCTGTGTTTATGGGCACAGCCTTTATGGGTCAGCCTTGTCTGAGAAAGCAAAACCTGGCAGAGGCCTCTGCAGAGACTGCCAACCTACAGCTGCTAATTTATGAATTACTAATTCATAAATGTAGAGCTCTGGGGAGGTCTCCTTGTCCAAAAAGCAGTGCAGACATTCTCTTTCTGACAAGCAGAAGCGGTACGGCAGGGGGGTGGCGGGGTTACGAGATGCACCCCCTCCCTGGTTGCCAGCACTCGTGTGCGTGGTTTTTAAATCTCTTCTCTACAATGACGGTTCGGAGGCGCCACTCGGCTGCCCGCCCTGCCAGCCTTACAACTACTGCGGCACGTTATAAACTCTAATCCTCCCCCAACTCATTCACCTTCATCAAATGAACATCAAAGCCTCCCCTGAAGTGTCTGGGAGGGAAAGTTAACATTTACTGTCTATTAAACGTGAACTGGATACACCTCAGTTCACCTTTGCTTTCACATACAAGTCAGAAGGTTGAATCATACTGGGATAGGACTGACCTACTCAGGTTTTGTTCAAGTTATTGACGTTGCTTAGTTATTCCTTTTAAGCCAGACTCTTAAGAGTTTGGCACACAAGGCTGCAGAAGAGCCTCAATGTTTCTGAAAATCTCGTTAGGCATCTAGCTGTACTCCAAATCCTCAACCTTAGCATACCTCTGTTTGACCTTTCATTACTAGATGCATGTTCTGCAGAGCAGATGTTGTGAGAGCTCTGCCCTGTCTCCTCTCGACATTCTCAAATAGCTACATTAGACATCCTGAGGTGCTGAAAAACTCCAGCACTGTAAGGGAGAGGACAACACACTATAAAGGTATGTTAAAGAGGGCTTCTTTCAGCTTCTGGTACCTTAGATACACAATAATTCTGGGTTCAGAAAAAAGTGAACACTTCCTGACGCTTAAACCCCTTAATTCCGAATTAACTGCATGCCAGTGTACACAACTGAGGAACCTTCTGCACAGCCAGTCCCTCTGCCAGCAGCTGACTAAGCGTCAAGGATGGAGGGAACGATGGGAGAAACAAGCAGGCTGGATTTTTGCCTCATCTGCCAGACTCTTCCCTAAGATTGAAAACTTGACTTGTAAGGAATAAGCTTTCTTAAAATTTCATTTTTAAGGCAGAGTACAGCAAATACTAGCCCCTAGTTCTGAGCAGCAGCTTCTGCTAGGGCAGATGTAGGGATCATAAAACCCAGGGAGGGAAAAAACATAAATAAAAATCTTGATTCCTTACATGGCAGCTTAAGAGAGCACATCAGGATACCAAACCACACATTTATATTTTTCATGCTAACAGCAAATAAATCACATTAGACACCGACTCCTTAAACACTTAGGACAGATTATAAGCACAACTAGCTCATCCCTGGCACACACCCCCAACTTTTAACAGTCAGTTTATTTAAAACCTGCACACTAGATTTGAGCCTTCTGCACAGCGAGCTCTAGTATGCCAAGTTGCAACCCAAAGTGACTCTTACTACCAGACTATAAATCCCAGAAAATAGGGCTAAGGGTTCATTATGAACCTGGTGACAGACTCCTAATTATAGTGGTGCTATCAAGCATGATAAAGGCTGGTTGGTTTTATTTTAGTCTCATCCAAAGACTTGTTGGATGCTGGATTAGCTCATCTTTTCACTCCTGTTGAACTGCCATATGTTTCTTTTTCTCCTTTATGTAGCATTTGGCAGGAGTTATTTGTCAGCATTTAGAAAAAGAAAACATGTCTGCAGAAACTTCACTCCTAGTTCTTTCCATGCTAAGTTCCTTGTTTTACCTGATAAAGCCTCAGAAATAGCATTTTCACATCTAAAGCAAAAGTGGGTAAGAACAGGCTGCTATTAAAACATGAAATATGGACACTCTCACACTGTTTGCATCACAATACTGCGGCATAACATTGCAGTTTACTTCAAAGAAACAGATACCTCAGTAAAAAGCTGTCTCTTTCTCCCTCCCCTTCCACATCAATTCTGCCCGATTTCATATCCACTTCAAATATCTGCAAGTAAATCAGAGCAAAATGTAGCATTTTACTAACAGATTTAATTATTTATTCATCACTACCATCTACCAACACTGTTGCAAATATCCAAGTTCCACAAAACAAGTCACAGGAATAAAAATAATATTGATGCAAGGGCTTTTAAAAAAGCCTCTTGTCTGGCAGGTATAAAATCACTGAATCTCACAAGCTTAGCTAATGCACCACAGCAGAAATGAATTAATTGCTTCCTCTAATCCCAGAAATCAAAGAGCTGGGAAGAACTAAGCAGCACCTATATGGGGACAAACCTGGAAACCAGTTAGCAGGACCTTTGCTAGACAGAAAAGAGAGCCCCAAACAGTTATTTCTTGACTTAATAGGTGTTGGAGAAAAACTGAAGCAATGAAAGAGCTTTGCAGAGGTAGCCAGAGGAGCAGCAGACTATTTTGGCTGCTCCACAAAACACACCCGGGAGAGAAGGCAGAGGTGGCACCACCAGCCTCAATCACGGAACAGAATTAGGCAAGGAATTAGCATTTTGCTGCCCCACATGATTTGAATCAGCTACGCTCAGGCCATCTCCTCCCGCTGCCCTTCCTCCCCTGCCTCAGCTTCCTCTCCAATGAGAATGCTTCTGCCATGGCAAGCAAGGTATTCTTCTACAGGCATCTCCCGTCAATGACACATTCTCCCAACAACTGACATGGACTCATCTCCAGATGGAAAGAAATGCAGTTTATTTCAGAGGAGAAAAAGAAGGGGCCTTGAAAGGCCCCCAGAAGTGACCCAGAGGCAAGATAATGAGAACTAATAGAGCAGGGCTGAAAAAAGGAAGGTCACCTGTCACAGCTGCTATTCAGCTCTGCTAAGAGGTCTTATTGATGGGTCATTAAAGGATCCCCATCCACCTTCAGCCCGAGAATGGTTTTACAAAGCAGATAACAGGGAGAAAAAAAAAAAAGGAGAAAACATCTTGCACCATTTCGTGCAAATTGCATGTGTTTGAGAGTCTTCTGAGTTCTTTTCTGTTTCACTTTTTTTCCATAATTTCCTCTATCTGTGTGGGCTTCTGATGCCAGCCAGCAAAGCAGGAGAATCACTGCCTGTTAAAAAAAGGTGACTACAAAAATACAAAATTGCCTTAGGTTTAAAATGTCTTAACCTGACATCACTACGCACTGAGAAGGTGCATAATGAAGGTACGAGTTTTAATTAAATATTCAAATGTTATTTTTAAATTTAAGTGCAGTCTTCCTGCAGCCATGCCTCATCTCCAATGGTAAGCTCATGCGTTTGGATGGCTGAACTCCACCATAACCCAGTTTGCCTGGAAAAAAGTAATATAATTGATTTCATGATTCTCTGAGCCTTTTGGTATAGGCTTTCAGCAGCCTTACTATTTGCAGCTGTAGATATGTAGCAGATAAAGACTAATGCTGCTTGTACGCCAACCCAGAGATGCGGAGTCTGCAGATTTTAGGAGCTCTACAAGAGAAGCCATGAGACAGTCCTGCAATTTCCATGTAAGTAGGCTAACAGAAAGCTGAAAGGATAAGGCAATATTGATGGCTAGACCATAGCTACTATAACCAGTTGACTGGCAGCATAGCTAAAAGCAGAGACAGATTTCCTTGCTTGGCTAAAGGGGCTTAGGTGTTTTCCCTTCTCTTCGCCCTCCAGCCACTGGCCCTGGCCAGGGGAAGACAGGACCGGGGTCTCTGATGGGATGGATCAAAATCCAACCAGCACCTGCAGTAACACGTAGGCAGGAGTAGCACTCAACTTCAACAGTGTCTTTATACCAAAGCAAAGAATAAATAGAGCCACATGTTACTGGAGAAAAACCTACAGTGAACAATAGCAAAATTATTTCAGTTTTGATTGCCTGTAGTGTTCTATGATAATAATCTGATTTCTACCATTATATGAGTAATAATAATGGTGGCCATTATTATTATTTTCCACCATTATATGAATAATAATGATGGTGGCCAGGCATCACGTGTCCCGAAGTGCCTGTGCGCAGACCCAGGCTCCTGGCGCTGGGTGGGAAGCGGCTTCTCCACTGCAAAGACCATACTTGCACAGCCTGCAGGCA
This sequence comes from Opisthocomus hoazin, assembly GCF_030867145.1. NCBI lineage: Eukaryota > Metazoa > Chordata > Aves > Opisthocomiformes > Opisthocomidae > Opisthocomus > Opisthocomus hoazin. The sequence goes on along the minus strand of NC_134421.1, from coordinate 51,105,739 downwards.
TTACCTCTTTGGGGAAATTAGCTGCTACCAATTAAAGACCTGCTAGCTGGCGTTAACTGAAATGTTTTGAGGACTTGCACTTCAGCCTATTTTGGTCAATATTCATAGAAAGAGCACAAGCATCTCTGACAGCATCTCCCCCCTCATGCCAAATCCTGCCTCTGAGCTGTTAAAAGAAAAGGTCACCTAAATTTAACAGGACTAACAAGACATTTTCTCAGTCCTCTTTCTTAGGAACAGCTGAGCTGCCCTGGCTAAATACTGCTTTTTCTTTTTAAACAACAATAACAGAATATTCAGCAAGAGGCAGACACCGAGTTAAAGAAATCTCAGTGCAAGCTGTTAAAATTTGGCAAACTTGTAAGCGGCTGAAAATAGAGTCTTATAATGGGAAGTGTCAAACAACCTTGATAATAGGCAGCATTACCAGTCTGCTCTGTATTTCTAAATTATATTTTATTACAGTGTTAAATATGCCTGAGCTCCATTTACCAGTTCCACCATTGCCAGCCTGAGAGCAGCTGCTGGCCGATGGCAAATTAGCAAGTTGTATTTTTCCTGGTGTAGACAAGAGGGTAGTTGTTTCTGACTTTCAGCAGTTGGAGCAGGTTCATCTCAGCAGTTTTTATAGAGCTGAATGTGTTGGCATATGGCCATTAACACATTTCTCAGGTGGCTCCCCGCAGTAATGAGGTGGCTTGAACATACGAGAAGTAAGCTCCAGCTAGATTGTTCCACAAGTTGGTGTAGATGCAGTCAGCAGGTGACGGTGAAGAAAGTACCACAAAATACACACATTCCAGAATCTTTGCTATTTTTGAAAATAAATTAAAACTCAAGTTGACACTCACGAAACCCAGGGCCTTTACTGTATCATGGGGTAAGGTTTATATGGCCAAGTCCAGAAAGGGGTCCAGGGATCTTTCTTCTGCTACAGGGTAAAAAGTGGTCTGCCCATGCATATCTTCCAGGAGAACCAATACCCGTTACAGACCCACACCTGGAATATCAACAATCTTTTACTGGGGAAAGATGAGCCATATGATCTCCCAGCCTAAAAGACTGGCACTTTGCAAGAATTCAGGGGTTTCAGCCAGTCTCCAAACAGGTCTTCAGATAAGAGGCACTTTTTTAGGGTGCCAGACTTGCATGGTGTCAACCAAACTTTCACCAGCCAGGACCAGTCAGTCTGCAAGAAAGGCTGCCAGTTCTAGCACAGTCCAAAATACTTTGTTAAAACTACAGCTCACATTGTTCCTATGGAGTCAAAAAGGGGGGTGGGGAGGTGGACATGACACCCTGCCCAGGCCGCACGCCCTGGGGAAGCCAGACTTTGGCCATCACAACTCTGGAAGAAAACCACCACCTCGGGTGTGCCAGAGAGCAGCTGCGCAGCACCAGCAGTGCAGGGGGTAACGCTTCACGTGAAGATGGATCAGGAGAGCATCAAAGAGAAGTAGCTGCCTGTCAGCGCCTGGCTGGGCCCCCACTGGAGTCTCTCTTGGCCGAGTCACAGCAGAGAGCTGAGGCAGCTGCTAGCACAGCATCATGATGACACAAACACAACTATAGCCCCTTCTTCTTGTCCCCTGGTTACCTCCTCAGCCACCTCCATATTTTATCGTCCCGTCTACTAATCAGCCCCTTGGGGACCAAGGCCAAGGCATGGTGATGGTGTGGGGCTGTGACACACAAGCTCTCCTGCAGGAACCAGGACTGGGTCACATCGTTCAACCTCCCATTTCTACGTCTGCAAAGCAGGAGTAGCACTTCTCTCTGGCACAGAGTTACAAGGATAAATGTCTGAATTCTCAAAGCACCTACATACATCAGTAAAGGATCCAGAGAAAGACTCTTCAAGCAATGTACAAAAGCAAGAAGGATGCATTCCAGTCAACAGTGCTGCTCAGCCTTCTGCCCTGGAGATCTTGGGAGGTACATCACAAAGCACAGGGGTAGCGGGAGCAGAAATCACTACAAACACTGGCAGGTGCTGCCCTGAAAGCAGCGAGCGTGTGTTTCGGTGTGCTGGCACACAGAGCCAGGGGCCAGTTTCTAACTACCGGTAGTGCCGGCTCCTTTTCTGCCTGGTCCGTGCACCAGCTGAAATGCAAAGCGGGCACTGGATGTTTTTCAGAGAGATTAAATAATCTTTTGATCTAGAGAACAGAGGGCAGCAGCTTCAGAGGCCGCATGCTCATCCTTTTCTGATGATCAAGTCCCTTTGAGGCATCTTGGTGAGGACATGTTCAAAACACCTCAAGTCTCAGGCTGTTTGGCTAATCTGGACTCCTGAAGTTGTGCCTATATTCAGGGAGAATATGAATTTTTTCTTCATCACCTCTTACAGCCTCTCAGCTTTGACCAACATTTCCCCAATCCCAGGAACTCCACTTCTCTTATCCTTTCTGTATGTCTTCCAAAAACCAGGATTCTCCCCTAACCAATTCATGCATCACTTGTGCCAAAAGACCAGCTGAACATATCCCCAGCTTCAGAGCCACTTCTTGCAGGACCCCCCTTGCCCATCAAAGAAGTGTCCTCTGAAAAGCATCAGGCCATCCAGAACAGGTGAGATTTTAATTCCAAGCTCACCAGGGCCAAGCTGAAAAGCTGCTGAACTCTCAAATGATCCAATAGGGAAGAATGGGAAGAAAGGGAGAAACAAATTGCTTTCTCACAGGAGGTAATGAGGACAAAGAAATAGATACAACTTCTGCTAAAAACCAAGTCTCTCCTGCAAGAAGGAAGTGGTAGAAAAGAACTTGATTTTTTCCAGTTGTATCTCCATGACAATAGGACTGAGACTCACTGGACTACTACTTCTCAGGGACAGAGATGCAGAAGGCTGGATTTCTCTTTTAGATTCCAGGTAAAACTCTGCCATTTGCAATGGCTGATGGTTACCATTTATTTCTTTTGCAGTTCTCACCTCTACCCTTCAGAAAACAATTTTATTCGAAAAATAGCCTTATGAGGCAGGACAGCAAAAAAATGCAGTCCTTCTAGAGGCTCTAACAGGTATCAAGTGCTGTAACTAAAGGAGTAGTTACACATTTAGTCTTTTCAGGCAGCAAACATGGTATAAGAAATTCCCACCTATGCTACCGTATGCTTCCACCTCAGCTGTGCCAATCCTTATACCACACGTTGTCAATTGGCACCTGAGACAACATGGATTTAAAAAAAAAAAAGTTCTTTATATTTTAATGTAAAATAATAAATCAACTCATTTCAGTTGTCTGTGACCATGCAGGCACTCAGAGCAACCAAAGCAGGAGGCATTCTCCTTAGGATGACCAGGAGAAAGGCACTGTGGGGAAAGCTTAAGATACAGCTACATCTCAAGACCCAAAATAATGGGAAGTTTGGCACGTGACTGGAACCTGGTACGTCTGCATCCCAGTTCTGCCTATCTTCCTATAGCACTGGTACACACATGGCAGAGCAGTCATTTAACGAACATCTTGCAGTGGTTCAATATGCAAGTATTCCTGGTAACTATGTCAGCCAAAGCTAAAAATAAAACCTAACTATTAGTCACATGAGCACTGTCCCAAAAGCCTAGACAACTCGTTGCAGGAACTTTCTCTGAAAAGAAAAAACAACGGTAATAATACCCAACAGCTCCTGAAGCTATGACTGCTGAGATGGTGCTTCTTTCTTACACAACTTTCTCTCCTACAACAGGATATGTTTTATATATATATATATATATTTATATGTATACCTTGGTCTTTCAATATCGATGAGGACTTTTCATGGCAAACTACTGTTTACTTCAAAGGAGCACCCTCATCAGTGGAGCAGCTCCTTGTTCATGCAGGAAGGTGTAAGAGAAAACGATTGCTTTGCATGCAAGGAGGAGAAAAAACTACTGTGTCCCAGCTAAAGAAGTACACTGCTAATTGAGAGAGCTCTTGTTTACAAGATGTCCATCGTGGATTTATTAAAAATATGCATGTTGCTACGGAGTGCTTTCTGTTTGAAATGTGGGAAGATCTGGAGTTCAAAGTGGGAGACACAGGGGGATATGCCAGTCCTCTGACTGTTTTAGGGAAGGGCCCAGCTAAAGCTCCGTTAAGAAACCAGAGAGACTGAACAAGGGACTGAAATAAGTGTTGCAGCAAAACCTTGCTGGAGCACACCAGGAAACCTGGGCAATTTTGGTGCCTGAGCAGAGAAACGAGCAGAGGCAGGACACGTAGCATCTCTCTTGCCTCCTCATGCCAGGGAGAGTACGGCCACCTCCCAGCTCCCTCCATCCCTCCCCAAACCACAAACTCCCTTCCCAGCCTGCATTCTCCCTTCCTGCTGCTCCGGCGAGGGCTTGTGTTTCTTCTTTCATTCCTTTGCCCCTGCTCCAAGTTGCCAAGCATGTAAACAAACCAGAAAAGAGCTGAACGTCTCTGCAGGAGGGAGCAGAGGTCAGGGAGATCCTGTGCTGTGTTAACGGACCATGAGCGTTTCGTGCAAGAACCACCTTTCTGATACTGCTGGAAAAATCATAAACATTTTTTAATATATATATTTATAAACAGATACCTTGTCTCCTCAGCTTTCTACACCATTTCTCTCTCCTCTCCAGCACACACATCCTTAAATGAAATAAACAGCCACAAGCAGCACAAGAACATTGAGATTCAAGTAGAATAGGAAGCAGAACAGCTAAATTTATATGCAAGAGCAAAAATATCACAGAGCCAACTGAAACGGCAGCACTATTCAGCTTTCTTAATGGCTAGGTGAAATCTGTTTCAAGATAAAAGGCATCCACCAAGACTAAGTGATGCTAAGAGCAGGAGAAAAGAGCTTCAAAGAATTCGCTTCATAAATATCCCTCAATATTGTAGGATATTACCCTCAAATTAAGTTAAATCAAACCACATCTGTGAGATTAGACTATGGTTGAATTGCAGGTACCAACAGCAATAGCAGCAAAATATGCCACCCCTGACTGTGACTAGGTCACTGTTGCAAGCTCATCAGTTACCTTTCAGAAAAATGGAGAAGCAACCGTTCCCAAAAGCTGCTGTTAGCACAGCACGGGCTGCTGGGCACGCCTGGCTCAGGTGCCGCAGCTTCAGTAGTGGCTTCCCACTCACCAGCCTTCTGCTGGAAAACCTGGGGCTTTCGAGTATGCCGAGACAGAAACTCTGTCATCCCCTCACCCTTCCACAGCAGTATTTCGCCTGAGCTTTGAAAGCTGGCAGGTACCATCTTCTGAGCAAGTTACAGAAGATGTTGTACAGCATTTGTTAAAATGTCGAAGATCTGTCACACCGAATCATGTGCTCCCATGAGTTTCTGAAGCGTGGGCCAAGGAGCCACCGGGGTTGAAAACTGGTTAAATATCACATTTTAAGAGTGTTTTAGAGGACAAAGGATGAGGTATCTTAGCAATATTCAGGAACTGCAAATGAGGTCACTGTGGCAACTGCAGGCCATTTAAGTCAACATTGATCTCAAGCAACAGAATCTAAACGATCATAGAAAATGAAGACCATACAGAACTAAGGCACAGAATGCTCAGTACAACAGCCAATACAGCTTTATGAAAATAATATCCCATCCAGAAAATGTCCCCAGCCTGGTAAGTTTGGTTAATAAAGGCACATGGTGTCTTTCAGCAAACTAACCACGTATCAGCCTCTTATAACTGAGCAGTTCTATTGAGAAACACACGCCTCAAGTCAAGAAAGCAGATTAAACAGTTCCTCACTCTTGACCTTTGGCATTCAATTCTGCGTATATCAGCTTGCCTAGTCTGTATGGGAAGCCAGACCTGAAGCAGAAATCTTCCAGGAATGTGGAAGTCCTATTTAAGAAAGTCAGTGCTGGTATAAATCCACCGTTCCACCAATTTTCACATGACCTGCACAAAAGGGCAAGTCGAGTTCAAAGGTGTGACAATGTGGATCACACAGTACAACAGACTCAATTGAACAGCAGCATTATTACTGTACCCAAACAAGATCACACAAGAAGCAGATCCAAAATTTAGGTCACAGTGTTAGAATGTAATTTGGAAGACAGTAATGTAAAGGAACATTAGGGTCACAGTGGTTTGCCTGCTAGCACAGTCGCTCCGGGGAAATGGAAAGAGAGCAAATGTGATACTCCAACACACATAGCATCAAAGTACTACGTTTAAATTGTGGGACATAATCATGACATTTAGCATTGGTCTTCCTAAAGTGTATCTTCTCGTGACATTGACTGCTTGCATCTAAAGTCACTAAACCAGTAAGAGCTCAGATGACAGTGACAGGTTCTATTTAAGAACTAGACTTAAAGACAGATACTATAGCCAATCCATTTTGATTTATCTGAGAGAAGATAAAGAGAGGATGATAAAGAGGTGATGATCACTGTCTCTAAATGTCAGCTTATAGGTGATACGTCTTTTTCCTAGTGCTGATCTGATCAGAGAACGCCAATCCACCAGATCGAAGCTGTTCTTAAGAGCTTATCAATCTTATCAAATCTGCCAAGAAGTTTCTAGGATCCCTGATGTTTTGAGCTATTCTGGCAGCCATCAAACCAGGGGATCTCCATGTAAATCATCTCCGCTTTGCCTAAATTGGAACAGAATTTTCAGGTTCAGTCTTTCACCTTCCAAACAAGAAACTTAACCACCAACTCCCCAGCTCTCCCTGCCCACCAGAGCTGGTTCTCTTCACATACAAAATGCCTTTCAGGCCAGGGGAAGGAAGAAAAGGGAAAGGTTAGACCTGCTGGGGTGGGCTAGTGTCCCATGCAATCAGCTGCCCAGCTCAGGCTGAAGGCACCCCCCAAAAGTCCAGGCATCCCCACACCCCACAGATGAAAGCCTTGCAGAAAGACCACCAGCTACTCCAGAGTCAATTTTGTTCATGGAAAAAACAAGGCAAACCAAAGTCTTGGGCTCACCTGCATCTGAACTGAGAAAAGAATCAAAAGTGCTTAGTTCAAGTCAAAATTAACCACTACAGACCATTTCCTGTTTCTTTCCCGTCAGCCTCTCACCGTTCAGTCAGGGATCAACTGCTTCCATGGGTCCCCTCTGACCTCCAAAGCAACAAGTGTAGGTCTAACTTCCAACGAGACCTGACCCCAAAATCTTCCAGAGCCAACCCAAGAGCCCCCTCTTTGGATGGGCGCTTTTTGCTGCCCTGACCTTCCTTCCCTTGCAACATTTACTCATCTTCAAGACACACCAGGAAAAATGAAAATGTGACTTCAGCTCAGGAATAATTAAGAAGCATTTAGAAACCATTCAATAGACATATAGTAGAGACCAAGCAATACACTGCAACTAACTTCTCTAAAGTTGTGTCTTTAGCTTTCAAGCTTGATCGTTACTGGAATATGGCACAGAATTTTTAATTATACTGCTACTATGAAGTGGTAATGAGCATTAGCTGATGACTCAGAATAATAATTACTAGGTGGTGCCATCACGAAGGTACAATTTTAGAAGCCAAGCAGGTGTTACTTTCCTGAATGATTCAAAAATCACAAGCAGCCAATCCTCCAGCTAATTGCACACGGAAGCTATGCACATCTGAAATGCCTTTTTCAAAGTCCAAAAGGGGCAGAGAAGGAAGTTTTGCCTTAATTCTGCTAAGCTGATTGGTTGTCAGTGTTCAGAAATAATTCCCCAAGTACCAGATATGGCTTTTTCATGATGTGTCAAGCATCTGTCTATTAAAAAGGTTAGGTTGCCTCTTCTTGGAGAAAGAAACATTTCAGGCTTGCTTCCACCCAGAAGTCTCACGGCCCCCAATTCAGAGTGTCAGTCATTTTCTATCAGTGGCAGCAGCAATAAATGCCAACTTGCAATTACAGCATAAAGGTTTTTACATTACATGGGCTGTAATAAATAAATAAAAATGCATGTAAACACAAATACTTAAAACTAAAAATACATCTAAAAAGGGGCTCTTTTTTCAGTAGGGGATTATGTACTCGAAAACTCTAAGTAACCCCAGAAAATTGTGCAGAACATTCTTGTGGCATCAAGTTTTGGTAACTTGTTGGAAAAGTCCTGTCATAAAAGGCTCCTCTTTCCTTCCGCATCGTTCTCCAGGTCGCCCCACTGCATTGCAAATTGAATCACGAGACGGTTTCAACGTCTCAATTTCTAATGAAAAGCCAGCTGACTGGGGATATATCTATCACATCTGTACTACAGAGTATTTCAACGTAAGATTGTTTGTGACAGCAATTCAAAAGCACAGAATCTCCCAACTCCCTTCTCCCCTGGGTGCTTCAGTAGTTCTTTTTCAACCACTCTTGAAATAGCTGTACGATGGAGTTACATGGGCCTTGCTACGGGAATGACAGATAGCAGATAAGTGTGGTTTTTTAAAAAAAATCCTACTTCTCCTTTTGCATATTATATCTTAAATCCTCCCCCACATCGCTGCTATTTAAACAATTCAATTAAAATTTTGGGCGACAGCACGCTCTTAATTTCTTTCTTGATTAACTGGTGTACAAAATGAGGCTGAGTGGGAACCCTTCCCCCATAATACGGCGAATTATTTTTTTTTTAAGGGGTTTGCAGGGAGTTAGCAACAGAGGCAAGAAACAACAAAACCCTGGGCGTGCTGGGCCACCAGCCGTGCCGTGGGCCAGCAGAGGAACCCTGCCTTCCACCGCAGGCATGCCCACAGTGACTAATGCCTTCACACCCTGCAGCCTGAGATCATGCTCACCCCATGGTTATGTCATTTTTAAAGCATCTGGTGGTAATTTAGAAATCTAAACCTAAAAACCAGACAGGCACGTACTTTGAAAGTCTACTATACAGTAGATATACTACAGATGTAGTCAAAGGTAAAAAAAATAAAATTGAAGTTTACCCTTTTTAAATTTGAGCTGGGCACTTTACCTGTTTATTACCTTGTCTAGAACACCAAAAAAGATGAATTATCCCAGTTTCATCTGGCAGTAGAGCAACACAGAAGAGATGTTTGCACCGGTAGATAGATGAGCTTCATTACTTTGGAACTAGTCTCTTGTACAGAGATGCTGTAACAATTTAAGGCCCTTAATAAAGCAGATTACCTTATTTATTATCACTGCAAGCAATCTCCAAATCAGATACATGATTAAGTTATCATACATCAAGCGAGCCACCCTCATGGATGACGTACACCCAACTAGCCTGCCCCACGCACAAGTCAAACTTCTCTTGGACCTCCTCCAGTTCCCTCACGTGCACACTGGCTCGGAGCTCCTTGGTGGGCTCCTCAGCTGACTTGTGCCACCAAATCTGTGTCTCAGTGCTCAGCTCAGGAACCTCCAGCACAGACCTGCAGAGCTATTTATTACTGCGTCTAGTCTAAATATAGCAACTTTTTATGAAATTAATCACATTTTATTCTCTTGAGCACCAGTAGAACATACTGAATTGCAGTCAATGTAGGGTGTAATTCAGGAAATGTAATTACATTAACTAAAGATATTTAAATGTTAATCTGTAACAATGTTTGTCCCTTATTCCAGCAGGATTTGTTTCCATTCCCTCGAGCCCTTGAGCCCCTCATCAGACAACACCACCTCTGTTAGGAGGCTGGAAGCAAAAGAAGGTGATACTACCAAACCTGGGCACTTAGCCTGGAGCCCCTCTTCACACCCATGATCATCTGCAGTCACCCCTCGCCACCCATCGTTGAATGAGCTCAAGATGCATTTGGATGCCAGCCCAACATAACCACTGTCATCGTGCTAAGCCATTCTGAACGAAGGCCCGTGACACCCACCTACTTCAACACACAGCTTTTTTTGTTGTTCAGAAACCTGAGAGCAATCATAATAAGATATCCTCTAGACCAACACCCTTCCCTGAGAACAGGATTCATCTCACTTTTTGCAGAGCAGCCCAAACTAGTCATGAGGTTATTTCTGTTTTCAAGGAGACCGAGCCCTCCCGGGGGCAATTCAGCTCCCCTAGTTTAGGTGCTTACCTCAGGCTCGCATGAATCACCCCAGCCTCCCCTTCCCTCCCTCCTCTGATGATACAGGTTGCCTTAAATAACCACACAGAGCTAGAAGTCAGGTGTCTTGTTAAAGACAGTCAGGGAAAATGAACCACATTTTAACACTGCCCAGCAGCAGCCACTGAAGGGTATTCATTTCACATCCCAAACACCCTCCCAGATTCCTAACAAAATGGATTTCAGGACCTTCTAAATTGGAAGTTGCATCAAAGCTTAAAAGTTACAAAGGCCTTATTTTCTATGTATGTGCCTAATCTCTTCTTCCTATCACTGGCATCCAAAAGGTTCCTGCAGCAATTCTGTGATTTAGCTTTGCCTTGAACAGGAGCGGGGCCAGAAAAGGGAGCTGGACTCACTTGTCATTTAAGCCTGCTGTCTGACAATTGTACTGTTCCTAGTCCGTATTTTGAAATTACATCATATTTTCTCTCTCTTGCCTTTTTTTCCCCCCCCCCAGCTGAAAAGTCTTTCTTCTAAGGAAAGTTGTCCCAATCTTTTACAGCCCAAGGTCTCCTACCCTTCTCTATTCCTTCTCCATTTCTGTTTTTATTTTGATGTAGGATGACCAGAAGTCTCCACAGTATCCAAGACGCAAATATTTATGGATCTGTAGTATCACAGGGATAATTCCGATTTTATTCTCCACTCCTCTCCTAGTACTTCTTATTGTTCTATTTACCTTACTGAACACCACCACACACTGTACTGACATTTACAAAGAACGACCCACTGTACCTCCAAGAGGGTAGTTCCACCCGCAGCAAAAAGAGGATTATTTCCTTTCCCCCTCCATGCATTATTTTGCATTTGTTGACACTGAATTTCATTTGCCTCTATTTCCAGCTCCATGTTGAAAGAGTCTGCAAGTCGTTTCAGGCAGCTTCGGGTCAGATTATTGCAAATAATTTTGGTATCCTCTACAAGTTCTGTCATCTACTTAAAATCAAATCATTGATGAATATGTTGAACAGGTCCGACAACAGCACAGATCTTTGAAGGACTCCATCCCAGCAACAGCTGCTACAGGACACGGATGCTCGTCAGGTATTCCAGTTCTTTGTTTCCTGTTCCAACCACTTAGCAATTTCTGAGAAGACTTTTTCTTTCATTCCCTGGTAACTGTGGTTTTAACATATTTCTGTGAAATATAGCTTGTACATTTATTTTCAAAGAGTTTTTGACAAGGTATCAGCTAGATCTGCTGTATCCATATAGTTACCTTCCTTCAAAAACTTCCATAGATTCACGGGAAACACATTCCCTTTACCCAAGGCATGCTGTCTCATCTCCTGTTCATTATATTTCTGTTATCTACCACTTCTGTTTCTATTCTGATTTCTGACAAGCTACCCAACACAGCAGCCAGATTTACTGACAATCTCCCCGCATGACCCCAGACGCCCTCACTAGATTGGTATATTATTGGTTTATTTAAGCAGACGGCAAACCAGGAGCAATTTCTTATTTTCATTCCTTCAGAGCTCTTGTATGAGCAGCACCTAGCTCCAGTGCCTTGTTACCAGAATATTTTATTCTCTCTCTCTCTTTTTTTTTTTTTTTTTTTTTTGTGAAAAGCCTTTTAGAACTGACATTTCAAACAGAGCCAGGCGACTATCAAAGAGACATGTCTGGTCCAGTGAAGGCAAGTCCCGGCGATCCAGCTGCCTTGAAGATACCAGCAGCGGTTTTAGCAAAGCTAATGATCTGTAGCCTAAGAGGAGGAAAAGGATGAGAAAGGAGGGAGTACAAGGTAAAAGGATAAGGGATGAGTCATACTATTTAAAATAACTGACATCTAAGCTTCTCTTCATTGTGGCACCTATATAATATGCGTGTCCTCAGCCCACTCAAACTGGCAGATACGGGTGTAGGAAGGAGCTCTGTTTCGAGCCTACTGCATGAAGTTGGCACTCTTTGTCCCCTAGGATGGGCTGCCCTGGTGCACAGCGAGTCGGTCTACAGGAACACCTCGGGCAACCGGGGTGACGCATCATTTCCCAGGTACAGCAGGGAAGTCCAGTACTGAGGATCCTGCAACGCTTAACGAGGGGTGGGGACACACACCAAGAATTCCCATTAACTCCAGTAAACGTGGATCTGTCCTGCATTGAGGGTGGCGACAGCTGTAGCTTAGGCCATCAGAAATTCATGAAGTGATAAGAGCAGGTTTTGAGCACTCACCACTATTTGCTTTGGTGAATGGTACCGCTGTTTGCAGTAGTTGTGCCAACCCCCAGTACTTCCAGAGCAAGAGATTCAGATGACTTCTCCCATGAAAAAAATGAAACACAACACCAAACACACATGGATCACCCCCCTCCCCTCCCATACAGCTTGATTATCATCTCGTGATTTTTGAGCAGCTATGCACTTCTGCTGCTTTTACTTGTCTTTCGCTACAGCTCTTGGAATGTAGGAATTTATCTGAAAGCTGGAGTTATTTCTAATGTGACCCTGAGGAGCTGTGTTTAAACAAAAAGATACCCCATGAAATACTGTAAGATTCATGGAAGAAGTTAGACTTCAGACCATGCTTAAATGATGTGGCAACACTGAAAGTTTAGCATGTGCACCCAAAGGGAGATAATTACATAGCTTTTAACCGTGTCATTTCATAAATGCACTTGCCCAAACATTGCTTAACATCATGTCAGTGCAAAGAAGCCAGGATTTCCAAGGCTGGATTGGTTTTAGTGTCTCTCTCAGAAAACATATAGTTCAGGAAAGCCTAAGGACTTAGAATGTATATATATATATTTTTTTTTTTAGCAAAAGGTCCAACCAGAATATAGCTTTGCAATTCCTTGCAATAATTTAAACACCATGAACGTAAAACTTTAGTACTGCAGTTATAACCCTGAATTTAGAATAACATCCAAAAAGCTAGGAAAATTGTTATTACACTCAGAGGATTGTTAATTCTTCCATCTTGGAGAAAAAAAAAAACAGGCTTAAGGAGCTAAATTGGTAGCACATAACACGAGTAAATAGATTTTTAAAGAAGCTGTGGGAATTCTCCAAATCCATTTTTGCCAAGGACCCATGTGGGACTGACTTCCACCGCTGCACTACGAGAGCTTCATTAGAAAGGTGTTATAACAATATCCCAGAAACAGCAGCAGAACCAAGGTTTTCTTTCCTCCCTTGAACACAGCTTGCAACTTTTCACACACGAAGATGAGCAGGAAAGACTCCCTCTCCCTACAAAGAGCCTACCTGCAATTTTCTTCTTCAGCTTCATACAGACATAGGAGACAAAACAGATTACCCCATGAATGAACAAGCAAACTAGCTGTCAGTCAGACCAGGCAATCTTGGCACAAATAGAGGAAGATTACTGCAGAATACATAGTTTGACATGCTGACAGAAATCACTCTCGTCAAGTTGTGTCGATACACAATGACTTGTGGGCCACTTCAGGTCCTTTACATCCCCAAACTTCTTTTTTTCTCATGACTGTAAATGCTGAACTACATTTTTCTCATGTCCCCAGTACAGAGTGGTTGGGTTTTTTTGGTATGATTCATAATCAGCTGCTTTGAAAAGTAATTCCCCCCCCCCCCCCCCCATGATTTAAGTGAATGTGTCATTGTCACTTGGGAACAAGCAACAAAAAGCACAAACAGGAGCACGTTCAGCGCAGCGAGCGAGGCTAAATATTTTTGGATCTCCATTATCTAGCACTACTAGAACGATTTCAAAGTTTCTCCCCCAGACCCTGCTTTCTGCTGCAAACTCCTATCCCTCGCTGAGAATTCAGACGTGGCTGTGCCAGTTCAGCCTTTCATTTTAATTAGATCTAAAAATCAGAAGTTATTTAACATTATTTTATACTGCTTAGAGCCAGTAATTGGACTCCATGTGCCTCTTCTCTTCGCAGCCAAGGGTATAATTTTGGCAGGTTCACATAGCTTTTGCTCACAAGCACAGAGTACACAGATCTTTCGAGCCAATTGGGACACAGCTAACAGATGCTCGGCGAGGATGTGATGGGTGGTTTTTGTAAGGGCTAGGCTCTCTCTGGCTGTTAGACAGGATTCCTCACGGAGGTGAGCCAGGAAAAACTAATACCTAGGAAGAAGCTCCTTCGCAAGGCAATAACAACGCAGCTAATGCCCACTTCTTTTCCAGGGCTATGATAAACGCACCTCCAGTGCAGGGAAAAATGAGGCTACTGGAGCCCGGGTACTACAGGTCTCATTTGGAGTACAAGCACCTCCAAGTTGTGACCCGTCTCCAGCTCCACCACGGCACAACCATGTCCACTGATCTCAAGACTCACGCCCCGCAAGAAGGCTCGCTGTATTTGGAGATATGGACCAGCCTCGACCACTTTGTTTTGGACCAGGAACAAGATTAAAGCGATTTAGCTACAGCGGCGTGAAGAAGGTGGACAAGGGACCCCTGGCTCACCACTCCTCCCTCCATGGACAAACAAGCCCAGCTCCCCACCAGCCTGGTCAGGCTCTGTGGGCACGGCACATGGGGCAAAAGTCCCCCCAGCTCCCAGGGAGGTCCCTTGGCCTCTGCTTTACCAGCTTGTAGCAAGTGAGGAGCAACCTCAGGGAGCGGCAGGAGGTGCAGCAAGCACCTGGGGAAGGATGCGGCTGGGCCTCGCCAACCCTCTGGCAGCAAAGCTGGTTTGGGAGCTGCCTCCTTCCCCCCGCCGCCACCGCCATGCCTCCCTGCCCACGCAGGAGGGCTACCACACCTTTCCCCCGCACCGGTTTAGCTGCTCACCTAACCACAGGGAAGCTGGGTGAGTGCTTGCACGTGGAGTTTAAAAATAAAACCTTCAAAAGAGCACCGTGTTCTTTAAAAAAAAACAAAAACCAAAACCAAATCCCAAAAAAATCGCCCCCAAGTCAAAACATCTCACAGGTCTGGCACAAAGCGCAGCCACGCCAGAAGCTGAATCAGCTCGGGGAGGAAGCAGCACCCGCCAGTGCAGAGGAGGAGGGAGAGAGGCCCAAGGAACTGGGGGCAGGATGGAAACCACTGAACTCCACCCTGCCCAGAAAAGAAAGGGGAACAGCACCCAGGCTGACAGTGACTTTGGCAGACAGAGGACAACTACAAGCATATTGAGAGTCTCTGCGAGGTAACCCCACCGGCCCGATGCATGCTTCAACGTGACATGTGTGCCCTGCCAGCAGCAAGCCTTCGTCACCACGCACGTGCAGCCTCACAGCCCCCAAGTCATGCAGACACCAGGCTACAGAGCAGTCCGGGCCCTCCTCGCACTGACAGTCTCAGGTCCACAAGTGGTAAATAACGCATGTTTTTATTTACCTTTCACTTTTAAGCACTTAGATTTAACTTGCCGTGCCTTCTTACATTAATCCCAGGGACAAGGAGATTATTAGTCTTCTAAGAAAATGCCACCACTCCCTCAATCATTTGACTCCAGAAGCTGGGGATTTAAGCTTGGGATAAATTGTTTTCAAGACTAGTGTTAAAAATGTACAAATTGGCAATAACCCACAAGACAAACACATGTCTCTTCCTCCAAAAGCTCCCCCCCAACTGCAAGACTTCTTGCAGACACCGCCACACATCTCCCCGTGTCTCCACACCTCGCTCACACCAGCTCCTCTCAGCTCCCCAGCAGAAGCCAGTCAAGGTGCTTTTCAATCCCACTCCTCTGCTGCTCCAACCCTGCCACCAGAAGACTCCTATGCATCAGCAGCGTAAAGTCAAGTTGGAGGCCAGTGGCTAGCAGTGTACCCCAGGGGCCAGTACTGGGTCCAGCCCTGTTTAACATCGATCTGGATGATTGGGCAGAGTGTACCCTCAGCAAGTTTGCTGATGACACAGAATTGGGAGGAGTGGCTGATACACCAGAGGGTCATGCTTCCATCCAGAGGGACCTTGACAGGCTGGAGAAATGGGCCAACAGGAACCTCATGAAGTTCAATAATGAGAGGTGCGAAGTCCTGCACCTGGGGAGGAACAACGCCAGGCACCAGTATATGCTGAGGGCCACTCAGCTGGGAAGCATCTTGGCAGAAAAGGAGCTGGGGGTCCTGATGGACACCAAGTTCAGCATGAGCCAGCAATGTGCCCTTGCTGCAAAGAAGGTCTGTGGTGTCCTGGACTACATTAGACAAAGTCTTGCCAGCAGGCTGAGAGAGGTGAGGCTACACCTGGAGTACTGTGGCCAGTTCTGGGCTCCTCCAGCACAAGAGACATGGACACGCCGGAGAGAGTTCAATGAAAGGCCACAAGTATAATCAAAGGACTGGAGCATCCCTCCTATAAGGAAAGGCTGAAAGAGCTGTCATTGTTCAACCTGGAGAAGAGAAGGCTTGGGGGGCACTTTGTCAATGTATATAAATAGCTGAATGGAGGGTGTAAAGAGGATGGAGCCAGGCTCTTTTCTGTGGTGTCCAGTGATAAGAGCAGAGGCAATGGGCACAAACTGAAACACAGGAGGTTCTCTCTGAACAGCAGGCGACACTTTTCACTGTGAGAATGACCGAACACTGGCACAGGTTGCCCAGAAAAGTTGCAGAGTCTCCATTCTTGGAGATATTCAAAACCCATCTAGAGATGGTCCTGGACAACTGGCTTTAGGAGGCCCTACTTGAGGAGGAGGGTTGGACCAGATGACCTCCAGAGGTCCCTTCCAATCCTCAACCATTCTGTGATCCTGTGATCTCAGGAAATAAAACCCACATCAATCTGTCCCCTAACGTTATTATTAACGGTGGTCAGCATGAGCCAATACCTAGACTAGGTCTCCACACGCAATAAGACCTCAGTGTGAAGGTGGAAAACCAGCAGTGCACTTCACTAGTTGGGTAAGAGTGAGCAAGTCCAGCGGGATTAGGGCAGTGGCTCTCAAACTGTGGTCAGACATCAGGTGCCACGGAAAGTGACACCCAGTTGATGGCAAAACAATAAGCCGTTTGCCACAGCCATGCCTGGGTAGTATCACCAGTCAACTGTTCAACCATGCAGCAGCGCAGCAGAGGAGTGAGAGATGTTAAGAGCAAACAACATGCGCTGGGTCAAAAAGCTTGGAGGCTGATAGGATAGCAAGGTGAGCAGGGAAAGAAGAGCCTGCATCTTCTGCAGCACAGTAGCTTACAAAAACAAACTAGCCAGCACAACACACACCGTACTTCTACTTCATTTTTTCCCTGAAACTCAATCTTTTTGGAACCTCTGATGAACTATTTTGCCTAGAAGAGTTTTAAAGACCATAAATATACTGCTTTAAGTTCCATATTATTGGAAAAGTGAATAGTAGGGATGTCCTCAGCCAGCATTCAGCTCTATGTATCCATTCCTATTAAAGAAAAAGTTAAACGTAATACCTATAGATCCCCTTTCACCACCTCCGCAGAAAAGCACCATTGCTTTGCTAGCTTGACAAAATCCTGTACACAGCCTGAATTAGCAAAAGATTTAAATTGTCACACGAACACTCACAGGTAGGGAGGCTGGGGGAGATTAAAACATATGGGAATATGTATTACAGACTATAGAATCAGCTAAAACCACTTGATGCCTACCAGAGCATCTTGGAACTAATCATTACTGGAGGTCCTTGGAGACCCTTTCTTGTGGGAAGCTGAGCTGCTGAGCCCTGGCCTCCAGCCAGCCCCATCCCGTGACCACCTTCCCGGCATCAAGGGCATCAGCACCAAACACTGAACTTGCTCCACCAGAACAAGGAGCTTTGCCTGTGCTGAAAACAGAAGACATGCTGGGTCAGACCCATCACCCACCTCCCTGCTACTTCCAGCCATTTTTCTCCACCATCTTCTCATTTGCAGCTTGTCTGTGCCTAACGGCAGAGCAATCATCTGCCCCGAGCAGAAAATAAACCCATGAAAGCTATAAACTTCCTAAACATCCCTCCTGCCAACATCTGTCATTTGCTTCCATGTTTCCTACTTGCTCTGTTTTCATTTAAGGTATTGTATGACTCAGACAAGGCCTCAACAGCTTCAAAAGAATTCCTGTGTCTGACTGCCTCAGCTTTATTAAAAGTAACTGAGCCATTGATCATCATCAGAAGATTTAGTCTCGGGAGAAACCATATCATTTGTAATCAAATGATCCCATGAACACAAACACTCCACCAGCCACAGATAACAGGGAAACAAGGACACAGTCAGGGAGGCGAGAAGCCCCCCAGCACGCTGGCAGATCATCTCAGGGATAACAGAGTCACACCTTTACGAGCAGCCCAGCTAACAAGAACATGCTCTTCCAAAGGCAGGGCAAGGGGGAGAAGTCATTTTCTTTTGCTGTTGTCAAGTCTCTACAGGCAATTTCATGCTGCTGTCTTAGGAGGCGAGCAAGCAAGACTGCTCATCCCTAATACGACCGATCTTCTGCATTCAGAGAGGATGGGTTTTTAGCTGACAGTTTCCACACACACACTCGCATGCGGCATTTCATGGCTGACCAAAAAGTGTGAAGAAGGGAATGCATGACTGCATGGCAACACCTGAGAAAAATCAAATTATTTTCCTTTCCTTGCCTCCAGCTAGCTACAAACAGCATCGGCCTGCCTGGGATATGCAGCTTGCTTCTGTAGAAACAAATGAACAAAGATCCGCACCATGGATTATAGCACACACAGAGGGAAAGGTGCTATATAAAAGTCCGTTGAAGCATCTGCCAGGTACAGTCACTCATTTTTCAAGAGCAGAGGACCAAATATCCATAAAAACAGGTGAAGACTTTTTAAAATAAATGCTTTCATATGAAAGATCAATGTTTCGTATTGGAAAATGCAATGGAAAACTCCTGGCCAACATTTAACTTGAATACGGTGCAAGCTCAACAGCTGTTGCTGCTGGAATGGAGGGGCTGTTGTGCAATTCTGGTTTTTGGAAGGAAAAGGACGACAAAATCTGCACCAGCCACCCTCCATTCCCTAACCAAGAGTACATATAGCATATTCAGTTTAACACCACACAAATGATATGGAAGCCATCAAGAATCTGCAGAGGTTTTTCAAACAGAAAGTAGGCATCTAACCAAGAATAGCCCCAGCAGAGCAGACGTAGCCTTCTGGTCTGCAGCCAGAATCCTCAGTACCTAGAAGTAATAACTAAGACAGGCAGTGTCCCTGCATCAGCTGGGGCAAGCGCCCGCTGTTCAGGAAAACGGCTTGGGAAAATCCTCTTTAAAGAAATCATTGTACATGGAGGGGGGGGGGGGAAAGAAACAACCTCTCGTTATCCTCACTGTTGGGGAAATACATCGTGTGACTCCAAACATGTCAGCTAGCCACCAAAAAGCCCAGCCGAGCTGACGCCTTGAGGTGAAATTCAGCCTGGTTAAGCTCACGCAGAGTACGCGTATTGGCAGCTTGCTTGCTGTGGAGGCTAAGGGTGTTCATCACTGTGTAAAGGTGCTGAAGGAAAGACAAGGCAGCACTGCCATGTGGTTCTTCAAAAGCGATGCTGTAGCAGTCGGCAAATTCAGGGCTCGTCTAAACTCAAACAGCTTCTCTAGGCGGCCTAGCGTTTCCTTTGAAGTATGTATCTATAAGCACATATGGTCCTGGAGCATATCCACACACATTCACCAGAAGGGAATGAGAGTGGGTGGAATATATCAGACTATCCCCAAGAAAGGGAGTGGGAAGAAGAGAGAATAAAAATCCTGGCATAAACAAACAGCTGCTATTTCCAGCCCTCCTGGCCGAAGCCCTCCCCCACCCCGGTGCCACTCTGCAAGATGCCTTGTACAACTTCAGAGACAACCGGAGAAATAAAAGCGCAAGAGCACGCATTTTTGCAACCCAATTATGACCACTTACAAACATGCTGTAAATCTATTCACCACTCAACACACCAGGTACGTCCAGCAAATGCATTTGCTCAGTGTGTACCCAATGTAGCTTGATATTCTCTACATAGCTTGAGTGTGCACATTCAAGCAATAAAAAAATTAAATAAACCAAGCCTGGATTAGACTCAGTCCACAATAGCAAGGAAAAAAGAGTAATTATTGACAGTGGCTTGGTTAAGCTTATAAAAGCTTAACGGAAAAGGATTTTTCCATAATTGCCATCTCTAACCTTTTATCCATGCTCAGTGGGTACATTACCTAAGTCAGCAGGAAGTTTAGCCACTCCACATGAAATTAATAACATTTATGGGCTGACCCATCGCCCACAGCCTCCTCATAGCTTTTTAGAACAAGAGCTATGAAGATGTTTCTGTCCTCCCATCGGGCAACGGTTCTTACCACACGTAGCTGCTTAAAACAAAACAAAACAACTGCCTCCCCCCGCCCCCCTTCAGCAGGCAGCAGTCCCTGAAGACCGAACCTCCCTCCTACATGTTCTCAGGAGCAAATTAAGCTTACCTACTAATTACAGCAATAACAACAAGCTTCTCAACAGCGGGGCATCCCATCTGCTGACCCACCAGCTAGCCCCTGTGCTCGCAGACACGGGTCAGCCCTTACGTCTCTCCGTCCCATCCATTCACCCACCCGCAGAACAGAGCTCGCCGACGTTGAAAGGACGTGTTTCCAGTTTGGGTGCCTATAAAACGGCTGTGGAGAGAACCTGCACACACAAGCGACAGCTTTCAGCCTGACTTTGTATTCAGGTACACGGAGAACAAGATAAACTAGTTTAACCAACGCTGACCCAGTTTCACACTGGAAAGGACCAACACAGACACGAGAAGTGAAAATATATTCCTTAAGAGATGCTGTTCATCTCTTTTGAAATGGCAAGCATGAAATGTTTGAGTCTCTGTGATAAAATTCTAGGCGAGGACCAAGTGGAGCAAAACCAGGTCAGCACTCCGACTTAACAAAATTGTGTTGAAAACCATTAACAGGAAGACAGCACACACGCTTTATAAGATAGCGCTCTCTTCAGTGCCATGGACCAAGAAGAGAACAAGAGAAATCAAGAGGAGGATAAACAAGGCTGGCTGGGAATTGATTGCCGCCTTTGAAATTTTAGTGGAACAGTTGGAGTAAGAAGCTGACTGCAGCTGAACTGAAAAATCGCTACATGTAGCTAGATTACTCATCTACTGTTAAACCAAATTAAAGTGTTCTTCCCACAGGCAAGGCTGAAGGTTTCAGAAAAGCCATAATTTGTAACTCAGCAAAGTTTAGAAGAAAGCTCTGCAAACCTGAGATTAATTTTGTACTTAATGGACACAAAAACAAAGGACAGATGAAACTTCATGTTTGCTCGATACAACAGTAAATACCGCACAGCACGCAGGATGCGACTGAGCCAAGAAGCTGATGAGCTGCGTTACAGAAGAGTTCACCTTATCACGTCCCAGCTACAGCCAACCTTCCTTGCTCTGCAAACCACCATTTCAAGCTGTCACAGAAGTGGAAAAAAATTTAGATTCTCAGCAACCCGGACCCATATCGCAGCCAGCATTAGGAAGCGCTATCAATATGAGTTTGCATGCGCATCTCTCAACTTTTTTGAAGTTAGGCAACGAACTCATCTCTAGGAAGCACGAAAAGCAAGCGTGCAAGGCGTTTTAGTAAAGCGCTGCAGTGAATACTTTTGTCCAATTTATTTTCCAGGAGCGATCGCACTTTGGACAGAAGCCCATTTCTAACAATTTATTTTTCATGTCTGGACAAGGCAGTATCACTTCTACACAATTTAATCTCTTTGCTAATAGACTCAGCCGTTACAGCTGAAATACACAAGCTTAACAATAAGGCTAAAACACCCAGAATACTTAAATCTGAGAAATGTGTTTGCTGGCTTTAGTTCAGGACAAGTAGAAGCAATTGGCTAAAACGCCGCAGACGGGGGAGCTGCGGCGAGACCTGCCAAGAGGTTACATTGGACTCCGCACAGCTGCCTACAGAAATCCAACCGCTCCGAGCAGGGCACAAGAATCAGCCACAAGAAGTCTTTCATGGCCAGCGAAGCTCCTGCAAAGGGCCAGGAAGCACCTGGGTGCCCTGACAGCTCGCCTTGGCTCAGCGCTACCCTAAAATCATGGGGACGCCGGGCCGAAAACCCCCGCGGACCATTTTGCCCACCGCATTTCCCCACATGGTTGTTGCGCTCTGCTTGCAAGCCGCCGTTCAGCCAACAGGCTGCGATTTACCTCTTCACCCTCAAATTTGTTTGGATAAACAGGCTGTCCTTTGTTCCAGGCTGTTACTACATTTACACATTGTATTGTAAATCAGCCAGTACAAAGCAAGGCAGGCCCTTGAATGAAGACACTAACATTTTTGTTCACGGCAAAATTAAACAAGTAAGCGGCACAGAACTCCATTTATAACCCCGGCCTGGAAACAATTGGTTTTTAAAAGGTGAGAGGTTTTTAAAAGTTTACTAAACAAACCTAGCCAGTTACAGAGTCTATGGAGTCAGCTCACAAACAAGTTCAAGGCTGTATAAACTTCCAAAGCAGGGCTATTTCTGAAGAGAACTTTAAACAGTTTAAAAGGTTGCTTTCTCCGCGTTTCAAGGGCCCAAGAATTATTGGCAAGTGATTTAGCTTTTATTGAGTTCACAAATAGAGAGGAATTATTCACAGAGGAAGCGAATGAACTATTCGCCCTGTCTATTAAAGACAAGGGATCTACATAGCACAGAGGAGTCGCAGGACAAACATCAGGAAAAACTTCGTAGTAGTAACAGCTGAGCAGAGGAATAAGCAGCGACAAAGCCTTCCCCATCAGAGGTCTGGAGAAGAGGTTCAACAGACATCCGTAACAAACAGCTTAGCACAGCTGATTCCACCTTACGACAGAGGATGGTCTCTGTATACAGCCTCTTCAGATCCCTCCCCTAACCTGTTTCCCATTATTTTAAATGTTCTTTTAACTAAACTGAGTTTGCTGAGACCTCTCCCATGGGTTGATAGTTCGGTACAGCCCAGCAGAAAAGAGATCTAAAGTAATCATTATCTGATAAGGTGCCCAGGTTTTCTGGAAAGCTATCATCTCAGTCCCATAACTGAGCACATGTCCACAGTAAGCAAAAAATAAAATAAAATTTGTGCTGGCTGATCCAAAGGCCAGGAATAAATTGCATCTGATATTGTCTGCAGTCCAGAAGTGAGGCCCTCTGATGGGATGCTACAGAGAAGCTTCAGCTGGACATCTGCGGGATGTCTTTCACTGCTGCAGACAGCCCCAGCGTCCTTCATAAACACGGAGCTTAAAAAATTATCTTAAGTCTCAAACATAAGTTTGAGTGGCAAAACTATTTTTATTCCTTTGATTAATTTAAGTGGGAAAGAGGCAGAGATGTTATGGATTTGGGTTTGAAAGCTTTTTGCCCTTATTGCAAGAAGTATGTTCAAAAAAGAAATCCTCTACAGACTCCTTTCGGGTACATCTACCATCCGTGGTACAGACAGACTCCACACTTCAGGAGTTTCAGATCAAAAAGAAAAAAATTCAGGAGAGAGAGGACATGCCCCTGTTTGATGCTTTGGAAGCCATCACTGTCCACACTGTAATTCTGATACTACCTGATGGTCCACTTTGACTCTCCGCAGCAAAAGCAGCAAAGGCAAGAGGAGTTACAAGTCCCCACTCGCTCTGGTCTCTGCAGAGACCAGAAAGCATTTGCTGAGCACGATAAAGGGAAGCTCAACCTCTGCTTCACCACCGGCCCCAGCGACACCCACCGCAGCTGGCTGCGGTCGTTTCTTCCCTCAGGCGCTCCCCAAGCATAAGAGCCACGACTGAGGTGACCACCCAAGCCATTGCGCCCTTGGTCATGAAAAAAACCCCAAACCCCAAAACCACACTGATGTGGCTGTGAGCATGGCAACTTCCCCCTGAGACCCTCGGAGCAGCCAGCTCTTAGCGGCTTGCGGGCTGCCCCATCCTCCAGCAGGGAGGGAGGCAGAGAGGCACCGGCACGGCTGCTGGGAGCCCTGGGTCACCATGGCTAAACCCTCCCTCTCCCCAGCGCCACATGCATCCCTGCCAGGTACCTCCTGCAAGCCAAGTTCAACCCCCAGACCCTGATCGGCTCGTGTCACCCCACCGTGCCCTGCCTCTCGCTAAATGATCTACCCTTTATGCCACTTCTCCGTCTTCAAACACATCATTAGCAGATTAATCAGCACCGGAGTGCTTCCCCGACTGCCAAGCATCACTCAGAGCATGACCGGGGCTTTGCCCTCTCTCCTCCCTCTTCCAAGCTGCCCTTCCCTCTCCGAGCAATGTTTCAGGTGAGGACTCTGGTTTCATTCCTGTCACCCGAAGATGCCACAAAACACAGTGAGAGCACCTCACGGGACAAGCGATGCTCTCACCTGAAGCCAGATCTGTTTCTGCCCTGAGCCAACACAGGCTGTATGGAAATGCTGTTTGAGGGAGCAACAAGTAGCCAACAACCCACACCCATCTGATGGTCTGGAAACCCTGTAATTTGTGCTGTGAAGAGAGATTACAGCCCATCTGTCCCGGCTGGGGTACAAAGGAATTCAGAGTGAGTTGTGCTCCCCCTCCTTGCCTCCCCTGGCCCCCTGCTTTGCCACGAAACTAAAGCCAACACATATAACCGTGTCCCTAACTTGCTGACATGATCTGCCACTTTGCTGCTGCTGCAGCCCTTGCAGGGGCCCAGGCACTGCACTTGGGAAACCAAACGTTATCCGAAATCATCTCCCGAAATCTGGCGTGACACGGGCTTTTCCTACGGTTTAGTCTGAGCCTGCGCTGATGGGCTCTGTGTGCTCCACCACCAAGAGTTATTTTCCTGCTTGGAGATAATGCTGCCGAAACATCTCTAAAAACATATCCATACACTTTAATATGAAGCCCCTGCACTAAGTATTAAAGCAACGCTGTCAGATTAAAGGGACTATAATATATTTTTAATACCCCATTTTAAATGCCCCCTCAGATTATTACCCAGGAAAGTTTTTAATGTCTATTCTTGTGGCTCATGTGTGCTTTACCTGCCTGTCCTCCATTTCTGCCCCATTTTTGCCCCAGGTACATGATGCTTACCAAAGTCCATCCAGCATTTTACTCAGCTCCACTCTGCAGCCGATGGAGGTCGGAGGGACCCGCACATCACCCCCACAAACCAAGGGCTGGGGCAACACGCGGCCGGGGTGCCCACGGCGAAGGAAAGCCGGGCAGCAGCCATCCCACAGGGAGGGAACGCGCTGCCGTCCCGGCAGCAGCACCACCCGGTCACCCGCTGCAGGAGCGGCCCTTGATCGCAGACACCGGCTGCTCCTTGGCAGCCGCCTGGGCACGGCCGCTTGCTGCCAACGCAGGATGGGAGTCTGTACTGCAGTTTCATAATGACAGGCAACTCACCCTGTCACTTCCCATTTTAGTAATTTCTTATTCTGACAAGCAGGGACAAATTTGACCAAAAGGTTCCTAATAGCAAGACCATACTGAGTTCTGAACAAAGAAAAATGTGCTTAAAAGCTCTCGACTAGTATCGCTGCGGTGCACACAGACAATAAGGAGCTGTAAGAAGCTTTTCTGTCTTGCGCGTCTTTGACTATAGGGCGACTAAAAACCGGAGCAAAATCAGTTAGCAAAAAACCCCTCAAAATCAAAACAAATAAATATCACCCAACAATATGCCCCCAAAGACACAAAGAAGTAACTCAGTGTTCTTAAACAAAGACAGGTAAGAAGAAAGCGCAGCTGCCCCTGGAAGTGCCACGAGCGGGAGCTCCCGGAGGACAGGACAATAGGGACACGGCGCCCGCGATGCCGCCGCCTCAGCCCTGAGCCCAACAAGTTCCTTCAGCTACTCAGGGTCCTGGCTTCCACATCTGCAGAGTGGGGATAATAACAGGTCTTTACATCACAGGGGTGTTACAAAGATCAATTAGTTAATGTCTGAAAACCGCTTTGAAGATATAGCAGGTGGTGAGTATTATTATGCAAATAACATGATTTAAGAAAATCACAAGTGCTGGATTAATACTAATCCCTTTGATATTTAAAAGACACCATTTTTTCATATTTTAAAGCAGTGAGCATTTATGCTATAGCTTTCCACGGCTGCTGCAACAACAATTTTTAACCTTTTCTTTTCGTGCGGCTCAATACATAAAACTCCTCCGCAGACATCTCCACAAAACCCAATCTCGACTCCAAGCTAGGAGCAGCGGAAGGAATTATGCATGTTGATGAACTGGATAACTAGATCCTCTGCAGGAATATTTCTCAGAGGATCGAATGTCACAGGCCTAACTTACTGTAACAAACATTGCAGAGTCTTTTGGTTTGAGGGCTTTTTTAGGAAGCACACTAATTTCACGCATAGAGGCATTTGTAAAACAATAGAGCTGCTACCTAATGATGCCATTTTATGTGATGGAAAGAGTGGAGAAAGAGAGAAGGATGTGGTTCATTCACCTCTTCCAAGGTTGTGTATCTGAATTGTAAAAAAAAGAATAAAAAATAATTAAAAAATCTGATGTCTAATGACCTCATTTGGTGGTCTCGCAGGAGATCAGGCTGTTGCAATGCCTACTCCAGCTTGCAGCAAGAGGCCACACAACCGCTCCGGCTGCAGGCGGATGTAGGGAGGGGGGCGGACGGCCGCAAGCCAGCCCAGAAACGCAGCCCGGCTGAAAGCTTGCAGCTCGCCACGAGAGACAAACATGAGTCAACATGAGAGCTGAGGTGGGATGGGGACAAAGAACCTAAGGTGAGAAGCAACGTCAGAAACCACGGAGAGAGCCCAGCCAAGACCAGCCGTCCTACTGGTCTCCTGTCTCGCCTTTGCCAGACCTCTCTGCGAAAAGAAGACATCCCACCCAGCATCTAAAACCTTCCCGCGCTTCCAGGACTTCCACTGCCACATCCCCTTTCCGGGAGGAAGCCTGTTTCTTGTCTCCTGCACCATAAAATGTAGTGCAAACCAGCTGGTGTGTTCGGTCTAGGAATCTGTACAATATTGCTGCAGTTTAAACCGGCTTAATATTAACCCCCTCAGGAATGCATGCCTGAAATTGATATTAATGAAACAAGATCAGATACTAACATTCTGTGCGGCCAGTTCCTCAAGCTGTGCTGTAGTGGCAAATCAAATCTTTTCCCAAGTCAACGCACAAAACACAAATAGAGGATGGCAGGTAGTATTGATGTGGGAGGAAGCAGCAGGAGCGTTTTAAAACTTTAGAAGCTCTTAAGCTTGCAGCTGTAGGCAGCTACGCTCCCTTTTCTACAACATTTCCCACAGCAGCTATATTAATAGCTATTCAATACAGTAATAGGATCCAAGCTGTACACTTAGTTGTTGGGGCTTTTTTAATCTCCCGGTCAATACTGAAAGCATTTGGATGCTCTTTAGGAGGGAGGAATGATTTTGCACTCCAGGAACAGCATGGCATTTGCAGCACTCCGAGGAACACCGGCGAAGGATTTCCTCTGCGTGCCTCCACTCACGATTGATGTGGTGATGCTTTGTTTTAGCCGGGTCTGGTTGTACGGATCCACAATTTAATTTTCTTGCGTAAACAGGCACTCAGTGTAACCTTAGTGCATTCTCATTAGTTGAAGTTACATGATTTATGTACAATATAGGTCCAAACCACTGCTGGAGGGTCATTCTTCAGCCAGGAGAGGACCCTAGCAGGTCTCCAGCCACAAATTTGTACGTGTGATTTCTACTCCTGGATCTGTCAGGCCTGGGAATAAAGGAGGAGGAGGCAGCATCATGCTTCTCCCATCTTCACAGGGGATCAAATCCCCCTTTCTTTCTGATCCAAAGGAGAAAATTAATTTCTCAAGAGTACCCTTGCCCACAGATGGCTCGAGGTTTGGTGCACTCCATCTCCACACCTTCAGTTAATTCATCTCTTCTGAAGGTTTTGAGTTTGCGCAACTGCTCACTTGAGGAAAGCAATCCGATTTGCTAGTAATTAGCTACTCAGTTTGAGGTATGCGGATCCATCTTATTTAAGTAGGCCACAGATATTTATAGCTAAAACTAGACACAGGAAAAATACTACAGCACTCTCGAAACTTTCACACGTGCAGCCGCGTCACACCAAAGAGACAAAACCAACTTAGATGTCACCTAGGTTTTTTTATCTCTCGCTTCAAACAGCCAAATAATATGAAGTGGCTGCAAGGACTGCTTCCATTAGCTAACCTTCCCAGCACTCGGCAATCTGCTGCCAGGTTTCTCCAGATGAAAGGATGAAAAATAAATTATTGTCCCCACTATATGTGACATATACAGTCTGAAGAAAAAAGAATCATCTTTAGACTATGAAAAAGATAGGAAAAAAAAAAGGTGCTGTTGTAACTCTGATAGAGATATAGGTAAGACATTGCCTTCTGTTTGACCACAGCCATTCAAACAGCCATTCAGAGGACAAAAAAATATATAAAAATCTGGATTTCTAGCTGGTTTGCTGATCTTTGCACAAGGTAAGCCAGGAAGGTACGGTCTGTCCCACTGACTACTGCTGCCTTTTCTTCCCCAGAAGATGGGCAGCGAATGGGAATAGGTATGTACTGAAGAGAAGGTTACTCTGATAGTTTGTAGCTCAGCCATAAAGCTTTGGACTGCTGATCATCTGGCTTTGGTATGACCTGAATCACATTTGTAATTGTATTTACCTGGATAGCTTTAACCTCATTAAGGATTCACAGGTAAAAAGGGGATCCTGAATCAAATCTCCTAAAGCAGTGTCTGCTTCATGGGGGCTAGTCTAAGCAGAAGACTACCTCAACTCCTAATCTCTCTCAGGTTTGTAAAGAGGATATTCATAACTTCATTCAGGTAAAAAAAATATATATATATATATATATGTCAACTGAGGTGAGGTTCATTTGAACTAAAGAGCAAAAAAAAGTTATTGTGTGGTTTGGGATGTTTGATCTCATGCTTTATTGAAGCACAACTATTTAAATAAAAAGAAATTATTCCAGAAACACATCATCCTTACCTTGGGCTAATATATACACATATAAAAAATATACTCAAATTGTAATATTTCCTCCCCTTTCAGGTAAACATAAGAGCTTAACATGAAATCTGTATTAAAAAAAAAAAAATCAGCTCATGCTGTCGAGGGACTACAAGTACAGCCAAACTAGACCCTTAGAGCCGAGTTCACTGCTCTGCTTTTGGCACAAGTACAACTGAAATATTCCAGAAGACAGAAATGTTACATTCTTTCAGGTGTTTTGAGTTAACGTTTATGTTACTCAAGGAATTTCTATTTAAAAACCCCCGACCTTCAGTAAGTTTCAAAACCTTCACTTGGGAAACATGAAGGGAAAGTTTTCACATGACAGAGCACATTTGCCTTTAAAAACACATCAATTGTAACTATAAAATATATTTTTCATAGTATCTCTAGTACATATAATTTTATATTTATATATATATATATAAAAAATATATAATTTTTTTTAATAACAGAGATCTTATTTCTGAAAAGGAGTAGAGAGGAGTCCACACATATAGCTACTTTTATGAAGTAGTTAAAAATGTGTGAAGGAGAACCGCTCTGGGTTATTATAATACTGCCCTTTGAAGCATGCCAAGGGAGTAAAATTGCTAATGAAGGGTCTTCTTTTGGGACGAGGGGGCTCCAGCTTTCTGTTTGTGCTGCCACACACGTGAGCTTTAAATGGAAGCTGTGCTTGTGCGCATGGCCTCATTAGATTAGAACTCGACTGTTGATTTGAATTCCTGCAAGCCTCCTACACTTGGGACCTGCCCTCCCGCATTTGGAGGAGATCACATAATGGTTATTCCTCTTTACAGCCACGCTGCCCCTTATAGCTGAGCCTCAGGGTTGATAACCTCAGGTCTAGTTTTCACATTTAACAAATTTTCCTATTGCTCAGTTGGCAAAACTGTTCAATACCTAGGCTGGAGCTAAATAAAGTCAGCATTAACCATTTCTTTGTCAACGTTTTGAAGTCCTCTTTTTTTTTTTTTTTTTAAACTGTTGCCTACACCTTCTCCTTGCATAAATACATCATGACGGCATCTGCATATCCTATTACAGGTATCACACCCTGCAACAGCTGTGTACCCACCATTCCAGCACCCAGATTCACTGTTTACAAATCAAACCTGTAAGTGGCACAGTATCAGCTGGAAATCCTTCTAAGCTTCCTCCAAGAGCCTAACAGAGGTAAGAATCCTCATATTTAGTTGAAGCCTGCTTCAAAGTTATTTTTTCTATGTGAAGAAAATGATCTATACTTCTTTTCCCCATGCTTGATATTTTGATTTTCTTTCTCTGCTGCAAGCAATAAACCACCTTTACATTCAATACATGAACAGTAGCTATTTTTAAAAGCTTCTCATTTTACAAGGTTTTCTTACAGCTTCTTAAGAAGATGAACAATCTGTGCAATGGCTCCATACATTAAAATGTAACTCAGGTGTACTAATCTCATTCTCTCTTTATTCATTACTTAAAGAAGAGCTACGAACCATCCTGGGATGCCTTGCACTATGAAGGTAAGGTACAGAAATAATTTCCCAACTGCTCTGTTTACTTTGCCTACCTTGTGGGCAAAAGTTGGCAAGAAAGGACTGAAAGCTGTTTGCTTTGAAATTATCACCCCATTTACAAGATTCAAGAGAAAAGTCTTCTAAAATGAGGTAAGAGGGAAAAGGAAATGACTGTGTGCGTGGTTAACACTACGGAGCATGCTAGCAGTGACCGGGAGGTCATGAGCTGAGAAAAAAAAACAGTGGGTACCAAGAAAGCTCCCCCAGAAAGTGCATATGGACACGGTATTTAGAGCACCCACAGGGAATAAAGGCACTAGCTAGCTCTAGGCAAAACGGCTGTACTCAGTTTAAAGCCATCCGATACTACTCCCAGGGGAAGGGAAGCTACACAAGGGCACCGCTGCTAGGGAAAGCACGAGCTCCACACTAGCTCTGGTTGCAAAAGCTGCCTCTCTCCTGCCTAGCAGGGCCACCCAGGAGGGCATGGGCAGGAAAGCAAGAGAGCTACAGACAGAGGAGGGGCTTAATAACACAAAGAATTTGGCAACAAAATTAGTTTAAGCAGGTCTTGGATCCCTTTTTGTTTTTCCTTCCCCCCTTGCAGCTTCTGGTCATTGCAGATGACACCAGGCTGGGCCGGAGTGTCGATCTGCTTGAGGGTAGGAAGGCTCTGCAGAGGGATCTGGACAGACTGGATCGATGGGCCGAGGCCAGCTGTATGAGGTTCAACAAGGCCAAATGCCGGGTCCTGCACTTGCGTCACAACAACCCCATGCAACAGTACAGGCTTGGGGAAGAGTGGCTGGAAAGTTGCCTGGGAGAAAAGGACCTCAGGGTGTTGGTTGACAGCCAGCTGAACATGAGCCAGCAGTGTGCCCAGGTGGCCAAGAAGGCCAATGGCATCCTGGCTTGTATCAGGAACAGTGTGGCCAGCAGGAGTAGGGAGGTGATGGTGCCCCTGTACTCGGCACTGGTGAGGCTGCACCTGGAATACTGTGTTCAGTTTTGGGCCCCTCACTACAACAAGGACATTGAGGTGCTGGAGTGTGTCCAGAGAAGGGCAAGGAGGCTGGTGAGGGGCCTGGAGAACAAGCCTTGTGAGGAGCAGCTGAAGGAACTGGGGCTGTTTAGTCTGAAGAAGAGGAGGCTGAGGGGGGACCTTATTGCTCTCTACAACTACCTGAAAGGAGGTTGTAGCGAGGCAGGTGTTGATCTCTTCTCCCAGGTAACTAGGGATAAGACAAGAAGCAATGGCCTCAAGTTGCATCAGGAGAGGTTTACATTGGATATTACGAAAAAATTTCTTTACTGAAAGAGTGGTCAGGCATTGGAACAGGCTGCCCAGGAAGGTGGTTGAGTCACCATCCCTGGAGGTGTTCAAAAAACGTGTAGATATGGCACTTCAGGACATGGTTTAGTAGGCATGGTGTCACTGGGTCGACGATTGGAATTCATGATCTTAGAGGTCTTTTCCAATCTACAATTCTATGTTTCTCAATCCTACATTGCAAAAGCACATATGTTTGCAGGACCATGCTGTGAAACACATCAGAGATACAGCGAAACTTTCAAATATGCTTTTTCAAAGCCATTACATATAATATAGCATAATGCCAGATCAGCCCTCCTGTCCAGTTCGTAGCATATCTCCGCAAAACCATCATGGTAGCGCAACCATGGAGCTCCTGGTCAGTGACAGCAGGAACTACGTACAGCAGAGCTGCCACCAAAGACTTCATACCACTGAATGATGGTCTGTGCACGCTGCTAACCCACTTGGAACAGAAATGCTCCCCCCTTCGCCAAGTTATCTTGTGGGTACAGAGAGCCTGATGTGAAAATGCTTTCTAGAAGGCTTCATCCAAGCCAGGACACCTGGGGATGCAGGTCTGCTTTTGCATAGGGGCCTATGGGGAGAAGACATAGGATAGCTAATAGAGTTAGCAGGGTCCCACCCTTCCTGGTCAAGAAGCAGTGCTGCAGCATCCACTTGCCCTACTTTTACATGACAAAAATACCATTAAACTGCATTTTTCATCTACAGATTCCCCAAGGTTCCCCCAAAAGAGGCAATGTAAAAAAAAAAACCCCAAAGAGATTAAATTACCTGCTAAAGGCAGAAGCAAAACCAGAATGCACGCAGTCCTCAGTCAAGAAGCCTACAGGACCCCACTGCATGCAGCAGATCACACAGACAGCTCTCCAGGCACCAAAGCTACATGCGAATCAACCCAGGCTTCTTGTACTCCCGTAGATACCCCCTTTTCGTCTGACCGACGCCACTGAACTATCAGCACAGGGTAGGAGCATCTCAGTGGGACAGAGACATGGTGGCAAACAGCCTGTCCTTGCCAAGTTATGGTGCACAAAAGGTGTGAGCAAAGTAGGAAAGTCTGTGAGAGGGAGGGAAAGGAAGCAAGTATGCAGCCATTTCTGGCCACAAATTTACCAGTCTCCTCTTATCCCAACAAGGTGAGTAATAACGTACAGGAACACTTCAGTGCTGCCTCATTCAAAAGCTCCTCACTTCCAAGGCTGCTAAACCCTCTTCCAATATCAGAGTTCCCATTCAAGTATAACTCAAGTAGATTAATTATGCCACAGACAACAGAAAACACAGGCTGCCTCTTCAAATTATCAGTGGAAAAAAATACCATGAAGAGCTTAGTTTCAAAGATGCTGTTTACATTTACTCACTTATTTTACAGGCCTCGGGATCAAAATGAAAGGATAATAACTAATTGCTACAACTGGGAAAAGCAAATTGGAAAGTCCTTACCGAGTACACCTGTAGACAGTAATTTGAACAGCAGCAGTATAAGCAACACAGATTGCAAAAGTGCAACTAGAAAAGTGGAAAGTGTTACTCTGAGCAATTGAGATACTATGTTTTGATAACTAAGTTACCTTGGAGATGATTCACATGCACAATTTGCTTAATGTCATTTTACACTGCGGGTTCAGGAGGTATAAAAATCCGCATGAGAATCACTATTAAATCACACAGTATCCAGGACAATTACAAAGTAAATACATTTTCACCACAGATTATTGCACTAACTTTGAGACTGTAACATTTCAGCCTAAGCCCAAAGCACATAAACCCCACACGGCTGTGTCTCGTCTCGATGCACCAAGCCCACCACACTGCAGTGCTCTACAAGAGGAGCTCCTCCTTCTCGAGCAAGCAACACGCCACTTTGGCAGAAGAAAGGGAGTATAAGAAAAGCCTACTCAGTCCAAATGAGTTCTCAGCCCACCTGAGCAACACGACCACTGCTGGCGAAAGGGAATTCTTGGGGCTCAGGCTTCTGTGCAAATAGCTTCCCGGATGAAATGTCTTTTGACATGTACTTGTTCCTGCTGGGAGAGATGCGAAAAAGATGCTTCAGAGAAGACACAAGACAAGGGACTGGGCAACATGAACAACCAAAGAGAAATAGCTTGCTCAATGGGTTTACATGTATCCTAAGCAAGAATAATTCTGGAGCTGGCATCTCAAAACATCACAGAAAATTCCTCATTTTTGCATTTGTATAAATGTATATATATAATATATATTAATATATATATGTATATATATAATATGTATAATATATAAATGTATGAATATAATATATATCACCTTCTATTGATTTCACACTGAATACAGCAATTGAAGTCTTAAAGATGTGTTATAACAGTCAACTAACATCACAACCTAGATTTTAAAAACAGAATATCAAAAAATATAAGCCAAATATAGACTAAAAACTAATTAACTGAAAGATCTCAAAAAATATGGTCAATAGTGAGTAACATCACCATGCAACTGCAATACTCCTTTTGCAGTTTGCAGTGACTGGAATTATGCTCTATATTACCTAACTGTTTTATTAGCTACCTGGAAATAAGTATCTCCTTGGTGGTAAAATTAATGGATTACATGGTTTAGTAGCATGACAAATAAAAACAGAAAGGAAATTGCACAGTTATCTCAACTACTTGTCAAGCTGGGCTCATTCCAGCCAAAACAGTCTTCAGACACCTGAATGCAAATATCTGTGCCCAGTAACAAGGAAGGCAAGTAAGGTTTGCAGATCAGAGGACCGTGACCTTACAAAGCAAGAAAACCAAAAGGGATGAAGTGGTCATCATAGCCTCGCAACTGAGCGTCACGCTCAGAGCTTCTGTTGTTCTTAAAAGGGCTAGTGTGGTTCATGGATGCAAGATATGACATTGAATGGAAATACTGCACGGGTTAGGGTATGTAACAGTAACGAGCAACACTGAAATACTGTGCCCAGTCCCATGTTGGATACTCAGAAAAAGATGTTGAAAATTAGAGAACACGCAGAGCAGACTCGCAAAAACAATTGGCATCTAGAGGGGGAAAAAAACATTAGATATAATCAGACTTTTAAAGATTCAGTCCTTCTGATATGCCACACAGACTGACAGTTTACTTGATCTTCTTTTAGGAAAAAAATCATCAGCTATAAAAAACCCTTTAATACAGCCACTAGAAGACTTAAAAGAGACCAACAGATGCAAGTGAAAAGCACAGCAGTCTCCTGTTAGAAATGAGATATAAATCTGAACACGGAGAAACTAACAGGAACAAAATTCTTAAAGATGGATTCTATTTTTCTCAGTATTTTCAGGATAAGAGATGCTTTAGCCCAAGGATTTTTTGGGCCCATGAGAAGCAGCCGAGTGAGATGGTCAGACAACTGCAGGACTTGATGGCTCCTCTGACCATAAACTCTGAATGACAGTCTGAAAAAAAACCCCAAAACACCCAAACTAAGCAAAAAACAAAACCAATAAACCCAAAAGGGTATTGCCCTGCATTTTCACTAATGCTACTGAACACTGAATTAAATGCAAAATGGACTGTGAAATGCTTGCAGATTTTCCCCCACTAAATGTCAAATGAAGAGGCCATCTGTTAATGAACATAAACATCTCCTCTCTGGAGCTTTATCCAATGTACTAACAAGTAAAGTCATCCCACCATGTAGTGCTATGGCATTGCCAAGGCAAGTGAAGTCATCTGATTTTTCATCTCAACAGCTTGGGCGGGCAGAAGGAGACAGCACCTGGAGCACACACAGACAGATATTCCTAGTCACTAAGCCAGCTTCGTGGCTGTAGAGTTATTGACTCTTGAAAAACTTCTTCAAAGTACTCACAAAGACACTTTCTGCCCACGTAAAAGCCTTTCAGACAAAACCTCCTCTATTTAGCATGTTTGGGAGGAAAAGTAAAAATCCCCAAAGTCACCTATTTCAGTTGCTTTTCTAGGTTTGGAACTTTTCCCTGTAAGGGTGACGTGCACGTATGGCAACCCCAGTTAGAGTTCACATGGACTGTTTGTCAGCTCATAAGGGGAAAAGGTCCAGTTGCTGACGATGTGAATCAAAAATCACACAGAACAACTTTTTTAAGCTTTTTCTTTTTTAACTACTTACTACTCCCACGAGATTGGAAATAGAAGAGATAATACTATTGCTTTCATTGCCTTACAATTCACCAGGCCCAACGTTAAGTTTATACCAATTCTCTTGTACTGATCAAATGAACATAGCACTTAAGTTCAACACACGTTGTGGCAACATATTAAGGAAGGACAAATTAACTCTCTTCTGATGTTTTTCATAGAGAAGCTGCGTATTTTGGACTCTCAGTTGCAATGAGCATAACCAGATCCGTTAAAGGGAAAGGCCTAACTATTACAAGCTGAAGGAAACCATAGCCTACTACTATTAACCATTCCAAGCGTCATGTATCTTTAGGAAAGCAGCTTTTATTTGCTGTGTATGCCTAGGCTAAGCCCAAGCAAAAGATTATTGAATTGTCCTGACTCAGGTTGGGAGACCTCACCTTGTATTTCAGTTGCACCCTTTTTACCCAATCAATTTGTTTTATTTTTTATGCCTTTTGCTTTCTTCCTATGGTTGAATACATTTGACTAATCACTATTTTCCCATCTGGCAAACACTGCTTAAAGAACTGGTCCTTCATAAATCCTAAACAGTGATACAGCTAGGAATGTAAGAGCTAGATGTTCTTTCTATACGTCTCTTGCATACATCCGTCAGGAAGAGGTACTATCTTGTCTTAAACTGTCTAGAAGATAAACAAGACTCCAGGGGAAAAAGATGTGAGGAGTTCACTCCTGAAATTTCTACATATTTAAAACAGTCAATTAGTGTAGACAGAAGGTTAAGCTTGAAATGTGAGAAATCTTGATTTCTGTGTCACTTCTCCCAAACTATCACCCTAATGAACCCTCTAGACACAGGAAGATCAGTGTCAGCTTTACAAGACCTTCCTTCAGTCCAAGTCGACTTATAGACCTAATCCATCTTAGCTAGAACTACGCTAGCTAGTCCTACTCAGCAATAAGCATGAACGTACTTTGTTCTAAATAGGTAAGTTCCGTAACAATTCAGCTGAAGTGCTAAAAGTCCCACAGATTTTTATTCAAAGTCATGTTGACCACCGGCAGTTCCTGCGTACTTTATCGGGCAGAGTGCTCCCGACAGGTCTACCTGTGCAGGGCCAGAACAGTGGTAGGGGCAGGCCAGCTTGAGGGGCAAAGCTTCTCCACAGCTTCCCCATTTGTTGTAGGAGTGAGGCAGCTTTTAAACAACTTAAATAGAAAGAAAGACGGCAAGATGACATATCTGCAACTTAAAAGAAACTGTGACTGTCAAGTAATACAAAATCCATTCACTGCAAACAACCAAAATGCCTCCACTTGTTACCCATGCCCTCAAATTAGTGATGCTAGTTAACAAGAAAACAAGTGAGAAGCTAGAAATAAGGTTTTAATTAGATAAATAACTTTTTGAAGAAGACACTCTTAGATCAAATGAATCAAAACTACTGATTTCCCTTGTTTCCAGGATCGCAAAGCTGTTTGCCCGTGGGCAGGCAGAGCAAGAGGGAGTGTCAAAACCAAACCCAGAAAGGCAGAAGCTTGGAAGGCAACCACCAAGGTGAGGCAAGGCTGTAAGCGGCCGGGTGGACTCTGCCCGCTGACGCACGCTGACGCTCCCAAGCCCGGGGAGCCCGGCACAGAGCTAATCATCAATCTGCACCGGCGCCAGCTCCCAGAAGCCAAATTCCAAAGAGAAACCGAGCGTCCCAACAAGCATGTGGCCAGTGACCACAGCTCTGCTGAGACATTCCTGGGGACAAACTCTGCCCCGCGTTACGGCAGCCTCAGACTGAGCAGTTGAGCAGGGGCTGGTCTTTTTAACCATTGTTACCAACAGTTGTTAAGCACAAACTCTTCTGGACATTACGTCAACAAGCTGGCCTTCCGTCCACCATCTGAGAAGGAAAGAAACTCAGAGATACCCAAAACTCATGCACTATCAGAGACTTCACTGCAGAGACAGAAACTGAGAAATACTCAGTTTTGTCAGATAAACAAATCGTTATCTGCCTAGAGAAAATCAATCCTAACCAGCAAGGGCCCCTGAATAGGTCTCCAGCCCGCCCTGCTGCGCCAGGCCCTCTCCCTCCTCCAGCCATCCTCTGGAGCCTCCAGGGGCAAGGACTCCACTGACCCTTTTTATAGCCAGATCTGAGCAGTTTGGTAGACAGTTAGAGAGCTTTTTGTAACACCACGCCACTGATGGGTAGATAAAACAGCTATCTTCAGCTCCTTATTTCCACTTTGTCTGCATGAGTTTTGACCAAAGAGTAGGAGGTTAAACCGCTTAGTATCCAAATGTTGGGTTTTTTTCTAAAATAGACACCCCGTCAATGACTTACTCCAGCTGTGTTCTTTTATATTATTTTTAACAAGGATAAACAGACTAATGCCAAGTCTGAGCCAGCTTCTTAAACAAAACTGTTAAAAGAAATACTCCACTGATTCTAGTTACCCCAGCTTTATTATAGCTAATAATGGCCTCTTTTTTTTTAACTCTAATGGTAGCCATTTAATTAGAAGAGGATCCTCCTACTGTAAGCTGAGCTTCACAACTTCCCCTAGTGTATGAGAAAAACTGCAAGAAAAGCCACAACAAATACCCACTACTGTGTTGAACTAAAAGATAAAGGTGTAGAAGTAGGAGGAACACCACATTGGAGCTGTTTGTTTACTTAATTCCATTTTAATTATTTAGACTCTCATCTCACTAACAGCTGTGCAGGTGCTAACTTTACTTCAAGAAGGACCTACAGTTTTTGTTTGCATAAATCAAGTACACTTAATCAAGTGCACATTAGCTCATCAACACATTGGATCTGATGAGGAATTGCATAAGCGACAATGCCAAGCTATTTTGGTGAATATTCATTATATCTCTGAGGAACAGTCTGACTGGAGGAAAGTGAGAACAAAATGACAGTAAAAGAACTACAGCAATTACTTTACTAGCAGTTAATGGTAACATGGTAACATTAACTGCTTGCTGGCAACAGCTTAAAGTTGCAAACCCCAATTTAAGCTTGTTACCTTAATTTCACAATTGTAATTCAATATTCAGAATGTGACACTAGTGTAATAAATATCTTCATTCAGTGCTTCATAGAATAAATAATTTCAAAGTGCATGAACAGTTCAAAATCATAGCTGTTGCAGAAATATGAACAC
Organism: Opisthocomus hoazin; assembly: GCF_030867145.1. Classification (NCBI taxonomy): domain Eukaryota; kingdom Metazoa; phylum Chordata; class Aves; order Opisthocomiformes; family Opisthocomidae; genus Opisthocomus; species Opisthocomus hoazin. The sequence continues at coordinate 51,066,740 of NC_134421.1, read as the reverse complement.
TTAGTTACTACACCGTCACAAAAATGAAGAAATGTGCACACTATTTTCTCAAAACCAAGCCAGAATCCAAACCCGTTAGCAACAAGTCACTGGAATTTTCTTGCTCTTACTAAGGCGTTCATGAAGAGATCTCCCTTCAAAATGCAATTTGCTCTTAGGGCGCTTCTGCACGCAAGGCAAACAGCTCCCAGTTCTGCAAAGGTGTTTAAAGCCTTTATCCCACGTCCAACAACATCTGCAGGAAAATTCAGGCAGCAGAGGGCTGTGCCCTTAGTGAGGACATTTGACATAACGGGTCTTTAAGTGAGATAGACAAAGCAAGATTTGGCTAAAAGAAAAATCACCTCGCTCACTGGCCAATTCCCAGAACGGATGAAGGAGAAGGAGAGGAAGAGGAGGGCTGTTTGGGTGCACTGTCTGCTACGTCCCTCTGAAACCCAGAACCCTGCATGCTGGCACCGGCCTACTGAGAGGGTCACGCAACCTCTTCTGGCAGAGAGCTGCCTCCCGCTACCACCGCCCACCGAGACACAGTGTGGGGGAGCTCGCTGGAGCCACAGTTGCCGTTTCAGAAGAAGGTAGGTGCTTACAGGGTCTGGTTCGCAACTGCAGCTCGGTTCAGCTGACCCCAGCTGTTTGCCTTGTCCCTCTGCCAGGACAGAGGGACAAGCAGAAGGCTCATGCTACCGGACTTCACAACGTGACACGCTAACACGAACAGCCATAAAATGCAGTTTACATTCATATGCCAGGCTGCAAACTCTGGCAGATTCAAAGTCCAATAGGAAACCAGGCTGAATGGCAGAGTAACCTCTGGCAGAGGGACAGGATGAACAGCTGGATGTCTCAGCTCCTGGAGCAGAAGTCAGAGTCACAAGTGTGTTTATTGCGCTGTCCTTCCCACATCATCGACAAACCAGGGGTACTCAAGCAGTCCGAATATCAAAACTGTTGTAACTGAGTATCACTAGCATCCAAAGCTTCAGGTGCACGTTTCGAGGGCTGATTTTACTACAAAACACAACACCACATTTTGCCGGTTTGACCCCTGCTTCTTCCAGTTACGTCAGATCATTTTAAAAGCTTTTGGTACCAGAAGCCGCCCTTCAAACTCCTTTCCCGAACACCGCCACCGTTTACTCTCCATTTTGGTTTAGGTACTATATTCTGAGAAAGACCATTTTCTCCTCCCCGTGCATTCAGACTAGGTTCCCACGAGGGCTTCAGACCCACGAGTGTTGGAGGCCAGGAGGCCAAGCCAGGCTAGGCAGCAGGCTCTGTCCCTTTTGTTTTGGCTGGAATCGTGCTCTGCTCTGCCTCTTCCACCGCAGGCGGCAGCCCCCCGTGCCCCAGCTGGGTCTCGCAGCCCGAGAGGCGGGCTGGGCATCCAGCGCCAGCCCAGGGTGCAGCCCTGGGTGCTCTCACTCCCTAGCTCCCAGCGAAGGGGTCAGCCAGCTGACCTGCCTGCAGCGCGGCATGCAACCCTGCTCCTGCAAAGCCAGTTACATACTTCAAGCTTTGAAAAGGAGAAGAAAAAAAAAAAAAAAGCGAATTTTCAGCCCATCTTTGGGATTGACGCCTTCAGAGAAGGCCCGTAAAGCAAGGTGAAGCCAGCCCTAGGTACATACCAGCAGCCTGTTAGTTACCAACCTTTGCTTCCTCCTAGATTCCATTGTAATGAGAACACAGCAGTCAAACAAGCCTGTATTTCCCCCGACTGCATTACCTATTCAGAGTTCCCTCTGGTGTTCAGTCAGCTCATCACCACACTCCAGGTAACAGTCAGCGACAAAACGCATCAAGTTCCCCCACAAGCAAGTTCCCACTCCGCGACGGGCTCGGCGGCAGGGACGGGCCAGCAGCGCCGCGATTCCCGGCCCACAGAGGCACGGCTGTTTTCCCCGGGAGACCTGCGAGCCGCGAGCCGCTCCCCCGCCGCCCCTTCCCCCGAGCCCCGGCCGGCCCCGGCGCGGAGCCGACCCGCTTCGCTCCCGCCCGTCCCAGGCGGCCGCAGCCCCGGCGCGGCCCGGCCGCTCCGCGACAGCCGCGCCCGGAGGCAGGAGCCCTTCCCAGCCTCCCGCCGCCACCCGCCCGCACCGAACGCCGGCCGAGTGCGGGACGCGTCATTAACACTTCGGAAAGAAAGTTTAAAGCCGCCTCCGCAGAGGGACAAGACGCCTCGGCAGGAAACGCCGAGGGCTCTGCCGGGCCGGGCCGCTGCCCCCCACCACGCCGCGGGCATTGCGAAACTCCCGGGCAGAGCCGCCGGCCCGAACGGAGCGGAGCGGGGCTGGGCTCGGCGACTCCGGCCGAGGGAGCGGCGGGCACCGGCTGCCGGGCGGGAGGAGCTGCCGCCCCGCGCCACCCCCTGGCCCCGCGCTCCGACCCGGAGCCCCTTAACCAAAACCATCTGGGGCGCGGGCAGCGCGGCCCCCGGCCGCCGCCGGGGAGGGGGAAGTTGCTCTGCCCGCGATTCAGCGGCTCCCGGGTGGGGCTGGTGGTGGGGGGGGGAGACGGGGGGACCTCGCCGCGAAATCCGCCCGCCGCCAACCCCCCAGGTCCCGAGGCGCGCAGCGGCGGGGCCGCGGGCTGCGTTACCTTCAACAGGTGCCGGCGCCGGCGGGGGGGAGCCCGGGGCGGGCGCGGACCGTCCGAGTTGCCCGAGCGGGAGCGGCGGCTCGGAGCCCGGGGCGGTCAGCGGCGGGCTGGGCTGAGGCGCTACGGCAGCCCCCGGCGGCCGCCCATGCTCCCGGCGGGCCCCGCCGCCTCCACAGCCGCCGGAGTCAGCGCGAAGGCGGCAGCGGCTGCGGCCACCTCCGAGAGGAAGAAGGCGAGCGGCGGGGAGCGAGGGAGGGGAAGGAAGGCGTGGAGAGAGAGGAGAGAGAGGAGAGAGAGAGAGAGAGAGAGAGAAAACGCCCCGAGAGAAATTAATCGTCACATGACGGTCGCGATCCGCCGCCGCCGCCCCCCGACAGCCGGAGCCTACGCCGGGGAAACGGGGAGAGCTGCGAGGGGGGGTCCGGGGGGGGGACACACCTGTAGGCGCAGCACATATCCGCCGCGAGCACAATGCGAGACAGGAAACTGAAAAAACAGCCCAGGGAAGGAGAGAGGCTCCCGTTCGTCCCTCCTTCCCTCCCTCCTCCCTCCCTCCCTCCGTCCTCCTCCTCCTCCTCTCCCCACCCCCTGCCCCCGGTCAGGAGCCGCTCGCAGCGCTGCCTCACGCAGGGAGAGCCGGGCGCAGGCGGCAGCCGCACTTTCTCTCCCTTTCCCTCTCCCCGGCTCCGCTTTGTTTTGCCCGCCGGCCAGGCAGAGCCGGAGCGGGGCCGCCCGCGGGGCCGAGCGCTCCCGGGGAGCCGGGGCCGGCGAGCCCGCAGCCGCCCGGGGCCGGGCAGCGGCCAGCGGCGGGGCCCGCTCCGGTCCGGCCCGCAGCCTCCGGGGGGCTCTGCCCGAGGCCCCGCTCTTCGCGGCGGGGGACGGGCCTCGGGGAAAAGGCCGTGGGGTACCCGGCGAGTTCCGGGGCACCCCTGGACGTGTAGGGAACAGCGTAATTCCCACCCGTCACCCCCTGAGCGAGGAGACTCCTGGGCTCCCAGCGCTCGCCTCTCTCCCTGCACACCCTGCCCTGTCGTCGCGGGACCCAAAATGTGGCACCGGCAGCGCGTTTAGCTCCGGCGTTTGCCCCGCTCAGGTAAACTCCATGCCATCCCAGTTTCCGAAGGTCCGTTCTCCCTCTCAGGCACTCCACCAAAAAGCCTGCGTGCAGATGTCGACGACGGGAGCTAACGCAGGGCGCGCTCCCCGCCGGTGTGCCAACACGGCGTCACCTCGCTTGAGCAGCGTGATCCTCACTTGGGTAGCATGATCCTCGCAGGCTTCGGGTGTCACGTTTGTCTCGGCTGTCAGTAACGTAGGGATCATCTGTTTTTAAAAAGAGGGATGTCTCCTTTTAGATTCTTCTCGGAATGGCTCAGGTAAGCTTTGGAGAAGTTGTTCAGACTTTGCAGGTAGCTTTCCATCAGCCAAATGGGGACCAGCAATGCTGCAAGGAATAATTAATTAGCTGCCTTTGGCACTGTGAGCACAGCTTCATTAAATGCCGTGTGCGTTGGGCTTCCCACTGAGGCAACAGGAGAGAGCTGGTCCAAAAGCCACACTTCTGGAATGGCACCCTGGAAGTGGCTGAAAAATTGTCACTGCGTCTCAGAATGGCAACAAATACCGAGTAAATAAAAACCTCCTCCAAAACCTGGACAAGAGTAAAAAGTGAGACGCTGGTGGGAGATGTTAAAACCGGCTTTCAGACCTTGGCTGTGCAAAGTGCCGCCGCGGCCTTTGCGGCGGGTTGGGACCGTTCAAATGTAACGTGGCGTTTGGTGGGGTTTCCACCTGGGGTTGGGCTCAGCAGGCTGACTCTGTGCTGCCTGGGTCTCACCAGTCTGGCCCAGCTTTTGTGCTGATCTCCACTGGAAGGCCCTCATCCTTGTTTGTTTGCCTCTTTCCTGCTCTTCACCTGATGGGACTGGGTCACTGCAAGATGAGAAAGAATGGCTCTGGCATAATTGTGGAGATCAGAAGATCTGGAACGCTCCTCTGTACCTCTTCGCTTGCTGGAAGAGAGAAGGGGAACTGAAGATGAGGGAGATGGGGCTTCCCTGGGAAAACTGGGTTAGTCGCGTCCTGCAAGCCCTGGGAGGGGATCCAGGATGGAGAAACTCACAGGCTGCTAATGGGCTTGGTAAGACCTCACTTTCCAGGCTGCTTTTTCAACGTCTGGGCTTCCGGCCAGGTTGTGCCCAAACTTTTGGCAGAACGCCCTGGAATTACGGGCCAGGCGGCTCTCCTCGTGCCCTGGCCTCTGAATCTCTCCTCCTGGCGCACTCTGCCCCAGGGGTTTTGCTGGGGGCTCTGTCAACTTGTCCCTGGGCCCTGCCTGCTCCAAACCCAGCAATCTGCTCACCTTGCTGGGGTGGGGAACCCCGCTGGTGACCCCACACCGGCTCCACCTGATGGCCACTGGCCGGGGCTGTACTCACCCTGCTCCTGCTGTCTCATGGTGGCTGTCCCCAGGCTAAATCCAAGCCTTAGCCCCCTCCCGGCATGCCACGTGGTTCCCTTTGGAACAGCTTCCTCTGGCTCCTGTTGCTCTGGCCTCACAACAGCCACCCTTTTTATTTATCTTTTTTGAGAAACCTGCCCGTGGACATGCACAGAGCTGGAGCGATGGTGACAGTTTATTTAATTCAAAAGAGGAGCTGGTGAAGTGAAGCCGTGCTGAACCCTCATCCAGTCCGTAACAATTACCTGCTGTGCATTTGACCTTGCCAAGCGTGACAGGGATTATGAAGCTGAATTAGAGCTCAAGGTGGCCATGCAGCATCCCATCCCAGGACGGCTGTCTCCTCTGCTAAGCCTCCATGAGCTGCTGTTCTGCCAGGCACATGTGGTTGTGCTAAAGTGGCAGCACAGCTTATCGGCCGGTGCTCCTGCCAGCTGGGGCCCAAATGTGTGCCGCAGCGCTTTTGTTACTGAATTTGGTGCTGAATTCAGCACTCGGTCCGCTTGCGAAGGTGCAAAGTGTTCACAAGATGGGCCCCTGCCTCCCGTCGGCCCTTCCTTGTCTTGGACCCAGTAGGTCGTCCTTCTCCCCCGTGGAGAAGTATGCGGTACTGGGAGGTATCTCCCCCGTGAACCCAGATAAACAGCCGCACAAAAAAAACTGCTATTTGCAGCTGAAGGATTGTTCCCCTCCCTTATCACCACCCACCAAAAAAGGAAAAAAAAAAAGAGGTCATATCAAATCCTAAACGCACAAATGCTTAGAAAAGAGCAACAAGTGAAGGACTGAGGGATTAACAGCTTCCCGGACTCTTGGGGATCTTCACTGCCGGCGTGCACTCACACACTCACGGTGTGCGGCTCGAGGGGGAACGCCGTGCTCCCGCCCTCTCCCATATGAGGACACAGATAACGGGGCTGCATGTGAATAGGACTCCGGTCCAGATTTCAATTTCCTATTTATTTCCTCCCTCCACACTCCCTCTTTCTCTCCTCACCTTGTTATCGCCCGTTCGTTGTTACGCGCGTCCTTCTGGGTTTTTTCTCTGCCTCTTATTATCTTTTACACTGGATGCAACGTCTGTGCCTCTCTCCTGCTTCCCTTCCCAGCACCGTCAATTCTCGGTCTTATCTAAGGCGCAGCAACGCACAGTATCCTTCCCACCGCCGAGACCTTCGAGGCCTGTAAAAAAGAGCCGAAATTCCAGCTGTCAGTATTAAAAAACACCTTGCTCCGCGAGTGCTGGAGCTAACGATGCCGGCTTTCCTGTGGATTTGTCTCTGACTCACTGATGGCTGTAACCTCGTCTCCCGTTCCCCTCTCCCGCCCGATGTGACATCTCTTCTTGGTGGCGAGGGGTGGCACGCGTGTTGCTGGCGCGGAGCGGCACGCGTGCTGCCGGGGCAGCTGGCTGCTGCCAAGCACAGCCCGCGCCTCCCGCGTCTCTCTCGGTTGGAAAACTAATTTCAGTCTCTAGGCACCGATGCTCACCAACCCCTGGGAACTTAATTATCTCTCAGGCTTCCACCTCTTTTATTCACTTGTTTGCAAATTTGGCTACGTTTGTAGCCATTGTGTTCTGACGTTTTTATGGGGGGCTGATGGGCAGACAAACAAACCGGCTGAGAGGAAGGAAGGTTGTTGCCCTCTGGTCATGGAGATAACCTGAGTACCACCCAAACAGCTAAAAAAGAACCTCAAATCCTTTAAAATTATTGAAATTGCACATTCTGTGGGCAGAAAATTTTGGTGGTCTGCATGCCCATGTGTCCAAGCAACCTCCTTACATCCTGGTTGAGCATCTCCAGCATCTCAGCTCTCTTCTGGAGGGTGAGGAGGGGCCAGAAAGGGGACAGGATTCTTCCTCCTGTGCATGGCAATGCAGCTGCCGTAGTGGGCAGCAGCTATAGCTGAGATTCAGCCTGCCCTAGCGCTGCTGCTACCGCCATCCGTTGTGAGAAATTTGTATCAGTAATGGGCATGCAAAGCGCACAAGAAGTCGGACACTACCTGGATGGTTTTAGTTCCTTGGTTAAGATCTAAACAAGGGCTCTGCAAGACGTTTTCACTCTCCATCTGATGTCTTTGGTTCTGAAAGGGCACCGCATCGTCTTCCACTAGTGACTGCAGTCACCCGAATATACATATTTATATCTTTACAGTCCATAAATCACCCTGGGATCTACTTTTCCTGGATGAAAAGTGCCAGATAAATCTAAGGTGTTACTATTAGATTTGTGAAATGTCAATGTGCGTGCCCTGACTTTCATGCCCTTTGCACCAAACTCACATGGCAGATCAATTTGTATGTATTTGGGTTTTTTTTTTGGCTGATGGATTTCTCAGTGCCCATTTCCCAACAATCCAGGAAAAAAATGTTTAAGGACAAAATAATCAAAGGTTAATTGTACGATTCCCTTCATTTTTTTCCTTTGAGGCTGGAAAATATTTGAACCACCAGGAGCAGGTGGGTGTTGGTATTTTCTAACCAACCCTCACTTGATACGTTTGTTTACCCCTGTGCAAAGTGTTACCCAGTCAGAATTTTGCTTTTGTTTGGTTTAGCAGACATTTTGCATATACTTTACTACAGCTATAAATTGCTGTGCAAAGGTATGAGATGGAAAACCAGCAGGCCCTGGATACAATTTCCATGTGGAATCCACAGAAAGCCTTATATGGACGCGTGTCATGTCTATACGCGTGTGTGTAACAACTACAAGTAGCAGCCCTCGCCAGCAGGACTTGATGTTCTGACATTGCCCTGTTTGTACCTGATTGTGTGTGAGATTGGTTAAGAGATCCTTGGGTAACAAAGAGGTTCATACGGGCAATGCTTGTATTTTTTAATGCTATCATCTTGAATTTTCGGAGGAATTGAATTTAAAAAAATCAAAATATGGTAAGAAATTTCAGCAGAAAGTTTACTGTTGTTTCAAAGCGTAGTTAAAATGAAAATGAATGTAAAATGTTGACAACTAATATTTGGCCCTGCCCTTGTTTTTCCTCCTCCTTTTTGTTTAACATAAACATACACACACCTTCACAAACATACACACACCTCTGTATATATAAAAACCAGGCAAACCAGCATTTCCAACTTTTATTAAGGTGGCTGCCTAGCTAAGTTCCAAAGCCGCTGCTCTGCTGTCACGGAGGAACCATTCATTTTAACCACAGCCAATACACTTCCACGCCACAGTATTGCTAATTCTGCAACTGGTTGGAGAGCTGGCTATTGGAATTAGTTAACTGCCATGCATGCTGCTATAAATATATTGTAGAAAAAAATAATAGAATCTCATTATCTACTAATATTTGAACTAGTTTTATTATGGAGAGCTAGGCTGTGGGAAGACAATTACGAGTAAGAGTACATGATTACAGTGTTCCGTTCTGAAGTAGAAAATCAGATTTAACTGTTTTACAGTGGAAATCATGCATCTTTTTGCATCAGTAATCTCAGATAGGGTATAATTAATATTTTCTAAACATGTATTGCAGAAATTTTGTGTTTATACTATTCAGTTGTCTGGACTATAGTAGTTAAACATACAGCTGAAATGGTAGGAGTTTAATGTGGCAAAACAGAGTTAGAGAAGCATTTATCATTTTAAAAGACTCAGGCCGATCAGAATTCATCAATGACACACCAGTTAAGATAAAAAAATAAAGTATTGACTACTAACACAGAGGCTGCATTTTACCTTTCTATTTGTAGGAAGATTTCCAAGATAATATGGGCATTTTAAATGACTAGCTGAGCTTCCATCATGTGATGGCAACTAATCAATAAATCATGTGTCATTGTTGTGGCTCGGCATGTCAAATAGCTGCTTTTCAGTGTCCATATTTACAGGTTTTCAGCAATTTTTTTGTTGTACATTCCTAGCTCATTAGTCCTGATTTTAAAAGGGGTTATTTTCATGTCAATGAAATTGGTAGAAAAATCACGTCTTATCCGTTTCTGCCACAGGGAGGAGATGGCATGGTGTAATCAACGGGAGACTTCTGTTACTTAACACTGCTTGCCACCCCGTGTGGGTTTACTAAAGCAGCTTCTCCTCACGATCAACATGAAAAATAAATACACGGCATCCTGCTAGACACGCTGGACATTGTGATGCTCATGGGAGATGGTAAAAGGATGAGTGTTTTCGAAAGCAGCTTTTGGCATACATAAATCATGAGGTTTATACTGAGGCCTGGGACATCCAACTCAAATTATTTTGGTTAGATAAAAGCACGAAGATGGACTAATAGAGTTTTGATTACCCTGCCTGTCTCTGTAACTTTTGCTTACCAGAATGCCAGAGCAAACTCAATCTCCCGTATGAAAACTGCCCTGCGGGCGTAGGTGAAGTAGCTGGTCAGTACTCGCCAAAATCTCTGGTCTAAGAACAGTGGCACACAGCTGAAAAAGCGTTAACCTTTGTTGCGATGTCCCATTGCCATTAATCACATTTTGAACACCTTTGCCACTGTGTCAGAGTACCTAAAGAAATGTTCTTGATGAAGGCAGTTGGTTCACTTGGACCCAGGCCAGAATAAAGCAGCGTTTTTCCTCAGAGAGAGATGCTACAAAGAACTGGCCAAAATGCAGCCGCTGTCTTTTGTCCACAGTAAACAGCCCTCATTCATCAAGATATCGCAAAATCTCAATGTCGTCTACGCATCAGTCTCAAAAATGCCTGTTTGTTTCATGTTTTAGTTCATTAGAAGGTTAAGTTATTTTCTTCTGGACAATGACTCAGGACATAATAACCCCCATGTTTATCACAGGCACATCAGATAACTGGAACTCATACAATCTGAAGTGAATTTTGAAGGTTTGTATAGGTTTCTGCAAGTACAAAACGCAGATGCTCCATTTTCCGATGGCTCTGGTTTATGTGTGTATATATATACGTATGCATCAAATCTGTGCTCGTATTCCTTCCCCGGATGCCGTGTGAGAAAGCCTGAGTCTTTGCTTCTGAAGCGATTAATAGTTGAAGCTGCAGCTATATTTCACTCTGATAATTCTTGCAGAAACTGTGCTCCTCTGGGACAAGGCAGAACACAAAGCCTGGTATAAAACTTGTGAGAGCTGAAAAAAATTCAGTCACATCAAATCAACTATGGAACTGTCTTGCATGGTGGCTCAGGCAAATCAGGAATTTGATCATCTTTTAGATAGTTCTCGACGTTTCTTCGCTTCAAGAAAACTTTTAAAGCATAAATACATTTCAGTTCAGATTTCTCCTAAAAAGGAGAAAAGGTTGTGATACCCAGCCACAGTCAGCCAGGGTGGTGCCTCCTCCCAAGGCTCATCGCACAAAGAGGCACCGTTGGGTGCAGAAGTCCAATACCAACAGTCCTCTGCGACACGTGGTCTTTCTGCTGGGACCACATCTATTGCACGACCTCGTACATGGCAGTTCACAGACCCAGAGGGCTGGAAAGGACCTCTGAGGTACCTGCTATGTACCCCTGACTTGGAGCAATATCATCTACTCCTATAGGTAAATTTTTACGTGCTTGCCCATCTTCTAAATATCTCTGTTGGTGGAGGTCTGAGCATTTTGCAGGCCACCAATCTACTGCTTAACCATTAGTGTAATCCCAACATCCCATCTGAATCTTCCTTGCTGCAGATGAAATACTTTGCTCCTTATGCTAACAAGGATGCTGAATGCAGGTACGTTGTCCTTGCCTCTTCACAGAGACCCTTTAAGTATTTGAAAACTGTGATTATACCTTCTCTAAGCCTTCATTTCTTTACACTCCTCCTCCCCCCTTCACTCAGACTTCTCACATATGCTAAATTTTCTAGGTCTCTGATTATTTTCTGGACTTGCGTAGGTTGGCAGCTTCATCCTTGAAATGCAGTTTTTAACAGTGGTAATGGTCCTTCCACCGAGCCCTTACCAGCAAGGAATACAGTGGAAAGGTCACCTCAGGTGCTCTGCAAGTTCTGCTGCTGTTTTATGAAACTTGGAAGTCTGAGCTAAAAGGGCTGTGGGGAAATGGTGCACCGAAATGAGGAGCATTGAGCCATGCTGGTAAGGGAAGAGCAGAGCCTTACAGTAAGTGGTTTTGCTTCTTTGAGTATGGCAATGCTTCTAGTGAAGGCAAAGCCTACTATGGTTAAATGACCAGTACCAATGTTGTAGTACCCTTGAAGACGTTATTTAGTGTTGCTGGAATTGTTTTGGTTTGCATTTAGCCTCTTTTTTTTTCTGACTGAGGAGGAGAAGTCTATACAAGTAATAAAATATAACTTAAATTAATTAGAAAAAGGAGTGTCCAGGAGGATAAAGTTCACTGCCATTAGAGAAAATAACCAAACACACATGCAGAGGTCTAACCAGACAAAGTTATACTCCTTTTACATGATGGAATTAAGCCAGGTCCTGCTTAGCTGCCCGGTGCCCAAACTAAAATACCCTGTCAGTGCAACTCGCACCCAGTGATGTGACCCCTGGGGCAACCATCCCTCATCCAGCAGCTTGGAGCCTGAGCAGGGGGGTGAGTCTGGAGTCGTGTTCATCTAGAGATCTACTAAAGCAGCAACTGGAGCTTGTAGCCGGCAGCTCCCATCTCCCAAATCTTCACTCTAACTGCATTGCCGCTACCGTGGCGCCTCTCCCGAGCAGTACTCTCAGCGTGGTGCTACATGGAGGTGAGCAAATGAACACTGAGAGTACCAAAGGACGATTAATGAACACCTTGTCCCCTGTGTTACACTGTCCTTCCCCTCCCAGTGTGTCCTTGATAATTGATTTCTTCAGGAGGGGTTTCACATCATGGCTAAGGTGGTGTAATGTTCTCTTCCATGACTGATGGTCGCTATCCCCCTCCCTGCTTCTGGCCATGTAAGCCCCAGGCATCTCTTGGTCGAGCTCCAGTATATATCTGATCCCATAATAAGACTCTTTTGGGAGCCAACCGTCAGAAAACAACATCAAAAAGTGATATATTTTTTTCTGCTTCCAGAATGCCTAATGATATCGCTCCCAGAAACTGGTTTGCCACAAGGTCAGGATGGTGCCAGCGGCGGTGCATGGATTGGAATGAGATGAGGGAGTGGGACATGGAGGCAGCAGACCACTAGATCAACCCCTGGGTCAGCCTCAACATGCCCTTGTTAGAGGGGAAAAGAAGTCACAGAAAGCAATCACCAGGTGCTTCATTTGTGTTTTCAGAAATCTGTGTTTTTAACAGCACCTCAGCTTCAGCTCCTACATTCCTCTGAAGCTGCAGCTGTCTGTGCTTGAAATAGGTGGGAGGCTTAAGAATGAGAATGTTACAAAAAGGCAGTGCAGTTTTAATCCTTCTTTGATCATCTATTTTTCTATTTTTCTGTAAGATTCCCTCCCCCCAGGTCAGTCCCAGAGCAGAAGTCAATAACGCAGTAGGAACATTCACATGTTAAGCTTTCTGCATAGCAGCTAGCATGGGGCGTAGGAGCACTGTGCGTGCGAACTCCCGCCGCCACCCGCCTCTCCTGCCTCCATCACTTACAGAAGGACGGAGGCAGCAGGAGGGGCAGCAGAAGCCAGACATGAGAAATGGCCAGAGAATTGCGACTGACAAGCAGGGGACTTGTAAGAGGCAAATTTTAAAGCCTCATTTCAGTTTTCCTTGTTAGGCTCCTGTTCGGCCTCCTGCAACAATGCTAAGCCTGATATTATCTAAGTAATATTGTACGGCTGAGAGCTGAATGAGGCTCTATCGGGCATTAGAATCTCTCCCTAATGTTTTACTTCTGATACTCAGGAAATTTTGTTTCGCACCGCGACCAGAAGAGAAATCATCATTTGAATAAAATAAACACCATACATTTGGCAAATACGTTATTGTAATTGTAAATGTGGTAGCTATTTGGAAACATTGATATTTTCTGGCAAGCGCAGTGCACACATGTATGTTATTAGTCACCCAACACATTAGATTTCTGATAAATATACTTCTTAAAATAGGTTTGCTCAGTGTTTAGAACTTTTGTCTTTTTTATTCAATAAATCTCCAAAAGTGTAGCAGATGGAGAGGGGAAAACCATTTTTGACTTCAAAATGGAATAGTTTGGCGGAATTTCAGCAGACAGATGACTTCTCTGTGTTAATAGCATCATATTCAAAATGGTTACTACTGTGGAGCACAGCGCTGTATTACAGGCTTATGGTAAGTATTGCTATAAAGCACATTTAAATCTAGTTTGGTAAGGAAGGGTAGAAAGAAAAAAAATAACTTTGTATACTGCATCTGCTCTTGAATCCCGTAGCAGTTTTTGTGGTTTGACATATATTCTTATTTTTACCACGTTTTCCTAAGGGAACAAGGCTTATGCAGTGATGTTTTGGATTTTTATCTGTTCCTCCATAATAAATTTGGAACCATGACCTAATTTCAGGTTTCATATATATTAAAGTCCTGGAAATTTCAGAAAAAATAGCTATAGAGGTAGAAGAAGCCAAATCGGTGTCCTCACAAAGGAAAAATGTGATCTCAGTGAGGTGGTTAAGCATCAAGGGATTGAAACAGGAGAGAGATTTAGGTGTGTTCCAGGTGTGGGAAAGGGTTCAAATGGTTGCCGTCAGAGTTTTAGACACTCAAAAAAAGCCATATGATCAGCTACAGAGCTGACCGATTTTGATAATTTTACTATCCTCCTTTCTGTGTGATATATATAGATATATAGATATATAGATATACATATATATATATATATATAAATTGTCCAGTTTTGGGCCCCTCACTACAAGAAAGGCATGGAGTTGCTGGAGCGTGTCCAGAGAAGGGCCACGAGGCTGGTGAGGGGTCTGGAGAACAAGTCTTATGAGGAGCAGCTGAGGGAACTGGGGCTGTTTAGTCTGAAGAAGAGGAGGCTGAGGGGGGACCTTATTGCTCTCTACAACTACCTGAAAGGAGGTTGTAGTGAGGCGGGTGTCAGTCTCTTCTCCCAAGTAACTAGCGATAGGACGAGAGGCAATGGCCTCCAGTTGTGTCAGGGTTTAGATTGGATATTACGAAAAATTTCTTTACTGAAAGAGTCGTCAGGCACTGGAAAAGGCTGCGCAGGGATGTGATTGAGTCACCATCCCTGGAGGTGTTTAAAAAGCGTGTAGATGTGGCACTTTGGGATATGGTTTAGCAGGCATGGTGATGTTGGGTGGATGGCTGGACTTGATGATCTTAAAGATCTTTTCCAACGTATGATTCTATGATATCCCTGCAACAGTAAAGTGACTGTTGTGTGTGTTACACAGAATGAATGAGACATTTTGCTTCAGTTTTATTTGCTTTGGGTATTATTCACAACAGCAATGGCTTACAACCAAAATCTTGTCTCTCTCTGAGTGTTTATGTGACCCACAGAGGACTTCTGCAGGTTTGGTCTCCTGGGGTGGCTGGTAGAGGAGTGCACTCAGGTCTTGATCTCACCAACCTTTGCAGCCCATTGTTAACTCTGTGCATATTGATAGCCCAAGTGGGAGTATTTTTATAGGTTTAAAATGAAGCACATGTGTAAGTGCTGGCAGGGTGAGTTCCCATGAGCTCGGTGTTTCTATCAGCTAATGGAGCAGCTCTCTTAACTCAGGTAGGTTCACACGGGTGCCTTACAGGTGGTTTTATTCTCACTGACACCTCGTGTTAGCAGATAAGTTTTGACATTGTTTCTTTGTTTTCACATGGTGCTTTCCCGGGTTATGAACACCTTTAAGCTGGTGCATGCCTGCAATTAAATGTGAAAGCAATATTTATTGTCTTTCCAAAACATGTTCTGCAGAAGTCTGAGAGAAAACTAAATGAAATGTCTTTTTACGTGTGAAAAATGTACCAATCTGTGCTAACAGCTGATTTCAGCAGCCGCTTCTGTCACACTCTTGTGGCCGGGAAAAGGTTGGTTCTTTCTTTCCTCCAAGAAAATTGCCCCCCTAATGTTACCCCTAATGAGACAGGGTGAGGAGAGTGAAGAGGAAATTAGTGTTTCTTCTCTCTTCATCATTTTGTTCTCCTCAAAGGCTGTTAGCAGCCAATGAAAGCAGTTGTGCTCCTGTTGGCTGCCTGCTTTGTGTATTAGGCAGAGGGAAATGACAGCCTGCTGTAAAGGAAGGGCCCTTTTCACCAGAAATCATTGAAATTCCCTTATCCTGGCCCTGAACAAGCAAGCAAGGAAACAACAGCAGGAGACAGCGCGATGTGTTGGCAGTGGAGGGGAGCAGCCATGGAACAATTGATGTGAAAACCTTCAGCTGAAATCAGCATGTGGCCCATGCAGCTGGCCAGCCTGGCCGCCTGTAGCTGCAGTGAGGTATTTACACCTTGGATAAAGTAAGAGGGGTGCTAAAAAAACATGAGACAATCATTAGACTGTGTTTGTTAACAACACAGTGCTTTATCTTCAAAGCATTGTGCACAATTAACCAATATATTCAGTAAGAGCAGTAAATGGGTAGCATTCATTATCACCCAGTCACTATCTTACAAAACAGATTTGAAGTGATGAGCAGATGATCCACCTGAAGCCTTGGGAGGGAATATTTTTAACTTACTGTTTGAACTGGTGCAACAACATTTTGAACTACTTTGTACCACCTTGTCC
Organism: Opisthocomus hoazin; assembly: GCF_030867145.1. Classification (NCBI taxonomy): domain Eukaryota; kingdom Metazoa; phylum Chordata; class Aves; order Opisthocomiformes; family Opisthocomidae; genus Opisthocomus; species Opisthocomus hoazin. The sequence goes on along the minus strand of NC_134421.1, from coordinate 51,051,093 downwards.
TTTCAGTCTTTGTGTCACCAGGCAAGAATTGCCCACAGGGCTGAGAGGGCATTTCAGTGTCCTCTTTTATCACTTTGGTATCTGCCCATTAGGAGCTAGAATGAAATCAGTTTGCTTCACAGACAGATGTGATTAATCTTGGAGGACAATCATCGCTTTCAATCATTAGCAGAAGTGGTCCTAAACCAATATTTTCTGTGAACATCTGCACCAAGCATGCACCTGGTCTCTGGATACAGGGGAAGCTGGACTGGAACTGTTCTTGGTTTGAGCCTAAAACGTGACGCCTTCTCCAGGTTTGGCGAGGGTGGCTATTCAATGGCGTTTGGATCAGTCCCTAGCTCCCAGGTTGAATTAAAGCCACTTTTAGCAGCAAAAGAAATCTATCAGTGGTCCTCCAAGGCAGCCAGATTCCAGTTAATTTCTGATTAGTTACAGAAATGATACATAAAGTCATACATTCCTACATGCTCTCACACAATAGTACATAGGTTAGAAGACAAAATGCCAGAAAGAGAATTCAGATCATGCAGAGCTATTTTAACATAAAACAATATAGCAGTGCTGTTAGTTGTCTGAGTATTGTCATTTGAATAACAAACCTTTTCAAAGTGATCTTGTTATTCACAGGACAAAGTCACTTTAGTGTGGATGCACAAGTACCAGTTCCAAGAAATACTGGTAATCTTTTCATTAAACCTTTTTTTTCCCCTGCTCTCTCTCTCCCTCCCACCATCACTCTTTTTTTTCCCCAAAGAAAGCATGCCACAATGGCAGCGAGAGGAAAAATCTGTGAAACTCCAGGTCAGCAAGAAGGTCTCATTTCTATTAGATTTGTTTGGAACCTTTAAGTTTCTTTCTTTTTTTTTTTTTTTTTGTCGAGTGGACTTCTAGTGCTGCTTGCTTCTGTAGAGTCTTTGTAATTTTAGACCATTTGAAATGACTCTGAGCAATCCCTTGGATGTTTTTTAGTGCTTTCTAAAGAAAATCTACTCATTATAAACATCACTAGCTTCAGTAAAAATGGAGCTTGCGCACAAGTACCAAAGTACTTCCTTCGGTTTCAGTTGTCCTTAGTTTAATGTGTGAAAGATTATTTGTTCAGCTAGGATTCTATTTGTGATAACAACCTGATAAGTAGAAAAAGGACATTGATTAATTTATGTTTTTATTAAACTATCAAAGCTTCATGTACTAGAATATTACAATATAAATATTGTGAATTGAAATGCTAAGAACTGCAGGGAAAAAAAAAGGTCTCTGATGATGCACACTTTAGTCTAGTTTGTACCGAACAGTAAGCTGGCCATACAGAGATCTTAACAGCCTAAAATGCAGGTCCAAGCTGTGCCATAGATTCCTGTGCTGCCTTAGATCACCATTAGCAACTGCATTTTTACAACAGTTGCTGATGTGCAATGTTTCCGTCTTTGGATGCTCTAATGAGAAAGCAGCAGTCGATCCAGGACTGCTCCAGAGGCCTTGGTGCTCCAACTGCTCAGCTGCAACGGGCCAAGCTAGGCACCCAGCCTGCTGGAAGCGGAATGAAGTCTCCTGTTGTTGCACACATCCGTGATGAGGGGAGCCATATGCATACAATGTGGCTGAGTTAACATGACTGCGGTAGCTGCAACATTTTACATTTCCTTCCAACTGTGGCTAACTATCCCCAAATTTATTTTGTTCCCGATGCCAACACATTACTTTAGAAATTTAAAACATGCATGGGCCAAAACACTGCTTCTTCAGGATTTTTTCTTTCATAGCTGTGATTTCACAAAAAATCCACTGTTGGTTTAGAAATTAATGGCAACCTACAGTATTTCATGTACCCAAAGTATCATCCCTTTGCAGGCCAGGAGGAAAAACATCAAGTAGTTGGATTTGCAGCTATTGAATCTAAATGGCATGACAGCAGGACCATGACATTTCTGTTCTTAAATAATCCTGCCACCCATACAGTGTTTCAGGGCCCAATGGCTGTGCCGAAACAGGCAAAACTCTTGAACTATCAGCATTCAGCCTTACTTCGTAGTTCAGACACAACTACAGGTCTCAGCAATTCAGAACAGATGTGTGTACTTTCCCTCTTCTCTATTCTTGCACTGTGTCATGTGGCTTGAGGAGGCAGCTCAGATGGCTCTGGGGTGGGAGATGTGCTGCAGCCTGCTCCGAGCCACCGCAGCAGGAAAGGGAAGGTGATGCAGGCTGCCCAGCTAGGGTTGGGAGGAGAATGGCTGTTAATATGAGACAGCCCTTTAGGCAATGTGCTTAAGACCCAACACAGTAAAAAAAAAGTGTAAAAGGACACATAGTGTGAACTTCTTCGCAGGATTGTTGCCAGACTGCTTTGGCTCTTGCTTGTGGAATCATCTTAGATGTGCCGCTGATGTGTAAAGGTGTTGAACCGAAATGCCACATCTTCTCCACGGGCGCCTGCTCTCCTGTAGTGCGACAGCAATTGCTCCTGGACGCCCCTTCTTTCCTGGTGGTGGCAAACTGCCTTTGTGCGAAGGGAAAGCCAAGATGCTCTGCAGGTAACACCCTCAGTACTGTGGAAAATTCTAGAGAATATAATTAGCCTTTGTCCTGCTAGGATTCAGTCGAGGCTGTCACAGCAAGGAAGGATGGAAACGTTCTTGGTTGATTTGTCTTCAGTCTTTGCCTTGCTCTATTCTACCCGTGTGCTCACCTGCACAAACTGCTGGACTTCCGCTGTTGTGCATTGCTGTAGTGGCTTCTTCCCTAGAAACCTGGAAGAGCCAATACCCCCACCTGACTGAAGTGGACTGTGATGGGCAGAAGCAGTATGCAAATATCAAGCCCATAGCTGATAGCAGAGCAAAAGCCTATGGCTGTGACTAATGGTGCTGGGTCGTCCCATCAGGTGCTGGACTTTATGGCAAAATCAAAATCTGGAGGTGTGATATGGTGCATATTATTTCAGATGGATGTTCCAGTTCTAGTAAATATCCAGAGACAGAGAAGGCAGATCCTGAAATTGCATTTAAATGAATAATCAGACGGGGAAAATGACCTTTTGCTGAAGTAAGAAGGAAGGAGCAGGAAAACTGGAGAAAATGCCTGCGGGCAGCAGTGGGAAAGCCAAAGACTGCAGCATGCACAGATAATATCTGGCTTACAATATTTACTGGTACAAGGCCACTTTTTTTTCCAAGTTCATTTGAGCCTGCTGAATAACTTTACTCTGATCCAGACATCTGCATTCTGTGGCTTCAGTGTTTTTGACCCAGCACTTAGGACCCCTGAAACTGGGTTTGTGAGTGAACAAGGGTCCCAAATAGGCAGTTAAACAGCACATGATTGAGGCTCCAGTTGTTTTGTAGTGTGACTTGCCATTGCTTTTTCACTTACTATTCCTTCAGGAAAACAGACTTTTTAATTCCTGTGCATTTCACAGGAACATTTTCAGATCTGCCCTTAACGTTTTACTTCATCCGATTGTTGTCAAGAAATACCAGGGACTTGGACATGAATTCTCTGCCTGGAGACATTTTTGTTTGCTTAACAGATGATCAGCCCATACAGAGAAATTTTGAACAAAACTTTCTGCAACTCCAAACTGTATTTTGTGTGTTCCTTTAAAGATAGTTTTGTAGTGTTCAGAGGTCTGTGCATTACCCAGTAAATGATTTGTCCTGCCACAATGTTCTTCATTAGCATGGAAGGAGTGACATGAATTTCTTGGACAATGACTCTTTTAGGGTTGAATTTTAGGCTTGGTCTTTAGAAAGCCACATCAGTCGTGAGCTAATTGCATTGTTTCAGCAGACCTGACGTTTAAAGTATGTGATAATTCTACCACTTCAGACAACCACTATTTCAAGGACGATCTCCTAGAAACCAAATTAAGGATTATCTAGACTGAAGTAAGAAGTGTTGAAGTATTGTCAAATAAAAAAAATAGATTAATCTACAGGGAAAATAATTGTGATTTGTTTATGCAGGAATTTGATATACATTAGCATTGAAAATATGCAAGTGGCCAGTCAGCTAGAAAATTTTCACTTACCAGAATTTCAAGTTGTCTTAGTTCTACTGACTTAAAATTATTGGTAAGGAGACAGCTGCGTTTGGTTTTGATGCTTAAAACTGCATATTGGGAAAAATGTCTCATGGATTAATCTTGATAAATGCCACTCTCAAAAGATAACCAGCTTCAAAATCTGTCAATCTGAACCACGTACTTGTGGTTAATACACTCTTTGGATTAAAAGCAACTTTTCACAGTGAAACATTGGAAGCGGAGGTACCGAGGGGTCTCTGCCTGGAAGACAAGCTAAGAGGGGCTTATGTGAAATGGCTGGGCAAACAAAGCGGAGCAGGCAGCAACTGGTCCCTTGCTCCTCCAGAGATTAGCATTGATAACAGTAAAGTGAAATAAAATAACATAATCCAAACCAACACATTTCTTGGCTTGGCTTTCAGCCAAGTCACGTGTCAGTGAGTGTAGATCTCTGCCTCCCAAAGGCATTGCCTTCACTCTGCCTCTCTGAAAAGCAGTTCCCATGGCTGTTCACTGCCTGCTTAATGGGGGGAAGGATAAGATGAACTAGTTAGGTGCTGGCACAGGGTCTTGCCATAATATCTATTTGTTTGTTTGTCTTTTATAGCAGCACAGTTAAGAAATGTGTGCTTATTTTGATCGTAAACGCAACCTTCTCTTTATATTCCTATTTCTTATATGGCATCATAGAATTATGATGCATTTTACACATGCAGGCGTTGTCCTTGCACGAAGAGCCTGAAATGTAAAAAGAAAATAAGCCAAAGTAAATAAACACAAAGTAAAGCAGAGGACAGCAGCACAGGAGAGAGGAGAAACGAGAACTGGTTCTTCAGCGAGGTAAGATTTAGAGGGATTGTGAAGGCAACCTGGAGGATGAAGACAGGATAATTATTCAATTGCAGGGACCCAAATGGACTGGGAAAACAGTGAAGCAAAACAATAAAGCAAAAAAGAGTAAGAAAAGCAGAGAAATTAGGAGGAATGGAAAATAAAAATAGATGTAGGCAGTTTCAGATCTATTTAGTTTAAAGGACCATTTCATACAACAGAACTTGGTATTTAGGCTGTGGAGGAAAGATGTGAATGCTGACCTGATGGAGTCAAGTAGCCGGTCTTGGCATCAGTATCCTTTCAGACTTAACCGCTGGACATCAATAACTAAAGGGAGCAAGTACTGAAACTGCCTGGGCCATTTGGGGAAATGCTGGCTGACCGCAGCGCCTGCCCACTTGGCCTCAGCCAGTGTGGCCGTGGACATGCTGCATTTTGCCCTCATGCCTCAGTTCTCCAGCTGCTTCCCTAACCCAGTGCAATTGTGGAAAACTCTATGGTGGAGGAGGCCAAATAACCACATGAATAGATACATCCATGCCTGAGACCTCACGTAATCAGACGCCGCACGAGAGCCAGATGGGACATATTCTGATGTACAGTCCAATATTCTGTGATCCTGGTTGTGCACAGCAGGGTTGCTGGTGGGCAGGTTTACTGGCAGAGTCATAAGTACCAATGTTGCAGCCTAGCTTCACTGCGCCTCTCTCTAATATGATGGGAGTTGCTTACCACTAATGACACCCAACTTAAAAAACACAAAGATATTTGCATAAACATTGAGGAATGCAAAGGCTCTGAGCACTTGTATTGCACTTCAGGTAAGAGGTGGAAGCCGTGGGGAAGCACTGCCATTCAAGGGTCCTCACAGATCTGGTTGGGATCACTTTAAAAGCACTGTCTCTGTTTTGAGCACTCAATTTTAGGTGTACACCTGCAATAGATTGTTGTAGGTTTTCGTTGTGGATGAGGATGGAAAGAAATTTCATTAAAGAAGGAGCAGTTGAAGCTGTACGTTATCTTGATTTTGTTGTAGCTTTTCATACAGCCTCGCATGACATTCTCATAAGCAAACTCCAGAAATGTGGTAAGTGCGTCTGAACTACAAGGTGAATAGAACATGGCTGAAAAATTCTGCTTAAAGCAATTTAAAATTTTATATAATGCCGAGAAATACAGAACATTTATTGTCATGAAAAGGTTGTTATGCAGCCACAACTTTATTAATCAATAGCCTTATGTTAGAAGTAAGGGAATGATTAGAGAAGATGCAGTTCCATTATTTATGGGGAAGTAAGCAACTAATGGACAAAACAGGAGGAAGACTGTAACATTCAGTGCTTTTCTTTGTCTCCACCGTTGAAAAAAACCTAGCTGTGACCACAAATTATTGACTATGAAAAAAAGAAAAGCTAGGGACAGTGAAGAGGGAAAGAATGGATTAAAAAGATATTTATATAGTTAAAAGAAAGATATAGAAGGAAATTATTAGTAATTTCAGGCCCCTAGATGTGTAAGAAACAGCCAACATGCATTCATCAACACTCACATAATGTCAAATCTATCAGACTTCCTTTCTTGGAAAGCTAACCAGCTTAGAGGATAAGGGGAACAGTACAAACAGTATATTGTATCTTGATTTTAGAATAAGTTTTGATACAGAATTGTGTGACTGACAATCCAGGGAAACAGGAGTGAGATGGACTTACATAAAAGGTTGAAAAGCTGCATTCAGAGAAGTTGCCAATGGTTTCTGCTCAAACTGGGAGGCAAGAATGGTTCCAGTCCTCTGCTACTTTCATCCGCAGTGAATAGTGAGGTAAAGAGGAAATCTACATAGATGCAAACACGATGGGAAGGATTACATACCCTGTGGAAGACAAGATCAAAATTCAAGATGACTTTGGTGAACAGAAAAAATGGTTCAAAACAGTAAAAGGAAGTCCAGTGAAGAAAAGGGCAAAGTGGAATGTGTAGGGAGAAAAAGTTAGTTGACATGCATGACAGGCAGCAGAATTGACAAGGGCGTAACTGCAAGCAGATATTAATGCTGTTATGTTTTATTCTTGGACATCAGGAGGCCCCGTCTGAGGGAACACATGCAGCTTGGGTCCTATATGTTAAATGAGGATAACTGAAGAAAGTTCAGGGAGAAACTACAATAACACTAATGGTTTAGAAAAAATGGTTTAGACTGTAACTCTCAGACAACTGCTTTCTGGTACTGAAGAAAGTAGATTGTGAGGATATGCTAAGAGTCTAATGATATATTGGTAGTAGGGGATCATTCTACAAAAAAAATAGGAATTAGATTTTTTTCAATTTTTTGCTTAGCACAGAGCAAGCACTAGTGCATTTCATTTATGTCAGAAAGATTCATTTACGTAGCAAGGACTATTTTTTGCTATTTGCTGTCTTATTTGTTGTTAGGATAGTGTAGACCAGAGCAGGTTACGTGGAGGTTGTAGAATTGCTGTTCTTAAGGAATTAAAGAGGCATCTGTCATGAATGTTGAAATTACTGTTAAACCTGTTTCAGTGTAAGAGAATGGACTGGAGACAGGCATGCCCGGCGTGTGATGACATCGGGATCACCTGGGCATGCCTCTTCACAGGAACTAGAGAGGCAGTGTTATGCACTACGCAGGCTCCAATTTAGCTTCTCCAGAGTTAACTAGGGAGACATTTTTAGGCATTTGTCTCTTGCCTATTGTCAAGATCTTTGTATTGCTATTGCTCTGTTGGGTCCAGTTTATCATTCCTCATTTCTCGTTTGTGAGGACCAGCTGGCACGTACTCCATCAGCCTTCGTGGGGATCTGCTAAGGGCATGACACTGACTGCCATTTTCTCGAAAGCAAGGCAGCTGAAGCAGGGCTCACTTTCACCCTTTCACCCCGCCCTTCTCTGCATCTAACATCATGCTCTCAGATGTATCACCAGGGAAAATATCCCAGGTTAAATGTAAGAGATTTTTACTGCTGGTGTTATTTGGGAATTTTTGGCATTTACTTGTCTTTTTGCATCGCCCAATAGCCCTCATCTTTGGACAGCACAGAAAGAGATCCTTGTATGTGGGAGTTTCTGACATAAAGCACTACAGCCAAGAAGTGTAACATGAAATCCTACTCTTAACCTGTCAGCTTGTGTCACTAAAACCCTTACAACAGTTTTTCCTCACCAAAGACTGTCTGACTGTGTAGGAAGATATCAGTACATTTCCAGCATCTAGTAGGATGTAATAATGTTCTGTCCTTGCTGGTGTCTAGTGCAGCCTCAGGTTAACAGAGTGTTTTGAATGTATGAGAAAGGAAGCAGTGTAACACAATGAGGTGAAGAATCCTCCAGATGACAGCTCACCAGCAGGTTACCCAGACATGGACACCCAAGGTGCTCTTTTCTGTGCAGGCCCAGATCTAGTTTCCTGTCTCGGGCTCCCTTAGGCCCACTCTGCAAGCTGCAGTTCTGGGAGTCCCGGCTCCCCCCCCAAACAGTGGCGTGCCCACAGGCTCAAGGAGACTTGCAGAATGCAGGAGTGAACAAGTTTTGCACAATTTTTCTGGGCCTCCTGTTTTTACTCAGGGGGGAGCCGTGAGAGGTTCCACAGCCCTGCCAACATCCAGGAGACTCCCCAATGCATCTGGCCGCTGCCTGGGAGCTGGAGGACCCGTTCTCACCCTGTCATGGAGCACAAACGTGGCACCCATTTAGTCCTCCCCAGAGAGGCATTCACAGACCCCCTGCCAGGTGACTTCTGGCCAAACTCACCTTCTCTTTGCTCTCCTGAGTAGGAGCTGGTTACATTTAAGTGGGAGAACACTTCAGCTAATTTCTCGGTATTGTTAATCCTGTGCCAGCATTCCTCTGGAGTTTTAGTTCAAAGGCCTGTGTTGCAATCAAAATACTTTCCTGTTTGACATAGATATACTCGGAGTTCATCAGCTGGAAGACAATGATTGCATTGTGTGGACAGAGTGCACAGATATTGTCGGAGGAGCGGGTAACCAAGAGTAAAATCCGAGGGTGAGATTTCCTGTTTAGGTTCCTGAGGATGAATGGTGCTGAATAATTGAGAGGCCCTTTTCCTGCAGCTGGTGCTGTTTCGAAAGGCCATTAGTGATGTACCTTCTCATCACCAAAATTTACTTTATTGCTCAATTTCACGTCTTGATAAATGCAGTGGAGATATTTATATCCAGTTCACTTGTTCAGCTTGATAAGCCATACAGAAGCAGTGAACTTCAGGCCGTTCCATTTGATAGAATTCCTAGTCTAGTATAAAAAGAAAAATACCTGCAAACCTGAGTCTTATTACTATTTACAACACATGCTATGGCTTTTTACTGTGAAATATTGTGACACCTATCAACAAAGGTTAGCACAGAAAATTTCTTGGCAAAGCGTGTGATGAGCATGAAATTCACAGCCAGTATACCGAGGGGGTATGGCTGGAATAGTCGCTTTCTAGAGAGACCACAGTCCATGAATCTTGGTAGAGAAAACAATGAGAAAATAATGAAAAGCATGTGTTTTCCTGATTTTGTTCCTGCTCTTTTCAAATCCAAATAATTTATTGTGATTTTTTTTCTAAAACATTGCTTTTATGTAGACCGTGCATTGTAAGTATACTTGGTAAGTTCAGTGTATGTTTGTGTATGCATACATCACATCGTTTGTTGGTGACTCCCTCTTCCACCGAGTAAAATCTGAAGTGCTTTCCAAACTTTAAAACAGATCAGGGGAGCCTTTTTGCTGGCATGTGTAATTGCTTTGCCCATTTTTGCAGGGAAGCTGTTTAGCGTGCAGCTATTCTGCACAGTAGTTTAGAACAGTAGAGCCAAATGAAATTATGGTGGGAGTTTTCAGCAGACAGGCTGTAATTATCCAGTTTGGAATTTGACCAGAGTGAAATAGAAGCTTGCCTACCAATAAACATACTTGAAGTAACATGCTTTTGAAGTTTTTAAACAAAGAAGCTCATTTGGATGGTGAAAGTGCAAGATAGGAGTCAGAAAATCCGTGGCATACATTTAGTAGCTATACTGAAAATTATTTAAGCTCTCCTTCCCCCCTTTCTTTTTTCACAAAAAAGGGAACAATTGTGTGGGGTCTTACCACCACTTGCTCTCTTCATTTTTACCCTGCATTACCTTGGGAATGATGATGGGGTTGGCCTCTTGGACTCTTTTAGCTTCTGTTGTTTGGTGCTCACTGGGTTCTCATCTGTGACTCCAGAATGGCCTTGCCTGTGCAGGGCCAAATTAATTACCATGGCAAGGACAATTGTGTGAGCATTTGTCTGGAGTGACTCCACCCTGTGGAATTATCTATAATTTTAGCAATTATTTAATTTTCAAAATAGGATTGCCATTATTTTTTTATTTCAACAGAGTATTTTCCCATGGTGAGTTATTCTATGGTGAGCTGCTCTGTGTAGACAATCTCCTTGCTTAGGACTTTTCCATCGCCCATCAGATCTGTGTGGAAACCACTAGGAAAAATAAACTACCATAAGGGAGCTAACCGCGATACTGCAATCCAAAGCAATGTTTCAGTTGTGAAACAGCCATGTGAAAGCAAGGTTTTGTTTTCACGTTGAAGTTTTCCCCATTTTTTTCACAATAGTATGCTTCATGTGATTTTTGAAACTTCCAAATTTTGTTGTCCATTAATTTGTCCATTAATTTTGCCTTATGGAAGAGAGGAAGAGAGCTTTAGCAATTCACAGGATGACTCAACATAGACCTACATATTTGTAGTGAGGTAGGGCAGAAGTGACAGAAGATTGATTTGCTCAGAGCTGACCTCAATTCCTGGGCTGCTGCAAGGGATACGCTAGGGCTAATTTTGCTGTAAGTGTCCTGACATGTGAAAGTGTCAATATGGGATAGATGAAGTCCTGTCATGATATGTGGAGATGGGCAACTAACAGGAAAATATGAAAGAGTGAAGAGTATGTAGAGGCAAACCCAGTAACCTCTCAGGCTCAGCTTCTGGACATGCTACAAAAAACCTCTGAAACTCAGTAAAGCTGAAGCCCTTGAAACTATGCTCAGCATAATTAAGGTTTCGTGACAAAAATCAAATGGTATCCAAACTATTGGTATTCAATGCAAACTTACCAAGCTAGAAGGTTGTTTCTTCTTCAAAGACTGGATCTTCACTGATGCCATTCCCAGTCATGAATGTCTCAGGAGACAAGCTCAGGAGATCCCAGGAGACAGGTAGCAGCTCTCTGTCACGCACTCTGCTGCCATCAGGAACAGCACAGAAGCTCTTTCTGATGCTGCCTCCACACTGAGAAGATTTTTTTTGCACAACTTAGAGAAAAGCATAAATTCTAGCCATGGGCTCTATGTAAATGAGTCAAAACATTCCTGACTAGATGGAGCAGATTTATGACTTTTGTGAAGCAGAACAAGCTTGTGATGTTGGAGCCACACAGCTAAAAATGCACTTCAATTCTTGTAGTCACCCTGAGAACATACCACACATACTTTCACACACAAAAAACTAGACATATAACCTTTTTCCCCTTGCATTGCTTCATTTTTTCCTACTATTTCACAAATTAGCTATGTTTTCATTAGGGACAAAAAACATTATGGATTTATCACTCAGCTCAGCACACTGTCATTCTTTTTCGCGTTTCTTTCAACCTACTTCTGCTTTTTTTTTGTTATGGGATATTATGTAAGGTTGGATTCTGGTCTTGGTTATTGCAGTAGACCTCTGAAGGCATGTCACTGGCTGCAGCATGGCTTCACAGATAATTAGGCAGCACTGTGCTTCTAAATTTTAAATTTGACCACCCAGATTCAGATGCTCGATTCTGTCATTTAAAGAAAAGACGTTGTTCATGTTTGCTGTCTGAGTGGTGACCACAGTAGCTCTCCGAAGTGTTGGCTAAGGGAAGAGTGGGCTCCACACAGTTGAGTGCTCATTTACGTTGCCACATATCCTCCATCTTCCCGGGCTGTGTGACAATGGCTAACCACCCTGTCTGGTTTTAATGCTTTTCAAGATCTTTGTTGCTGTTATTAATTCTGGTTATATTTATGGCACAACTGAGTCTCCGATTTGCTTAACGCAGTAAGATAGCGATAGACTATCCGTTACAAAGGAACACGCAGTACAAAGAGCTCAGCTGCTGGTTGAAATATTCCAATCATAAAAAGTGCTGCTAATTTAGCTAGGAGATGAATACATTAATTGAGAATATTTATGAAGACTTGTTTGTGCAGATGGCCAAAGACAATAAGAGAATGATATTTCCTTAATACATGAGGAGCTCGTGTTCATCACGTGCCAGTATGGCAGGTATTTACACTGTTTCCTCTCAGCACGTACATTTAGATCTCTAAGTTAGGGGCCTAGGCCTGATTTTCTCTCATCTGACTTTGGCATTTAACCAAGCTGGGTAAATCAGAAAGCAGAGCTGTCCTATTTCCCTTAAGTAATCAAAGCAGAGGGGAGAGAGAGAGAGAAGCAGACAGGTCAGGGGGGGAGAGAGAGAGAAGGAAACACTTCTGAGAAAAAGCTTTTGTTACCTGCAATCCATGTTGCCTTCTGGAGATTAGATACCTAATTCTCCACTAATCAGGGAGATTCAGTTGAGTGCCTAAAGTCATGTGGGACGTACCTACATCACCGCTTAGCATAACCCATCTCGGTCCATTGAATACATATGGAGAATGGCCTCCTAACTTATTCATCCAAAGTCTGATCATTAAAGTAAGTTGCATGAATAGTCCTCTCCAGGCCAGAACTGGTGAGAGGGAAATTGTATTGAGTGTTATCCTTACGTCTAGAGTATTTGTCTCAGGGGAAGGAAAACGTGGTGGACTTTGGACTACCTGGTCCCAATCCTGTGCTTTTGCTAAAAGCAGCTTCATATCAGGAGAGGCATTTGTGAAAAAGGCACCCTTAAACCACAGATGTGTGATTCAGGTTCATCTTCTCAGGCTGGCTTTCCCACTGTGACCCCGTGCAGCGGGAGGGACATGTGGAGGGGTAGAAAGTGCCATTTTCTACTGCTTCAGAGTTATCTACATGGGAGGTCCTCTGGGACAAGAAGTTTAAGGAAGTTTTGTGCTTCTGATCATTCTGCCATTCATTTATTTCCAAAGTATATGTAATTACAAAATATTACTGGGCACAGTAAAAGCTGAAACAGGCCACAGGGTTCTCAGCACTATATTATTCTCAGCAGACCAAATGGTCTTTTTCACGGTTAGAAGGCAAGGGCACTTCAGGTGATGCAGGGCTTAAAGCCTAACCATGTTTTTGCAATTTCATTATGTCCTTAAGCAGACGTACTGAATGTGACTATAGCAGTTCTATGCCTTCCATCACCACATATTTTTGGACAAATCATCCATATTCTGCCTGTGATATTTTTTTTTCCCAGGCAAATCCTGGGTCATACAGCATTTCCATTCTTTGTTAACCCCACTCATCAATCAACCAGCTGTCCAACATAGTATGTCTCCTACTCTAACCTCTGTTTTGGAAGGCTGCAGATACTCAGAAGAAGCATATATGCACTCTGAATCCCACTCTGTCATTAAATGCAATTTTATTCTTTTTTTATCATCTCAAAGGTTTTCTATGTGATAAAAATTTTTAAATTTGAAATAAAAGCCCATTTTCACCTAAAATGGTGAAAAGTCATGAGGAGATCATAATGTAGTTTACAAATTTGTATTTAGTTCTTTTTTTAGTACTCAGGGGAAAGATATTTCTAATTTACTGTGCTCTAGCTGATGGTCTACAGTACAAATCTGATCTGTGGGATGCTTCCATCTGGGTAGAGAAGATTGAGATTAGCTGATCTTTTTAATGCCTAATTGCATCTTTTCACTCCCATTTTTTTCAGAATTTGGAAAAAAACCACCCCATACTACATAGATTGTACTCAAGTTATACATAATATTAGTTCTGGAGAAAAAAGTTAACTAAAATACCGCTAAAAGAGCTTAAAAACTTTGAGCATGTGATTTCACTTTCTTCCTTGTTACTCCTGTGATGGGCTGAAACTGAAGTTGGAGGAAATGAAAGTCAGGACTATGCAAAAACTGAGTGCAGACAGTGACTCAAAAGGAAAGCAGATTAGGCTGAGAGTTTGTTTTGACAGCTTATCAGGTAGAATTTGGGTCTAATAGGGAATGCAAGAACATTGACTTTCTGTTCCTTCTGCTGTCTTGAAAACAGTGTCAAAGCAAGCATTAGCATACAAAGCTTCCTCACAAACAAAGGCTGGTGAAAATTCAGAAGTCATTATTTGTTCACGTTAAAGATAATTCAGAAACCATTTCCGATATTTTTCCTTCTCTGCTGGATAGCAGATAGCAACGTGTCAGGGATAGAGGAGGAAGCATTCTATAATTGTGCTGAAGAGAGCCAACAACTGCTGCAGTTGAAGGCAAACTGTGTTCAGCGCTGTGCAGGCTGACACTGATTTAACCTCCCTTATTATTCCTCGCATTGTTCACAATCGTATTAAAACATGATAGCATCAAGAATGCACAGACATCTGCAACCTAATTTCACTAAATCAATTTATAAATCTGTTCTTATTACATATTTTTTAATTTTCAGTAGTAATTGGCTGGATATTTTAATCATTTCAATGTATTCTATGTCCTAGTTAATAAAAGCCATGTAAGGGTGTGTTGATCTCAAGGTGTTAGTGCTTACGAAAGATACAGGTCTGGTTGTTCTAAAAATGAAGCCTTTTATTATCTCTGAGCAAGAATAGCAGAAAACTACAGTGTTTTGATGTACCAAAGTACACAGACCCTGACCTAAAAGGAATTTCAAATTCATTCTCCCATGAAGCTTTTAGGACTGACCTCCAGCTGCCAAATATGTGGAGGTTTTTTTTAATGTGGACATCTGTCAAGAGTAAATGGCTTCAGATTACTCCTTTGCTTCACATAAGCTTCTAAGAACCTCCTCAAATTCATGCAAAAAATAATACATGAATAACCTGGAAGAGAGTAGCATGCCCTAGCATGTACTGCAAAACCCTATTGGAGGGAAAAACGAGGAACTAACAGCAAGCAACTTTCAAGTACTCACAAACCGCCCCCCAAAAAAAGTAAAAGAGAAGGTATCATACACTGAACCACATCACTTTTTATACTGTGACTTCTTTTTGAGTAATAGAGGATAATATGAAGAACATTCTTGCTCTTTGGCTTTCCTTGCAATAAATGGGTTTGTGATTACAGAACAGAGGAATCAAAAGCAAATCTACTAGACATTCAGTTGGAGGAAATCTGAACAACCTAGGGAGACTAACAATTTTTTTTTCTGCTCAAGATCTCAAAGAATTCCAGACTCATATCAAGAGTCTGCGTACATACTCCTAGGAAGACTGATCTCAAACTGGAGTAATGCTTAAACCAAAACAGCACAGCGAGAATGATCATTAAAATTATTTGTTGTCATTGGTATGCTTTTCTAGGTGAACCCTACAATGCCAGTCCACCCCTCAAAGAAAGACTGGTGTTTGTTACAGAAAGAAAAAAGGCAATAGACTAATTGTACTGTTATGAGTCTCTCTGTTGAGCGTGCAGTGTTTGATGTACTTAACTGGTTGCTTATTGTTTGTGTTATCAAGATTGTGTGATACACAGAGTACATGCAGCCACCATGCTCTAGGCAACACTCACTACTAACAGTGAATCGTCCTACCCAAGTCACGGGCAGTCTTCTCTTCAATCCCAGAGTGAGGAGTTTTCCCAGATGTCACATCCTTTGGCAAATAACTCCACACGTTGATCACCAGTGACAGTGGAGGGAGGCTTTGTAAGGAAAGACTATGGGACGAGGACACCACCAGTCATAGGCTGGTAATACGGAGAGGCATGTGGATGCCTTGAACCAGCTGGAAACTTGCTGCTTTTCACTGATTAGCTTGCTTAGTTGCTCATTTCTTCAGTCTCTTTGGTTCTCACCTTCTCCTAGTCCATTCTTCTTTCCTTGCTTCTCGTTTATTCTATGCAGTCCTTCCTTTCCCGGTTTCAGCTGGTGGGTGGTATGCATATTCCCCATTTATTTCCTGGCTCCCACTTTTGTCTGTTACTGACCACTACACCCAGCCTTTCCCTGGACTGTGTATCATTTCAGATGTTCCTTGCAGGTCTCCAATCTGCCATCACAGTTTTTCTGGTTTATGCACTTTTAGTTTTATCGCTCCTCTGCTCACACTGAAAAAAAAAAAACGTAGAAGAGCAAAAAAATTAACAATTCTGTCTTCCTCTTGATGTGGGGAATTGAAAATTAGTTCGATTTTGCTATAGCTTTAGTTTAATTTTGTTATATAATTTTGCATCTATGTTAAAGTAAGAGTTAAACACTGTTACTCAGTTTAGTTCTGCTCTTTGTAATCTTGCTAACAAAGACTGTTGTGGCTCAAATGTATCCAACAAGGACTGCTTGTGAGACAGACGAAGAGAAACAAGGACTGATAGCCAGAACTTTGTTGTCTGTAAGAAGCAACTCTCTAGCTGAAACTGGTTCTATGGTTTGGGACTCAGCCAACACAGACAACTCAGGAATTTTTGAGCCAAAGGTGAAAGCACACAGCGAGGAAGACTACAAGCCTTCATCCAGATGACCCCCACAGACGACCACCAGACGACACTGCGCAAGTGCTAAAGGGGGGTGGAGTATGAGAATGAATTCCTAGAAATAATTACAATAGTCCAGCCTACTTAGATAAGCTTTGTAATAAATAGGTGCATGCTTCGTGACTCGGTGTGCAAGTTAGGAGGAGCGATCCCCCTTGCACCCGGTGCCGCAATAAACATATCTGCTTTGTAACTCTCTGAGTTGTGAAGTTTGATTCCGCACATCACTCTTACTTCCTCTTATCAATTTCTGTTTGTGTTTCTGTAGTCCTTCTTTATCTCTTCTATTTTTTAGCACAAAGGAAGAAATACATTGAAAACAAATAAAACATTACTTTGTGGCATTAAATCACTCACAAAAGCTATTTGTTATTCTGTACAACCTTCTGACATTCAAAGAGTACCTTAAACCAAACTTCTTGGTCCCTTCCATCTTACATTACATCTGTGTACTTCCTAAGGAAACAAATCGTATTTCCAATGGATGAAGGTCCTAAGGGAATAACTTTTTGGCAAGAACAAAAGGCAAATAAAAAGGTACAAATTTACAGTGGACAAGGCTGTAAGAAGAGGCAGTAATTCAGGGAAATAAGGAAAGGTAGAAAACGAAGGCAGTGATGCACAAGCAAAGTGAGCTGCATACTGTATTTGAACAAGTTCATCTAAATGTAACAGTCTCTAAAAGCCTTAAAAACAAATTTCCAGAGGTAAGATTTTTCCTTGGTTCTGGTCAAGGTTGTTACAGGAAAAGAAAAAAAAAAGAAATATTTTCTTCACCCCAGGGAGAATTAACTGTTTGAACTAAAGAGGAAAATTATTTCCTACAGGTTTTTAGCTTATGAAATGCTCAATTTGAAGTCTAGTATTGCAAACTTTTCACAAGAGTGAGAGTTTCTCTTAAGCTGACTTTTTCCTACATGTATTTCAACTTGCAACTACAAGAGGTGAATGGAAAAAAGACTTCAGTAAAATATGGCACAACTTTTGCTTACCAGGCTTGAATTTTACTGTGAAGACCTCTGACTTCCATAGCTGTCTCTTCCCACCTCAGCTGTGAGCTTGAGTCTGGTTTTCACTCAAGCAAAACCTCCACAGATGCCAAGAAGGGCAATGAAGTCAGAACTGTGAATTTAGTGATTTTGCAAGATTTTCTAGTTTTTGTGTTTATAGTAAAATTTTTCCACTCTGTAACATGCTGATAATTTCTACAAGTAATAAAAAAAACAACAACAAAAAAACCTCTATGCTTTTAAGTGTACAGAGACCCTTAGAGTTTCATCGAGAAGCATCATCTCCTACCATAGTGTTTTCCTTCAGTAGACTTAGATGATTACAAAGGATTCAGCAAGAAATGAAATTATATTGTCAAAACTGATTTCATAAACAGGAAATAAAAGTGCAAATACATTAAGTAAATTCATATTTTTCGCTTTCAGCAATCCATAGAAAGACAATGTGTTTTCTGTGATCTGATTTACTGACTTACTTGCAAGACTCTGTAGAAAGCTGTCTGTAGATGTCGAATCAGATTCTTTTAGATGAAATGTTGCTTTTCTGGCTGTGTGCATCAACATCTAAATATGATAATGATGTACACACACAAAGGCTGATTCAACTCTAAATGATGGCAAAACTGCAGTAATGCAAGATCTGGTCTTTGGCAATTGGTAGAGATGTCTGCAAACAGTGAAGATGTTGTAAGCAAAAGGCAGTAAAAGATTAGGCAGTGGATAATTCAAGAACTACCTTTAGGCTGCTCCTTTTAAAGCTTATGTGGGCTCCTATCTGTGATGGAAACTGCTGCCCCTTGCCTTACATCTACCTAAGAAAGCTGGTAGCTCCAACCTCCGAGCCCAACTATCCTTTAACTTGTGACGTGATTTCCCTAAGATTGCTTCTGAGGGAGGGACTCACTGTTTTTCTTATTTTACTGAAGGGTAAGTGAAGTACAGAGAAGCTGAGTAACTTCCCCATGGGTCCACAGGAAGTTTATATCAGGGTAGGTATTTGAAGCTAGGCTAGTGCTTTAAATACTAGGTCATGTTTTCTCCTGCTGGAGTCCTGCTTGCCACATCTTCACAGCTGTGTGACTTGAAGAAAACTCTTCATTTTTCCCTGGAGCAGTGCATGACAGTAATGTTCAGAATAAAACTTGAAGCAGGAAGCAAAATAAAAATTTACCAAATGCATAGCGTAACAGGGAATTTTTTTTTAAAAAAAGAACACCTTTCAAATTTGTGCCTATTACAGTAACTTAAGTTACTACTTAGAGCAACAGTTAGCACTGGATATGACAGGAATGAAAGAGAGCATTGGAAATACGATTTGCAAGTAGATTGCATACGCTTCAGGGCACCGGTACTCCTCAGCCTTTCAGTGGTGCTTTCTAGGAAGCATCTACTGAAATCGGTGCATTCACACAGCAATCTGTTCAGGTTCAGGGAACTTTTCATAGGTTAGTCTTGCTTTCTGCCAGAATCAAGCACCGCAACAACTCCATTACAAGCACCTCTTAAGCTATTTTTAATTTCAGAAGAATGATAAATAAATAAAGCTCTTTCACACAGCTCTGCTCTTCAGTCTCAAGTCCATCCAGAAGTTAACTGTCTCCCCTTCTTCTGCCTTGGAAGTCTATTTAAGTTCAGAACCTTGAACGTGGGTGTCTGGGCTGTGTCCTAATATCTGTGCATAGACCCAAAATTTTCTATGATTCTATGTGCTCCTCCAGACCTAAGTAAGGGCAATAGACTCTCATATGTCATATATGGGTCATCATATAAACTCCTCTGCAAGCACAGGCTCTTGTGTCTCATTTGGAAGGCTCCACATGACATTTATTATATCCATCACCACAAAATGTGTACCAATGCACTACAACACATTTGAAAAAATTAAAAAAACTAAATCAAAATGTTAAAGTGCTGCAACAAGGGATCAGATCCAGAGTATGAAGTATTTTCTAAACTGGTAAAGTAAGATGTGCGGTCCCATTATTTGACTGTTGCCTCTGCTATATTTTTCTCTTTTCTTTCTGTAAATAGAAGGATGCTACTAACAGCCATATAACTCATTCTGGTTTATGACCTAGTGGAGGAAGTCAGCCCTAACACTTTATGGCACCAAAGCAGAATATTTTTGCATGTGGTTCTGTTACACTGATTATCTGCACTGTAAGAACCATAAATCAATATCTAGTGCAACTTAGAATATTTCAAGGTTAGCAATTAAACATTATTTCCCTCTGCAAGGAGAGAAAAAAACGTCAGGAATGCCTATGCATTTGATCTGCAAGGCATTTAATTTTAGCATCAATAAACATACAGGAATGTCCTCAATTTAGCTGTTCTGATTATATATCTTTGTGTGTGTGCATGCGCGTGTGTGTATATATATACAAATATACATGTTCAAACAAGAAAGAGTCTCATTTTGCTTTACTGGCATCTGTAAGGGAAGATATTTGCCAAGGAAAAGGGATAAGATAGCAGTCTGCAAAAAATGTGAAGACTAAAAGCTTTGAAAATGGTTAACTTCTGGTAAAGTCATTAGAAGAGACAGTCTAACTTCCTGAAACATCCTGAGGCTCAATGTAAAACAAAGAATTTCCATGAAGCAACCAGGCAATTAACACTTTTGCAGTGTCATCTCTCCAACCATGGTTATATGTACAGACTCAGAACTCATCTACAGCGCAGTCATGAAGACG
This sequence comes from Opisthocomus hoazin, assembly GCF_030867145.1. NCBI lineage: Eukaryota > Metazoa > Chordata > Aves > Opisthocomiformes > Opisthocomidae > Opisthocomus > Opisthocomus hoazin. The sequence goes on along the minus strand of NC_134421.1, from coordinate 51,030,889 downwards.
TTAACCGCATTAGCTACTGGTCTGATAAAGATGGATATTAGTCGATGTCCTCGGTTACTGAAGTGAGGTTGCAGCAAAGGTCAGATGCTACAAAGATGTGTCTTGCAATGTCTTCTAGACTATCACTTTTTGCTTTGCTCGCCTCAGAGAGCAAAGAGCTTGATATAACATGTAAATGATAGCTTACTTATGATTTAAACATATAAACAGGTGAGCGTGTGAGATAAAAAAGTCCATTAGCAAGTGAGTTTATGTTTCAAGATGTATTTAGGAGAAAGAAGGTTCCCTAGAAGATATGCAACTGTGTTATTTTTGTAATAAATTCTTCAGTTCATTCTTTACTCAGAGAGAATTCAGAGCCTTGCAGGACTAGTCATGTGTCAGAAAGGGCCTCTTAATAGGCAAGCTGTCTGAAATAACACACTGGCCAGGAGGACAGCTGCCACTCCCAGCTATTCACCTCTTTGCTAGCCTGGAAAATAACAGTTCTGTTCAGGCTTTCTTGGCTTTTACAAATGCTTTAGTAAACACCAAATGACAACTTCAAGCTGTTTACCCAGAAAAGCCAAATGGTTGGCATAATGGTGTCTGTCACAACAGTGGGAAATACTCTATTTCCTTAAGTTATCATTTCTGTTAATAAACTCATGTCCTGTTTACAGTAAACAGTAGTGCAGGAAGAAGAAAATCAGAAGAAAAATAAAGAAAAAGGATATGTGTTATTACCTAAAAAAGGCTAACAACAAACTGTGAAAACCATGCAGTTAATCAGGCTATTGAAAGTGAGTAAAGTTAGAAAATGTAAGAGCAAACAAAAAAAAGAGAAACAATTAGATCAATATCAGCATTTTGTAGAAAGATTTCTAATGACCTGAAGAAATGTTGCCCCTATGGAGTGAGCTACTACAGACTAGGAATGAAAATTTTTGTGTTGGTACTGTGGAAATACTTTCATGTTGCTTGTGCAAAAAATACTCACTAGCCTGAAAAAAAGAGAGAAATTAATATTGACCTGTAGGGCATTCTACAAGGAAAGAATGCTCCTTTTCAATGTGCGTGAGCCATTACCAAAGCTTTGTAAGAGAAACTGATAGGTATTAATAGAAAGTTGGGCATTGATCACAAGCATTCACTGAATGAAGAAATACGGAGAAACATTCCAGTTTTGTAGAGAACAGAAAGAAGTATGAAAACCTGCTAGGACTACCTTGTTTCGCTGTCGAGGCCAGCTAACAAGCCATGAACAACAGCCACAGCAATGTAACTAAAAGAGACTGAAAGCTGTAGGCTTAGTTCTTGATCAGTCTGGGGACAGAGCCAGGATGTGAAACTGAGGAGAGAGGGAGAATAGAGTCAGTGCATTGCAGTGTCGTACAGCCTTAGATATTCAAGTAACAGCAGGAGATTTTGGAAGCCTGCTAATATTAAAGGATAAATCGCATAAATTATAAGAAAGCTGAAAGCTGGGTAGTGACGGCGCATATTTTCAAGTATAAAGCTGAGACGGGCTCTAATGTGTTACCAAATTTCAGATTCTAATAAAAGCTATTGGTTTCTGTGGTTTCAAATCTCTTTCTTCCCCTTCCCCATTTCTAATTCATTTTTAACATATTCCGGATTTCCTGAAAAGTAGGGTGTGCCTACCACAGTAATGCTTACAAAGAGATATGAAGAAGAGAGGAACCTATGCTTGTATTAAGCCATGCTAACGACATTTGAGACATTGAAGAAGGCCACTAGCACTCATTTTCTGGGAAGTGGTGGAGAGGAAGGTCTCAGCATTTTTCAGTGCATGAACAAACAAGTTGGTAAAATTCCCTGGCAAAGGGAATCATGACAGATTTGGCAACTCTCGGTTCCCCAGGCCTGAGCCTTATCCCTACTCTACATTGGGGCAATGATGGTGTTGTTAGCCATCCGTGTGTGGCAGGGGAACAGCAGGGAACTCCTTACCCAGTCCCTGATCTGGACAGCTGGAGGAAGATGATTCAAAAAGACAGGAGTATGTCTCAGCTAGTCATCTAGACACAGCTTGAAATGCCAGGCAACACATACAGCAGAATGAGCTTCGTGTCTGACAATACCAGGAGTGCATTGCTGACATCCCAAAAATATTTCACTCGCCATCCTGCTTGGAAAAGATATTTTCAGCATTTCAAAACTACATTAAAATACAGTTTGACTGACAAGTGTCAGCATTCAGCACAATAGATGCAAACTTAATAAACTAACTATGCCAGCAGAGAAAATGTCCCTATAGCCCAAGCCACTGCTTTTGCAGATGGAGATCAGCAGGGAGGGCACATATATGGGTATGCCTCACCTACACATTTACAAACATTTAAATAATATACTGAAACCTCACACATAAGAGCAACAAAGATGGGAAATCCGTATGAGGAACAGCAACAGATGTATGGCAGAATTTATCTCACTGAACTTTAGACATCCAGAGCGTAGGAGTCTCCATCTGAGCTAGCTAGCCTGTGCTCCTTTTATAGCCAATGGAGAGAAATAGACACTTTCAGGGCCTGATTCATCTGCTTTATTTTAGATTACATCCACATTACAAAGAGTTGAGATGCATCCTAGAAATGCCAGTTTCTTTCTACAGACTATGAAAGGACCTTGAGGTGACTAACTTGAACATAAATTTGAATGCTGGCTAAACCAAGAACTAAAAAGGCTCAACCAAACTCTTTTTTTGAAGGGACTTTTTTAAATGCTAGCCTTGCTTTCTGTTCAGTTACAGTGTGGTCCCATAAAACAATGTGGTTTATGAGCAAATGACAATGCCTCTGGGGCCAGAACTGTATTAAATTATGTTGCTACAGAACTCTTCTTTGTCACAAAACCATGACTATGATGTTAATTCCACACGGGGATTTAGGTATGACCTTTACAAATTGAAGATGGAGTAGATTAGCCCATCAAACAAGGCAGAGATTTATTTAGCTTAACAAGCGCAGATTTGGGCAATCTACATTACCATTACCTGCATGGTTATCCAACTCACCAGCAGATTCCCAGGGCCAAATGGCTGGCCTGGTTTGGAATGGGCATATATCTGGCAAATAAATACATAGGTTCTTGGTTGCTCTCACAGTGATAGCTATGTTTGTGAAACATCTGGAAAAAATGGAAAAAGGTCTTATCCCTAAGGACTCTGTTCTGTAAGACAGAGCAACACGTATCTTCCGACATCCGTGTAATATGAGAGATACCTGTGAGCAACTCCCTGTAAATTTTAGTGCTTCCTTAAAAATGTTTTGCTGTAGGAGGATGAAAGTGTCCATTTAGTGGCCTTCAGCTTTCTTGTGTGGCTTTTGTTTCCCCTCCATCAGGGAGACTTTTGATATACTTGCTTGCTCAGGCAAGCAAGGTACAAGCCGTTCACCTGCCCTTCCACTGAAGGCCCTTCCTGCCCTGCCCATCCAGCACCAGCTGCAGTGTGTGCCTTGTGGTTCTTCAGTCACATTCAATACTGTGGGGCAGGTATAGGAGCTCATTCCCTTTAGCTGCTTGCTAGCTATTCACTAATCTTGTTTCTAAATTAATGTGATAAGATGCATGCTGCAGCAATCTAATTGCAAAACTAGAGAGACACCAGAAAATCTTCTTTATTCAATACTTTGTTTCACATTTTTACACTTTAAAAGCTACTTCTCCCTGGATGTTTTTTCTGACTTTCTATATAAGGGGTTCAATGTTCAAGATAGTTATTTATGTGAGAAAGACCAGGGTCTGAGCCTAAAGCAGTGACAGGGCAGGTTTTGAACTGGGGACACATATTATCTGGTGATGGCAAATAATTCTAAGAGGATTCTTTCTTCTGATTTCCCTCAGTTTTGTTTCTCCTTTCTTACGCTAGGAGTTGGTGCCCCAGCAGTTGGGCCAGTTCATCTTTTTTTACATGACTTGCCTGTAAACTGGACTTCTGGAAAGAATCAGCTTAAAAGCATAATTTACCCCCCTCTCTCTCCAATCTTACCCTGGATTTGCTGTAAAAATAATACGTAAGTATAGCCTGATTCTCCAGGTACAGGATTAGCAAGGCCAGAAGTCCCTCTAGTTAAACCCATTCAGCCATCATTTTACCTATAAACTGAACACATCTTACTAATAAAACTATAAACTGAATGCAGAGGAATCAATGATAGACAGTAACTGCGGGTTCCTACAATGTTGTTTTACAAAATCATTTTACTATCTACCACATCTGAAATAGTTTTTGTTTTAACAGCATAATTTAAAACTTGCTTGAGGTGCATCAAGTGAATAATAGGCTGACAGCCAAAATACGCCAACGTTATTAAAATTTACATTAACCAGAGATTTGCAGGAAGCTCTGGACTATAAAATCTTTCTGATTAAAGTGTGGTTCTGGGCTGAAAAGTGTGTATGAAAATATGAAATACAGCACCTGCTTGATGTTTGCTCTAGAGATTAGGAATTTTCACTATAGCCTTGTTCCTGTTTCTGCTGCAAAGCTTTCTCAGACACAGAAGAATAATTTGGTTCTCTTTGCATTCCTGTATTCTTACAGTTGTTAATTCATTGTTAAATGCAGGGCTTGTTCTGTCCTCCAAATTTTTGTTCGTGTTTGTTTGTGCTATTTACAAGTATTGTGTACTTATTAGCACCTTGGTTAGGTGCTAATAATCAAGGATCAGGTTTTCATTGTTCCAGTCTCTGTCTGGGAGAGCTCAGATTTAAATAGGCAATATAGACATGGGAAAATCAGAAGCACAAGAAAATTCAATGATTTGCCCAGTTTCTTGCATGTGGGGGCAGAAAGGTCAGAGTAGGAATAACAATCAGGTCTCCTGACTTCAGCTCCAGGACTTTTTCACTGAAAAATATTATCTTCTGAGTATATTTAACAGTAAATAGTCCCTGACCAAAACAGCTCACTATTTAAGCACAGTATGAAAAAAACCCTTGGAGGCTGGGAGGAAGCACTAAGGCTGCAATGAGATGCATTGACTAGCAATTTGCTTGAGTGGTCTTCCTGCTAGTTCCTGTAATCTCTTATTCTTCTCCTTTCCCATCCTGCTCCCACCCCCTGTCCTCCCGGCGGCCCAGTGCCTCCCACTCCCTTGGGATCATCTCACTCACCAGCAAGGCACTGCAGTCTGCCAAAGGGGCAGAGCTCTGTTCGCCATAACTGCCTCACTGAGGGGGCAGAGGAACATCAACCTTGGTGCAAGAGATGTGGATAAATGACACCATCAGCACAAGAGCCCAGAAAGATGATCAGCTGCAAGCTGTTAGAGCAGCTCAGTCTTCCCTGTCAAACAGCACCCAAACGGTGGCATTAATTAATTTTTACTTCCCCAGTATTGCTATAATTAATAAAGATTCCGATTACCTCTACTCAAGAGAGCAATGGGAACACCCAGCAGTCCCTCCCAACATCTATCATTAGTCTTGCAGAAATCCTCTTGTTGCTAAGAATTATCACTGCTAGTGATGCTGTGAGAGCAAGGAAAGTACCAGGCTTTACTTTCCAATCCCAGGTGAGTTTTGCAGAGATGGAAGTTTATTAAACCACCTTGTGAAAGGAGCCTATTTGATCCTGAAGTCATTCAGACATGCTGCCATTGAACCCTCAAGTATGATCACTGTCACTTTTCAAAATGTGTTTCTACAGATATCTGCTTCTGAAGTATTCTACTCAGAGGGAAACTCATGCTCAAAGCAATGGACATTGACTAGTTTGGGCAATTAACAGTGTTGCTGTTATCCTTAGATTTAACTTGTTGCTTAAGAAAGTGAGGGTAAAAATTGGTCTGCTTAGAAGGCAAGCAGGAAACTTTATTGAAGTGACAAACAATGTGACAGCTAAGGAAATAGGCTTTTATGCACAGGGAAACAAGTGTTAAAGTCAAAACCACGCAAGGCTTATTAAAATCATATTGAGTGTTGGCAGTGAATAAGTGCAGATGGCTTTCTGAAAGCAGCTTCCTGATGGTTAAAAGAATAGAAAATAAAAACAAAACAAAAACAATTAACAAATTGCCATGATTGTTGAGGTAGAGATGTGGGAAGATGGACAAAAGAAATTATTGAGTGTCAGGGCAAATTTGCTAGCTGGCAATGATGTTGCTTAAAAATGAAGTAGGTGAACGCACATTAAGTTCTCAGCTGCCAGCTGCCAAGAATGAAAGTCGCACATCTGGCTAATAAAATGGATTCGTTCTTGATTGCTCTGTTTCTAGTGGTGTTAACTGAAGATGTAAAATTCAGGAAGAAAGGAAAAAAGGTCTCATTCCTAAGGTCTCTGCTCTGTAACACAGACAAACATGAATCTTCCTACAGCTGTGTAATATCCGTGAGCAATCCCCTGTAAATTTCAGTGCTTCCTTAAAAATGTTCTGCCGTAGGAGGATTACGGTGTCCATTTAGTGGCCTTCAGCTTTCTTGTATTTTGGCTCTTGTTTCTACTCCCCCAGGGAGACTTTTGGTATGTTGTCTTGCTCTGGCCAGGGAGGAACGAGCTGTTCATCTGCTTACTGAAGGTCCTCGCTGCCCTGCCCATCTGGCACCATCCATCAGCTGACCTGTGATACCTGGAGCAACAGAAAGCTGACATGCTGTAGTTCACATGTGTCTGGTCCTCCAGATAAAGCTGTGGGGCAAGACAGAACTGGGAGGATAAGGAGTATGGGGTTGAGGAGGTAGGATGAAAGGTGGGAAGAGAAGAGAAAAAGGGGCTGGGATTCTGAGAAGGTGCACAGAAGTATGAGGGATCAAGGTGATAACACTGGGGTGAAGGTCCTGGTTTAAAACTGGAAGACATGGTAGAGGAATATCTGTAGATAACATTGTTTAGCATAGGGCTTCGACAATTCATTTGGACATGTTGCAGCTCATTTACTCTTTAAAGAAATATCTAGGGCCAAATTTTTCAATGTCTCTTGAATTGGCTCTCTTTACAGGTTCAGCCTCATTTCTGATTCCCGTTTCAGATTCCAATTTCTGATTTGCAGTAGTATAACAATTATATGCTTATGCAGGTCAGCTGATTCCTATTTCATTGAGATGAAATAGCTCCCCCCAACCCAGGCATGTTTTTTATTCTTTCATGCTCAAACAGTGCACTCTGATTGCCTATTTATCACTCCTGAGACCCTGAAGTCAGGGTATTGCCTATCCCAGTGTTGTCAATAAAGTCACTTATGTATCTATGAACTACTTTTTGTTTCCTCTCACAGGCTCAGGCATTCACTATTTACTTAATACCATTTTGACAGTACTTTTTAGTGATGTTGGAAGTTGAACAGTTTTACTGCTGTTGGGCTGCAGCCAACGATGCTTCTATCTCAGTTGGGAAAGGAAAAAACCAGTAAGTATATAAACGTGTTTTTACTTCATTGCTCTATGTCAATCACAGCTGTTGCATTTCAGAACAGCACAAGGCCACACAACCTCCTGGGCCACATGTGACTCACAAAGAGCTCCAGTGTGACTTCCAAGCTGGGGAAACATTTCATGACCAGGGGCTGTACTCATGTAATCCACATCTCTGTCTCGGAGAGAAAGCGAGTTAAAGGAACTGCTGAAACTGAGATAGCGGGTTGTCCTGGGACTCAGTTGTGTGTCCAACCCAGGTAAATACTGAAGCAGAGAAGTGGGAACTGTGACCACTCTATGTATGTGACACATATTACATGGCTGTTGGTATGTATTTTGATAAAGTTTGGTATGCAGCTTTGGTGAAGTTTTTGCGATGTAGCTTAGAAGGTCAGAAAAATTTGTACTTGCAACTTGCGTGAGTGCAGCAGATGTAGTAATGCAAACACGCTCTACAGGGAGTCCAGGGTAGCAATGAGGAATTTATCCTGATTTTGGCCCATGTTCATCGTTTCTGGCTTAGGGCTTAGTAGAGTAAACAAGATTTCTTTGTACCTTACCTACTTAATGGGGAAAGATAGGGATGTTCAGAGGACCACCGAGTCCATTTATGATCTGAATTTCCCTCTGAGATGACTCACTGGTGAATAAGGTGCCTATAGCTACAATCCTTGGGCTTATCCAGGTGTAAAGCCTGACAGCATTAAGAGGACATATTTATCTTTAATTAACAGGCATCTTTAGTCATGAAGAATGCTGTGACTAAACACAGTGAAAGCAAAGACATGTATGCCAAGGCAGTATTGAGTATACCATGGTCTCTGTCACAGTACAACATGGGTAACAAAGATTTCTTGTAACATGTTGACCATAAAGATGTCATTGGTAAACAGAATCAGCTAGAGGGTAATCCTTCACAAGTGTAGTCCCTCTTCTGAGCTGTAAATTGTTGATGTGACTGTCAACCGCTGCAGCAAAACTGGACAGAACATCGAGGCTCCAATGCTCAGTGTATATGTAAAAAAGAGGAAAGAAATAAGCTCCTCCTAGGCTTTTTGGTCTTCATTCTTTTCTCCATATATGCAGTGCTCTTGCATCCAGTTGGTTCATTGGCATGGAATTAATTTCTGTACTTGAACTGTAAGGTCAGTGGTTTGATGCCCTTGAAAAGCAGGAGCTTGCTGTTAACATCTGCTGGTGATGGGCAAAAGAATGCCTCCAAAATCTCCAGAAAGTCTTGACTGACAGAGAAGAGACAACCCTCTGGTAGGTGTTGTAAGTTGAAGAAACTGGATGAGCAAACAGTATGCCCAACTGGCAAGAAGACCTTCACACAAATGGCTGCATTGAGTAAAGGAGTGTCATGAACAAACTTCAGCGTGCTCCCTGTTGAACTCAAGGTAGTAGGCAACTGGTAGCGGGCCCATGAAAGCAGCTGGTTGCACAAGGTCTCCAAGCCAGAGAGTGTAAAATGTGTGCATGTAACTAAGGAAGTCACGGAAAATACGGAGGGGAAAATAATTCAACAGGTCCATAACATGAAAGAGTAAATTGCTGTGTTAAGAAATGCCATAATCTTTATGCTTTCATGCCACACAGCTTTACAGCCTGCAGGTGGTGGGCAGAAAATGGAGTGGCAAGAGCAGGCAGTACCCAGAGGATGCCAAGAAGAGTCAATGGGCGAGAGGAGTAGCAAACAAATAAGACCACTCAACAGCAGCCTAAACCAGAAAGGTAAGTGAGGACCTCCCCGCCTGATATCAGACCTATCAGACACTTCAGCTGGCATATGAACTCCTCTGGTGTGAATGGTTTTTAGGGCCTGACCCGCATTTGGACTTTTCTGAGGCTGCCTTGTGAAGAGGAGTGGGGAAGGTACTGTGACAGTTGCCCATCCACATACAGGCACTGATGAGAGGTTAGGTCATATTACCGGCAGAATACCTTGGAGGCATCCAGGTACAGGCCAACAAGTAGGCCAGGTAAACCTTAACGGGACTGTAGCTCCATGAACATTGCCTTATACAACACAGGATATCTGAGTAATGTGATATAGTTGCACACACACAACCATGTATCTCCGTTTTGCACATTAGGTCCTCTAGTCTCATTGCATCTTGATTTACTACCCAGTGTTCCCAAGCTATTGTTTATTACATTTTCCTTTTCCCTTTGAAAAAGCTTGGTGGTTTAACACTTTGGATCAAGCGCTTGTCAGAGGTCAGATATAGTTCAAGAGTCCTTAGACCATGATACTCTGTTTTCGAGATTTGCATGTGAGAGTTGGAGCTAGTTTTGCTTAAGTTTTGGGGAAGCCCCTACTCTGGGTAAGTAATTCTCTTTGCTGCTTAGCAGCATCTTGCAGGCGAATTACATAGTCATGCCTCAAGAAGATGCCAGGTGTAGTGTCTCTGTTGTTGTGCTTCTTGAGATAACTAAATTAAGCAGGAATATCATAAACTTCTTCCTTAATATTCGATTACACCTCATAAAAATAATACGATCTTAGATGGAACAGTAACTTTCTTATTTTATTGTTTAGCAGATAAGGAGCCGTAATTCACAATCCTCTCCAGATTTTAGTGTCTGAAGCAGATATTCACCTAGATGTCCACCACTTTCCTTTATGATTTGCCAGAAGGGTGCTATGTAGCAATGATGAAAATGGGTATCTTTCTCATTAGCTACTACAGTTCACATCTGGTTTAGTTACATAACCTAAAATCAATGGCAGTTTAAGTTAATTCACTGGCTGTGAACTGCAGCAGTTTAAACCATCTGATTCACCATCCCTGGTGGATTATGCTGTGGCAGCTGAAGAAGTTACTGCTCCAGCTGTGGGGGAGGTCACCTCTCTAGCCTATTGCAGCGAAATGTGACAAGGAAAATGAATCACAGCTATAAGGCATTTTCCTCTGGTTTGGGGAGAGGTTTTTTTACAGGCTTTCTATTACACAATAAGTCTTGTGTATACTTTGCAGGTGGTTTGGTGCTAGGGTGCATTCAGTATCAGCCACTCAGCATTACAATGCTCCTTTTGCGTGTTGCTGACAGAATTTTAGTGGAATGAAAGTTTCATCCAACTCCTTATAGATGTTTATGGCTTGTGTTCCTAGTGAATGAAAGTGTCTGTGGCTTTCATGCAGGCGCATCTACTACCTTATTGAGTTCCACCATTGCTCAAAACATGTGGCTTGCTTCTGAGCACATGATTTATTCAAAGAAAATAGGCTGAGCTAGTTGAAGTATACTTGGTGATTGTATTTGGTCTTGGTATGTGTGTTACACTTCTCACCATTGTTATCTGTATGAATTAATGTTCATTCAAATAGCTGACACAACAGGTACTAGGGTGAGTGTATCTCTTGTCATTAAACATGCATTTGTGCTGACTGGATCACCAGAAGACCAGCGTGGGAATGCAGATGTTTTCCTCCCAAACACGGCTTCTCATTCTTTTCCTTCTTTGCAGCAGTCTTTAATTCAGCCTTAGCAATTTTAATCACTGGCTTGCTTTTGCCACTTCACTGGCTGTGATGCAGTGACAGTGTGGCAGAATTTCCATTTCTTGATAAATCTTACAAATGTCTCTGGGATTTATTATCTGAAACTCTGATTTTTAGGACACATTGCATATATCTATTATGTCCACTTTCCTGGAAGACTGATAGTGTTTATTCTCTGGCCTCTCTGAAAAAAACAGTAGCTATGGGAATTTGTTAGTTTTTCTTGCATAATTTGCCCTCAGACTTTTTCGCTGAAGCTGGAATATGTATGACTGTTTAGGTCCTCCTGTGTTTTGGCAAACACAAGCACCTGCCATCTTGCTTTTAATCTTTGCATCGGGTCAGAGTGCCTGGAAGGGCAGTAGAGTGGGATTCATCTAACCTAATCCCCCAAGCCACTCGTCCAGGCTCTTTTAAAGTCAGTGGTGAGAAACAGACACTTCCAATGAGTGTTTCACCTTGTCCTAATACAGATATCCAAAACAGGTCAAGTGTATGCATTCTAGAAATGCCTGAAGTTAGATAAGCTGAATCTCTTCTCAAATGTCCCAAGAACTGCAGTAATTGTAATCCTGCTGGGGAGACTTCTATTTATTTCCCTGGTGTTGCTGATCATAATATTGGGTGTCATTGCTATCTGTTGCAGATTCCTCAAAGTTGTCTCCAAGTTAATACACTGGAATGCTGTGCATCCATTTGGATTTCCATGAATCCCAGCAGTCCTTATTAATGGTGAAACTGATATTCTTCCTTTGTAAACTGAACCCAAATTATGCTTCCAAATATCTAGAACTTCTCAGTGCTATGCAAGATACAGGAAAGTACCCACTCATTTCTCCTGTAATTCTTGGCTTTGGCAACAATAGCACAGAGAAGGAAGGTCACTTTTAATTTAGCTGAAGGCACATGAGAACAATGCTTTAGTATATGTAAATATGCAGTTTAGCTAAGTTTAGCAGCACTTTTTCCACTCACTTTATTATTCTTTTGTCTTTTTTCTCATGATAGAATGAGAGTTATCTGACAGCAGTACGGTTGATGAATTTTTTTATCTATTTCCAGGTAAAATATGCCCAGAAGACATCCCAGCCCTTGTACAGAACTTGCTACAAGAATGCTTCAATCTATTGCCAGGATATATGTTTTGTTTTCTTTATGTGTGTATTGTATGAATTGCTTGTTCCCCACATAGTGTCAATATGCTAATAAATTAATTTATTTCAGTGGGGTTTTCTGTGCTATGTGTAACATTAGGCATTCTTCTTTTCCTTGGGACTCTGTCTCCTTGGTGTAGGCTGTTTCAAAGGGCTCCAACTGGTGCAGCCACAGCCTGCAACGGTCCAAGCAAGGAACTCCTGTTGGCAGTCGCACCAGAGAACTGCCAGTTTCCCCTTGCCTGGGTGATGTACAACCACATTCAGACAATTTATGGAAATACTTGTGCTGGTATGAAAAAACACTGACTCACCTTGCTTACACTGTGAAGGAGCCACAGGCCGTAACCCAACTTACTACCAACTGAATGGTACACCCTTTCTCAGGGAGGAACACAAGAAATTCACCATGTTTTCCCAGAGTCCATTGAATGGCTCAAGAACCTTGGACTGAATTTGTAATTCTGCTTACAGTTTACAATATCCAAGTGATGGTGTCATCATATAATTTTAATTAGCCTTTTCTTGTTTGCTGTTTCATTTTGCAATCTGTAATGCTATCGGAGTCTTTGTAACCTGGCATATTCACTGATGCCCCATTGCTTATTCATTAATCGTTTTCCAGTTTGCTCTGTGCTGCTGCCTTGTCTTTGCATTTACTGATAGAGCATTCAGACATTATTTCTTCCTCTACTGATAGTGTGTTCTCTCATCAAACCTTTCTCAAAAGTAATTTTCCTATATTTAATCATACGGCCTTCCACTCTTTCCCTTTTTGTGTATTTACAATATAGCCAGCAATACCAAAACAATGCTTAATATGTATGATGCAGTGTTATGTGGCACTGAGCGAGAGCTGCTTCGTGTTTTGTAGGTATATGGTAACAGCTTGACAACTCTGGGCAAACATTTATATTCTTTGTGTGGTTCCAATGGGGTAAGATGGGGATTTTTCACTCCTCCTTTGCAAAATAAAAGTCTCAATCACAGTCCTTTTCAGATTCCTCCCCTTAGTAGGGTAGTATGTATATCTTCCTTCCTCTGTTCTTTTTATGCTTATGGTACAAAAAATCTGAGGCAGAGAATAAAGATTTCTGCATTTACATTAACATTTTGGTTTGCAGCAGTACAACAGTTTTGAAGTGTACCCACTGCTCATCCTTAGTCACCGTGTGCATTGGTTTAGTTTGCAGAGCTATGCTGGTGCGTGTCAACTAGGTCACCTTCGGAGGAAACTAATCAAGAAAGTCTACTTGACATCTGTATCCGATGTAATCCACACTTTAATGGGAACACAAAGGTCGAAATTGACAAATGGCTCTTTGGACAGCCTTGACTCCCACGTGTGTTTGGAACATTTGGTTGTGGAGACCAGCCTGAATCTAGCCTGCAGTAAACACCTGAAACTTTGCAGAATGTAGATATGGTGACCACTGCATTAACTGCTTTGATTGCTAATATGCTTCTAACATGCTAAATTATTTGGTAATGTAGATAAATCATAGGCTTTGTAGAAAGATAATAAAATAAGTATGGTCAACTTGACCTCAAATTTACTTGTACCATGTTGACATTGGTACTTAGCAACAAACAACTTTAAAAAAAATCCATTAGAAGCAATCTCTTCCAGCTGTGGTCTAAGGATATTGATTTCAAAACTAAAAAGTTTCAAATCAGGTGGCTGCATGAGGACTTCCCACAAAAATATTCTGACTTTTAGGACTGATGTGATCAATTTCACTCCAAATGTTCTTGCTTGTTATAGCTGGCAGCACAAAGCTAATCAATAAGCACTAACACACAGATTGATACCATCCTCTGTCAGGCAGTTAGGAATTTAATGTGTTTGCAGAACAGGACCCTGGGAGTGAAAAATAAAAGAAAAAATATTAGCTTATTGATTGCGCTCCTGTGACCTGTTTCCTATACATTTTTACTCCATTTGTCACACTGTAGCTGGGTTAACCATATATGCCTGTGCACCATTCTGTAGCATACTGACAACTCTGCACTGAACTATAATTTTACTTAGTAAAACATTATCATCAGAAGCTTGTAACCTAATCAGATATAATGCCAATGTTTACAGAAATGCTCAAGGATACTTTTTTCAACTAGGGCTAGCCACAAGCCAAATTGAGATGTTCTGCCTTCAGTTGTTGCAATAGAAAATGTGTTCAATTACAGAATTTTTGAAATGGAAAAAGAATTTGTTTTCTTTACCATTCTCATGCTTCAAGGAGATAAAAGTATTTGTACTGAAATTGAAAACAAATGGACCTTTAGACAGGCTACCTTTATTACTAGTGTAAGCTCTCCAGAAAATGAAAGAGATTTACCTCAGCTTCCATCTTCATCTGCATGCAAAAAATTCCAGCGGAGTGGGAAAAGTAAAACTGGAGGGTAGCCTGTTCTCTGGCAGTAGCAGCCTTTAATTCACTTTGCGTCCTTATGACTCCTGATTAACTCAGGCAAAGGAGGTCAGCTCTGACCCCTTACAGAAGTACAGACAATACTATCCTCCATATAAGACTGAAACACAAGAAATGTATTTTCAAACAGATGGTAGAAAAATTCAATGAAATTGAAGAAGAATGTGAGTACTGAAGACTTAAGTGCAGTTCTGAGAAGCTAACAGAGCTCCCAAGGAATTTAAGAATGCCTGTCATCAATAGCAAACATATAAGCTAAGTCAATCACATGAACTGTCTTGATAGCACAGAAAAAAACGACCTCTGAAGAAAAATAGGTTTGTTTGTGTTTTCCATGGAAACATTTTGCTCGTTCTATATAGCATATACTCATACTAGACTGCTATGCTAATTGTACAGGTGAAGCTTTGCACTAGCAAATGCGATAACTGGATAAATAACTATGCATGTTAATGCTATTTCTCCCAGACATAGTAGATTGGACATATTAAAGACTGTAAATGGGTATGACATTTGGATTTCAACCTGTAATCCCTAATCCCTATTATTTTCAGTCTGACAGGCTAAAGCAAAATAAATTCATCATCCATCAACCACAGCTTGCCTACTGCAGGTATTGTATTTGTTATAAAAATAAGATTTAGAATTCTTGCAGCTTTTGAAGATGTAAGAAGTGTTTGGGATTTGCAGAAAAATGAGGAGACAGGTAAAGCTGAAGGAATGTACTCTCTCCTTTCAGCAACATTAGCTGTAATATTGTAATAGTAATACTTCCCACTTAAATCCTCAGCTTCCTAGATGAAAGATTTCCTGGCATACTGCATAGGATTTTTGTAGTTTACTGTTTTTCATTTGATTTACATTATTTATTCTCTATTTTTTAATTTTTATACCAGAAAGAGCAAATGTGTTCTCCTTATTTTAAAAGCAGGTAGACAGTGCGAAATGAAAGCCACACCAACAAATATAAAACAAGATCGTGCTGGCATGGATGTCTTGTGTTTTTGTCTTATCTTGCCTGCAGTTGTGGCAATCTGCTGAGGACAGAGGGAAGACATGACCCTTGAAATCTATCTACATAATATGTAGGTGACTAATGTTCTAAGTAGGAAGAGCATACCGGATCCGTTGAAATCGGTGGGAGGTTAGGTCCTGAAATATCCTCATCTAGCACTGAATGAAATATTTAAACAGCACAGTTTCTACATATATCCAAATATTTTGTCAGTGGACAAATGTTTCAGAGCATCCCACGTAAGGTGCCAGGAGCTAGACAAGGTACAAAGCAATATGAAACATTAGGCACAAGAACTTAGAATTTAGACTCATGAGCTGTGAAAATCCTTCTTTCCCCACAGCAGAGATACCTGTATCCATTTTAAGAGGACTTCATTACCTATCTCTTCTCATAAAGCAGAGGTCATTGGATTAACGTGACCAGCTGAAGGACAACTATATCACAACTCTGTCAGGGACAAATGGGGTTTAGGGCACAGCTAAGCTGAATCAACAATCCTGATAAGAAGGGTCTGGGTATTATAAACCTGTAGAGAGCTTTTAGATGTCAGGGCTAGAAGACAGTTCTGGTGAGGGAAGCTGTAAAATCCCTGAAACTCAAATAAAACAGTGACTCAATGCAAGGCAAGTCGGTTAAGATAAGGCTTGAGAAAGAAACTGAAGCTAATAGTTCTAAGGCTGTTCCAGATCACACATAGGTGCCCATCTTCAAAGGTCTTAAAGTATGTGTGTGGAACCATTACAGCTTGAGCCTAGAAACTAATGTTGTTTTCCAGGTTTTAGCCAACTACCCAAACCCTTATAATTTATTTGTACTCTTGCTCACACTATATTCTGAGCTAAGGCTAGTAATGACATGGATTCAGAATCAGTTCTACAGCACATGGCGATTCTCCCTAAACCAGACAATTAATTAGCTTGGTATGTATAGACAAAACTGTACGGAAGTATGATCAAAAAAATGGAGAATCTTTCCCAGTTTCTCTGTGACAGTTAAACATTCTGTTTTCAGCTTTGTATGCACGGTCTATGGGAAATAAATGATGTGTCAGTACTCTAATGTGCCAAGAGAACGCTGAAATATTGTGCGCTTCACTCTCAGTTATCCATGGACTGCTTATCCAGGTTGCAGATTAACTATGTCATGGATGCAAGACAATAGAGCTGGCACTCTGCACAGCCGGTTGGTTTTGGCTTTGATTAACTCAGGTGCACTTCAAGTATTTCATGAGCTTTCATGTAGCACAGACCCCACACCAACAGCTCATGTAAGCCTGACCTGGCTGCATGCAGACTTGGTGTGGGCGTCTCTCTTATTCCTGTTACCTGCTGTGGAGTGCCAATTCTCGTCTGAGTGTCTCGGGTCAAATTTGGCTTCTTAGCTCCCATTCAGAGCTGATGCTAATGGACCAATGGTCTTTTTGCAAAACCTTACAGCCTCAGATTTTCTGAGGGCTTGTCTGAATGAACTCAATACCATGATAATGCTCAGAGCAAATTTGTTGTGGTGCTGTGTCTGAGTTAAGAAGCCTCCCCAAGTCAGCAGCACTGAAGAGTGGAGTACACAAGTACCAAATGAATAGTCTGAGTAGGCCTGGTCTTGTGCAGAGCCATCAGGATGCCTCTTATTAATGATTCCCAGGTTGCATAGAATCACAGAATCACAGAATCACAGAATGGTGGGGGTTGGAAGGGACCTCTGTGGGTCATCTAGTCCAACCCTCCCGCCGAAGCAGAGTCACCTACAGCAGGCCGCAGAGGACCTTGTCCAGGCGGGTCTTGAATATCTCCAGAGAAGGAGACTCCACCACCTCCCTGGGCAGCCTGTTCCAGTGCTCCGTCACCCTCAGAGTGAAGACATTCTTCCTTATGTCCAGATGGAACTTCCTGTGCTTCAGTTTGTGCCCAAAATGATGATCCCAGACCCTGCTTCTGTGACAGAAAGGTTTTACAGGCTTAGCTGGTAACAGGGCCACGGAACAAAGTCCTTGTTTAATGCAAAACACTAGAGCCACCACACAGATTAGCATGAGTCTTTTCAGCTTGTCTTGAGAAAGTCTGCCAGGCTACCTCTCATCTTTCACTGCTCTCTGTTGTTTTTCTGGTTGCATAAGCCAAATAGGTTTAGGTTTGCTATATCAGCAAAACTGTCAATTATGTCTGTGTTCTAGTAACCCAGTCAGCTAAAATAAGCTTCTTATTTCTCAGCCTTCTGTCCTCTCTTCGATCAGGAAATACGGGACAGATTTATTTCAGGGGTCACAGACTGCCCGTTGGCACTGTATGTGAGGCATATACACAGTAACATAGCTGCTAGCACATCATGTGTGATGAGTATATTCTCTCTCCCTTTCCCTAGCAGGTGGCTGTTTCTGGCTATCCATTTTCATGCCTACACAGTAGGCCTTTCTCCCTCATTTGAAATCAAAGATTCAGTGACAGTAGGGCTGAGTCTTGAAGTTTATGCCATTTAGAATAGACCCTTTCAGTCCTTCTGCAGTGTTGTAACAGGCTGGTGCCACAGTGTGCTATGAGCAGAGCTGCTGAGGTGAATACATGGAGTATATTATTTGGAGGAAAGAATGAGACAACAGCATGTTTCTATAGAGCTGTGCACACAGCCTGAGAAATTGCAGATCCTTTTTTTTTGGTTTTCAGTCAACTTAATTTGAGCAAAAATCCTTAGTAAAGTATCCCAGGTGGAGGTTCAGAAAATTATCCCATATTCTTCTGTTTTGGAGAACAAATGGGAGCTCCAGTCCTCCATTTCATAAAACAAGATACAGTTCCCAGGAACATTGCTTTAAGAGACACACTAGAGTCCTGCTAGCTGTTGGATAACTACCCAAGAGGGTAGCTCATTCTGGAAGCTAGCTCATCCTCATTGCTTCCGTTCTCTCTCCCCTCCCTCACCCAGAGCAAGCATGCCCACGGGAAAATTGGTCAGGTCTAGTCAGCCTGGATCTTGCCTCTTCAGCGAATTTTGATAGCAACAATCTAACTTCTTCCCTGCTATCAGTCACATGTCTTCAGTCCACAGCTAGAAGATATTACTTTTGATTGTAGAGTCAGTCAATTTATGTGACTGAAATTTTTGATGGCTGACAAGGAAAAAGGAAAAAGAGATGAGTACGCCCACATAGGAAACTTCACAACCATTACAATCTACTTTTACACAGAGAATGTGGGCCAAGGCATCACACGTTTGTGTTTAGACTAGTCAGCCCAAATCTCCTAAAAACTTGTGACTTGTTACAGGTTCCCCAGTAGGAGTAAAATTGAAGTATAAAAGTTTAGGCTTCAGGTTTACAGTCAAATCGCTGTTTCAACATCTTACTGTGACAAACTGAGCTGTGGTAACTGTGTGAATGCAACTGAAGCTTTATGACTTCACCTAACACTTTCTCATTGTAGGCTGACAGTCTCTGTGCTCCTACTTCATTAGCTGAGTCCTCAAAGACTTCAAGTACAGGTGCAGGTATTTCTACGGGGATGAGAGAGGAAAGATCACTCTCAGTGGAACTGCTGTGTCCTTGAGAGTGAAAAATCACAAGCCACTTTTCTTTTTCTTATTGCTGAATAATAGCACATAACACTTAAATGGACATAGGCCACAGAGAAAGAATTAAAAGAGATCAGATAGTGTTTCTAGTAATGCTTTCCTGGCTTATTCTTGATTTTGAAATGATTTGAATGGAAGCTACTGTTAAATTGATAACATATTGTGAAAATATGTGACAACTCGCTCCCATGAACAGCGAGAAAAATGGATTCATGGAAAGTATGGTATCTGATCAGAATATTAATAATCTCCTTCCCTTATACATTGGACCTGAAAAAAGAAACAGCAAACACTCACAAAAAATTATCTCTGTCATGAACATCTGTTACCAGTCAAGCAAATGCTAACAACAGTAAGGAGCCTTTCTTTCATCCTGTGCAGAGGTTCATCATTACACATCTCCAAGTTCAAAATGAAGGTCAGACTGGAAAGGTGAGCAACGTAAGAGTTCTACAGCAAATACTGCAAAAAACCTGAAGGTTATAGCTCTGAGCTCGTCTCCTAAGTATCATTCTGATCCATAGCTTGGAGAGATGTCGTCTTTGCAGTACACACAGGAAGAGATAGCACAGCAACAAAAGCATAACAGTGTCTGAGCAATGGTTTTAATGAAGAAGAGGGCAATAAGAAGAGTACAGTTAATTGCAACAAAAGAGGAAAACAGTACAGTCAAGGAACTTCTGAGCCTTAAGAATGTGAATATGTTTTTTCTAGCTGAACTGAAACTTTTAAACATCTATTAAAGACTATCAACATCATCAGAATTTAATATATATTTAGATATAAGCCAGTGATTGAAACCTTTAACAGTGAAATATTTTGACTTGCATGGGGATTTGAAGACTAGGACCTATGCAAAAACAGGTCGAGATTCTTATAGTACTAAATAGGCTGAGATTCTTACAACACTAAGATGTAATTTAGCATTGTAATTATTTCATGTTTTTACAGCTGTATCCAGATGCCTTAAAAATATGAACACAACAGCTGTTCTAATTTTTAAGTCAATACAGTTTTATTCTTTTATTTGTGGTCAGAAACCTAAGTGAAAGTAATCCGTTTTACATGTTGATTGGCATGAAGAATGAGTTATTTCTCAGAATTCCTTGCATCAAGACTCTCAGCCTTAGATCTGTGATCAAAAGACCTCACTTCTCTATATAGTCACACTCCTGATATCTAGAGATATCGGATAAAAAGCTGTCTAAAGATATCAAGAGAGGTCATAATTCTGGGAGTGAGGTTGGTAGACTGGAGAAGTGAATTAAAATGAATCTTGAAGGTATGGTGTGAAACAACTAAACGGACTCAGCAGAAAGGAAACCACATTGCAGTGATGAATGACAGAGCAAGTAAATATTTCAGATAAATGAGATTAATTTACAGTGGTGGTACAACAAATTTAGTTTAAAATTTGGTTGAATTTTTTTTCGCCTGCACTATTGCTCTGTAGTCCTTTAGGGTTACTATCATAAGCATCAGAATACTTCAACACTTTGAAAATTCACTAACTTGAAAGAACTGGAAAGCTGCAGTGCCAGTTCTGTAAATCCCATTAGAGTCCACTTAAAACTAACTCACATTTTTGATAGAAACAAAAAGCAGAAAGGAGTTTGAGAGGTTATGTTCATTCTGGTGCTTTTGGATAGTTACATAATGTAATTCAATCCAAATGCTGTGTAAAAACAGGTACTATTTATTTTGTCCCTCACTAGTCTCCTTAAAGTTAGCTGACCAACACATATGCACATATATACACTGCCCAACAGAAATCCCTTCTTGTCGCTCTATTTATAGCTCTATTTCTAAGCTACGCAGCAGCTTGGTAGAATTTCTCTTACACTATGAGCCTGTCATTCTGAAACACAGTTGATCAGTACCACACTTAGTACTGAAAGTAATGAAATTTATATGACGACCTTAAGACTTTTCTACTTATACTGGAAACACTTCCTGTTCTGTCTTAGGTTCTTAGCCCTTTCTGTGTAACAATTCAGAGCCCCCAGCTGATCAGCTAGACATCCCAGTTCTTTTCCTCCCAATCACAAAGTTCTTCCCGTTATAGGAGAGATTTTTTGTTATCGTTCTGCAACTGCAGCATTTTGAAGCATTAATTCCTATACAGCTACTGTTCTGAGAGTCTTCAAGGTCATCTGATACTGCCTGATAGCATGATGCTTCTCTGTACTGCAGATGCTTCCCAACTTTGAATCATTAATTAAGTTCTTAGAAGAAGGCCCCTATGCTTTTCTTTTCTTGAACTCCTGTTAACCATTATGCCTTTCACTGTGCGTTCTGAGCTACTGTCATTAATGAAAACAGAAGAGGATACCTCATGCAGTTTTCAGAGAAACTGAGATTGTCACTGCTTAGTGGCTTCTCTTCCCCCCCCCCCCCCCCCCCCCGAGTTTTTTCATGTATATGGCTCAAAAAGCCTGCTCTTTTTATTTTCTTCTCCTCTGCCAGGTCTTACTCAGCTTCATTCTCACTGTATGCATACATTTCCTGTGCTTGAAGACATAATTTTTCCCTCATTCCCTTCCCTCTGTCAGTGCACTTTTGCATTCTTTACGGACGCTTCTTCCTTCTAGTCTTTCCCATAGCACTTGCTATCTTAGGTTATCCTTTTGCTTCCTGGTCTTGCCATGCTTTTGGTTTTTTTCCTAAGGACTTGAAAAACTCCAGTGACTACCATGAGCTTTTAAGTGACTGAATGTATTCTTCAGCCAGGAGACTCACCTAATGGAACACTTGTGTCACTTGTCCCAACATGAAAGATAATCAGTTCATTCTTCTGGCTCTTATCAGAAGTCTATTTAACTGTGCAGTCTCATCTAATTTATATTCTTACTAAATGCATCCTGACAAGCAACACATTTTCTACTGGATCTGCTCAGATGACAAGTCTACAATTTCTTATCTAGGACTCTTGGGTAATAAAAACCTGCCTCTTCATAATGCTTTTAAGAGTCTTTAGTCCTTTATTCCCTCCCTTCTGTCTGAGACTCATGTTTCCTTCTCCTCCCAAAACATCTCAAAAATCATTTATATTTCCCTTGGCCTCTCAGTCCCAGCTCTTTTTTTTCCTCATGTAGTGAAAACAGTTTATCTTTTCTACACCACAGTCTTGGATTTTCTATTAATTTTCTAACAGGGCAAGTCAGTTCTCAGTCTGTCTTGCTCTGGGCTCTTCTCCCTCTGTCCAACATGGTCTTATTTATGATCCTTCATTTATGTTTGTTGTTCAGATTTTGCCCAATGTGTGTTTGAAAAATCTGAAGTTTTTTGTGCTTCTGGCATTCTTCCCACAAATACTCAAACTCACACTTACTTTCTGTGTTGATCACTGCCTACACTCTAGCACTCGGGTCTTCTCTCATGATTTCTGTCAATTGATACTTCACACATCAACTGACTGTGAAGTTTCCACTCAAGGACAATGTAGGCTCTGAAACCTCTGCAACCAGTAATCCTGATTGTCTTGGCAAATCTTGAGATTTTACTCACTGAAGGTTGAGCCACCATTACTGTCTTTTCTTACAAGTTCCCAGCTTTAAAGAAATGAAGAAAATTCTTCTGGTTTAGCCTCCATGCATCTGACTTCATGCTTTTATAAGCTTTTGTCTGGGTCAATGCCGTCAGCTCACTGAGGCTCAGCAGTTAGCTATTTTTCAGCTGTGATCAGTCAAAAGCAGGAAGCTCTCTTAACACCATTATGTGTGATGCCTCAATCCTACTAATGAAAGAAAGTTGTGATTTGAGAAGCTGGGAATATTTGGAAGAAAAAGAACTGAGAGCTTCAAGCATGTTACCTGAAAGGGACGAAAGCCAGTGACAGAACAAAAAGCAAAACATTCTAGAATGTTCTACAAACTTAAACATAAAATTTCCAAAAAACAGTGAAAGAGGGCTTTATTTAAATTGAATAATCTTTCATAAATCAATGAGACAATTTGAGTGTGTCAGGCTATGCTTTTTTTGGCATAAGGCTTGTTTGTGTAAAGATTTTTTTCTTTCCTTTAAGCTAGGAAATTTAAAGAACCAGTTTCCACACAATTTTTTTTCATTGTAGATTGATGGCTTTTTAGTTGGAAACTGAACTTTGGTTAGATTGTAATGATTACTCTTTGTCTTAAGTAAGCAAACATGCAATTACTTTTTCATAAAGGCAAAATTACTTTGCATACCAATGTCACCTACCCTATTGTCGAATTCCAGAGATCTTATTACCTTATCATTTTTCGGCAAAGATAGCTACCAAAAGAGCACTGGGTGTACTCATACAGAGCAATTACTTGGATCACTTCCATTATTCTAGTTCCTTTTATGCCCCAATTCCTTACTCCCCACCTTTATAGTGTCCCCACAACCTGCATCTCTTTGGCAAAGGAGGAGGAGAGAAATCTCTATATACTTACTTCAGATTAGATTTTGTTTTTTTTAGAGCAGAACTCTCCTCTGTTCTTTGAGGGCTGTCCCATCAGCCTGTTTCCTATTTTCCTCCTACATGGAAGGCCATTAATTATCATCAGTTTCAACCTTAAATATTGTATATGGATTGATATGCTTTCTCAAAACATAGGGGAATTTTGGGTTTTAATCCCAGCTGAAAATCAAGAGGATGGAGAATTTCCCCGTTCCTTTCAGAACCCTTATGAAATGTTCTGGTATATATTTGACTTTTTATCTTTAGCTAAATCTAAAATGACCTAGAATTATATTGCTAGCTTCCTCCCCCCCCCCCCCCCCCCATTTCTGTTTGCCTAACTCTAGTCCAGACAACTTCTTGACTTTTTGCTTCTAGGGACAGAAATGTTCCTTCCTCCTTCCTCCAAAGAGTTATACTTTCTACAGCTCAAGACAAATACAAGCATAGGACTGTGAAATCCCTCAGAGGAGTAATAGGACTGCAACAAATGTCATGAAGGAAGATGAACAGTAAAAACAGATTCACGAACTGGGACATTTCTACAAGCCCTTTCAGCTTGGTCTCAGGAAGGGATGGTAACATACTGTTTTGTCAGGAAAACTGCTAGAAGTCATAGTAGGCCTTGGGCTAAATCCTCAGCTGGGTGCAATGTTCATTACCTTAAATAAAACTACACCAGTTAATGCAACTGGAAGAATCAGTGCATTATACTCTCCCTCGAATAGTAGCTTAATAGCATTGGACTGCCTTTCAGGCAATTCCCAAATATTATATGGAGGAATGACAAGAGGTATCAAAGCCATGACATCTGATTTATTTCATTAATTGCTCTTTTGTTTTGTTTTGTTTTTGTTTGCATGTGGTAGAGTCTCAGCAGAACCAGTCAGGCAATTTGTGGATTAGTGTTACATCACTATATTCAGGGCCCTTTAATTGTGCTTCCAGCAAGACATCAGAAGAATGGAAGGGCAGAGTGACCAGCAGCTACAATCAAGGCATGCTACAACAAGATTCTGCAGATTTTTATTATCCTTTACATCTGAAGTGATGAGCCGTTGTCCAACCATGACAGCTGCAAAGGGATGCAATCATTCATTTGGCTCTAAGCTCTAATGTTCACACTGGGCTTACTGCATTCCTGTTATATTCATATGTTGAAAATAAGCATATGGCTAGGAAATGGATTTTAGAAGTGTAACATTCCTCCAGATATTCTAATGCTCCAAAGAAGTCCAAGGAGTAGGCATTGTTGCAGAGCAAAAACATGGCAGAGTTGCAAAGCGAATTGTTGCTTCAGAAGAACAGCTATGAAGTCATGCTCAGTCTGCACAGCTGCCTTGAACTGAGGTGTAAGCCCTCTGTAATTACGAAGTGCCATAACAGTAGTATCTTATCTCACTGATACCAGAAGGTGCAATTTCAGCTGGCATGATTATAGCTCAGAAAGCAAAGGCCAGACTCAGTCTGCGGTAAGTCAGAGGAGTTACTGTCATCAAACTAAATCTGGCCTTAGATATTCAAAGAAAGTATGAGATACAGAGCTGGAGAGGATCACATATATAATATGTGTGGCCTCCATGACAGAGAATATATATTTCTTTCAGGTACTCTTATGCATAAGCTGTGGATGCTCAGCTTTTGGCTGCATAAGTTCTTGGAAATGTCCCACACTATTTGATAAGACCCAGATGGTAACCAGATGGCTACATGTGACTCTTTGGAAGTGCTGCTGCAGACGAGGACTAAGAAATCAAAGTAAGTCTACAAACATCTCCCTCTCTTTCCCATAACTTATATTAATAGGGAGTGGAGATTACCATACTATACCCCCACTGTTAAATAATGGCAGATGTTGGGGGGGGTTGCAGATGATTTTCCCATTTCAGAAAAAACAAAAACACTCTGACCCATAGTCTAGGCATTTTCCAGTGATGACTTGTTTACTTGATATATCCTACATTGTCAAATTGGGGACAGTTTTAAACTTGAAATTGCTATGAAAATCCATAAATATTACACTGTCTTCAGGAATATAGCAAACTCTGCTCCAGCTACTCCTTTTCTAAGAGCTCTCTCTTTGACCACTTTAGCAGCCATCCGTTTCTTAAGGGGAATGGTACACTCTCACATGCACTAACCACCTAACAGATGACATGCAGGCAAATGACATACAGGCAAAACCCATCTTTTGGAAATCTTGGCTCTGACACCAATGACTAGCTCTTGAGAGAATTTCTAGATAAAAGCTTATTCCAGCTACAGAGATGCAAACAGAGCTAACTCTCTTGCCATTTGTTATTAACGTCTCTTCCCAAACCAGAATTACAAAAGAGTTGTAACGTTTGTTCTCCAGTACTTTTCCAGACACTATATTGTTTACGGTAAGAAAGAGATCTTACAGGATAATGATGATTCACTCTGTCACGGTATTTTCCAGCCACATTCAAAGACAAGGTGATGATTCAACAGCTTCTTCCAGTCATGTATCAGGAACTTGTAGTAGGATTTCAGCCAATTTTTTTTCATTTCTCAAAACAATTGGCTGCCCATATTCTTCTCTAAAAGTAACAGAAAAGCTTTTTATTATTCAGAAGGGCTAAAAGATGGTTTAGCATAACCTGTAATACCAGACATCTTCATCCCTCTCTCACACATTGTTTTAATTTACAGTTTGAAAATATGCTGATGTGAAGATTTAGCAATACAAATGGGGCCCGGAGTATTTAATTGTTGCTAGTCTAATATTGCTACAATGCCATGAAAAGTTAACATAGCCCAGTTTCTGCATGGATGGAAATACTATGTTTTTGCAGGAATTTCTTTTGGGAAGTTCTTCATAAGCATTTATTTGACTGCAGATGGATTGTATCTTCTCACTCTATAAATACTTCCTAATATTGGTCAGTGATTTACTGTCAAATTTCTGGTTTACTTTAGTTTAGAGCCTATTATGCAGTCACCAGTTCCATATGATGAAGCACAATAAAATAACTTCATGATGATACTTGACATGAACATTTCAACATATCTGAGTTTAATGATACCAAACTTCTCAGCATCAAATTCTATTTATGGAATGAGTCATAAATTACATAATTTTCAGCTCTATAGGCAAAGGATTCATTTTGTTGGTTTGTAGATAAATACATTAGATATATATAAGGGACATAAAACCATTAGATAATGCATGTGCATGGATAGGAAGGTGTATGTGTTTGTATGCATGAAGGAGATATAAGACAGAGAGGCAAAGGGACAGAAGCGAGACATCTGTGGTCAGGAATAGATTTAAATGCAGGAAAGTGTTGCCACTCAGAATAAGAACCAAGACATTCTTTTAAAATATCATAGCTGTCATTTTGATGGGAGAAGCAGCCCATCACAACTACATTCATTGCAACTTAGGATCTAGTTGAATGTTAATATTTTTCTGATTTGGCATTTTGAAACTGTACATTCTGTTACTGAACTTCTGTCAAAAGGTTCATTACTCAATCATTACTCTATTTTTAATAATGTGTGTTTTAATGATTTTTACCCTGTCTTGAATATTTTCTCTCCAGGTGTTTCTTATTGCTGGCCATTCTGAATTTTAATTTTGATGTGGTTTAAATTGTTCAGATTTATTAAGAATGCAATAAAATCCAGAATCGGGAAGATCCAATGTAGCCCCGGGAAGTCCCTCCTGAAGCATGTTTTCTGTTTTCATACTGCCATCTTGAGTATAACTATTAAAACTACACTTATTACACACCCTTGCAATCATGCCTTTGCTTTATTCCATTGAAATATTGCGTGCTTTAAAGTGGGTTTTAAATACTGCTATATTAAAACAGCTGCCCTATATACACAGGGATGGAAAGAAGTAAAGGTGAACCAGGTCATCTGTGATGACTGTTCAATACTACCACAACATCATGTTGAACAAACAGAAACCTTTCCCAGACAGTAAGATGCTTGTTTGCCTTGCATATACTTGGTTAGAACAAATATTTCCATTTTCAGCAACACCCAAGAAATATCTGAAGTAAGACTTCTTTGTCTGTAGTCTTTTCCAACATGAAGACATTTTTGCAGGTCCCTGAATCCCAGGAACATGATGAGAGTGTACTGGTTTTTAAGCACTGAACATTTATTTCCCCTTATTTTCATATTCTTACATTCTACATAAGAGCCTGTTCTTTTTCTGTCACTGTCTTCAAGAATTAAGGATCAACCTCACAATACCTAGCTTCCATTTTCAAAGTTGCCTAGTGATTTAGAGGCTAACGTGACCTGATTTTCAGAACAAGATAAAGATGTTTAGAAACTGAACAGGAATGAATTGTTACAGCTAAACCTAAGGAAGAAAAATGTAATGGAGTACATATGATAATAATCTTCCACTGTGTAAAGCAGTTTTTAGTAAAGAAGATGGCAAGAACAGTAAGAAATTCATTTTTCTTGTACTGAAGTTGGCACAACTGTCTAATTGGGATGATAAAGCACTGGAGCCTAAGAATGCTATGAAATCTCCACTAGAGTGACTCAGACAAACTATCCAAATAGCTGGCATGTATTCAACCCTCCTCAGTTTAGCATCTGGCTAAAAGGATCCCTTTTAACCCCTCACCCTCATGTAACTCTGTAATGCCTAGGTGAGGATGTACTGAATTCCTGGTAGTTTTCAGACCATTTGCTCTACTATTCAGCCATTTAAATTTGCACAAAATGATAAGTTGTCCATATATAAGGAACCTTAGAGGGAAAGGAGGAGATGCAATTCAAGAAGAACCTTAGAGATGTACATTTAAGTCATCTATGTATCTCTCTTCAGCATGTGCTGCAGATTCAGACCAGGACATTAAGGTCAAATTAGTGAAACACCAGGAGGAGCGGGTAATCTAGACTGAAAACGGTGGCAACTTCCCCATCTACTGAGAGCTGTTAAGTAGCAGATTCAGGCTAACTTCCAAGAAAACAGCTAGGCTATGTAGGACCACATCAAGACTTAGATTCCTGCTGACATATATTGACTCTTAAGTGGCCCAACAAAACTACTACATAGATCCTTCCATAGTATTCTACGCATGTGGAAAGACAGAGGTTAGGAAGTTGCGGAAAGGGGAGTCACAGTAATATGTATTCCAACTCAACATGCTATTGGGAATTTACTAAGCACTGATCTGAAATGTTCTGAATTACTTTGCTCGGTGCTATACCTTTCAAACAGCAAAAAAGCAGTATCACATGAGACCAAACAAAAAGGAAAATGGAGCCACCAAAAATCATAACAGTAAGCAGCAGTAATGGTGCATCCAAATGCTTTTGAAACACAAAGATCAAGATGGTAACTCTATACAGGTCATCAGTGGATAGGCTTCTGTAGGAAAAAAATTGATAAATATTCGAGCCATAATTCTCTGTGAGAAATCATGGAAGGGTCAGCAGTGAACATGCAGGTTGCCATACCTTGAGACTGCATTATTTGCACTTTATTTGTATGTTCTTAACTTTCATTTTCAGTATAGAAATTTGATATAGATAATGGTGAAATGAGAAAGAACAGTGATTTCAGAAAGCACCTGTCTAGTTAGAATATGTGCAAACCAAATATAAAACTTTCTGTGAAGCTAGTTTAATTACAAGTAGTTTATTTTCTTTCCAAATATTATGAGAAATAAGCTCACTGGCATGTTTGATGAAAGAGAAAAGGTTGTGGAATATATTGTAAAAGAGGAGCCGTTAAACACAAATGCTCTCCTATGATGAAGTCTCATCTAATGTGGAAGAGACATTTGATTTTTGTATCTTTGGAAAACTAGCACTATTCCCATTTTGAAAGGGATGCAGGACTTGGCATATTACTGTACTGTGTGCAGAGACCGCTTGATGGTGGTGTTGTGCAGGGCCCCTGGCAGCGCAGCCCCTGAGAAGCTGCATTAGCTCTCATGCTTTTCAGCTAGGACAATCAGCGTGAATGCAACAAGACGCAGGACTCCTTCAGCTCATGGCTAGCGTTGCCCGCTAACCAACATATTGACCAACCTGTATGCTACAGACCCTCTTTGAACCAGAAACAATTTAGGCTCAGTTTGAAGTCATTTAAACAAATCCATTCCTAGCATGAGTAAAATACCTGTGGAATTTCTTCCAGCCTTCTGAAGTGAACTGAATTTTTCAGACTCCCAGCAAAACAGTTCAAGCTAAGAAGCAGCTGTGGGAGAATTGTACTACTGGTTTCTCTTCATGTTGCCAAAGGCTTATATGAACTTCTTCCCTTAGCCTAACTTCTCTCTTCCTCTAGTTGATACTCATTTAAGCATCAGATGGGTTGCATCTGGGATAAGGAGAGCAACCTGGCAGAACGAGAAGTCACTGCAGTCTTAGCGCTAATGTCCAAGTGGGATAAATCAGCCAGGCCTAAACATGCTACTGCAACTAAGGTGTCTCAGGTAACGTGAGTTAGGTAGTGTAAAATGAGCTTGGCTTCTTTCCCTTTATTCTGGGGCACTGACATACCCTTAGCCTTTTGTGCCCCCTGTAACAAAATCACTTATTTTTTTCACAGTGGGTCGATAGCTGACGCTGCCAGGGCTGCTTTAAGGTGGCCACGGACATCGCATGAACAGCTGCGTACAGACTATCCTCATGAGCAGGAGACGTTACTCATACCATCCCAGGCAGCTGAACATGGCTTCAAATTAGGACAACTGCCTGGGGCCTGGGTGTTTCAGGTATCACAGTGCTCAGCAATACACAGCTCCCAAGAGCTGCAGGTCCTGTAAAATCTCACTGGAAATTGCTTCATCTCTGTGTCTCCTGCGCCAGCTGACAAGATCCATCACCTTTTCAAGTCACCCCCGCCCTCTCATGGTTTTTTGACGTTGGGTGATGAAAAAGGTGAGGCAAGATTTAAAGCGGAACACATAGGTACCCAGCCAGACAGCTCTGGTGCTTCAGGTAATGTCTAGTAGATGTTCTTGTGTTGCAAACCCAGTCTGCACCTGTGTCTGCACATCTGTGGATGCCCTGTCTTCCACTGAATAGATCTCCGTCTCCTCCTGGTGGATCTAATCTTGTGTGCTTCTGCTGTCTTCGTGCTGAGCGTAACTTCACCGTTAGTTTAAGCCAATCTAGCCGCAAATTGCTGCTGAAATGAAAAGTGCTTGTTCTTCGTTGCACATTTGAGTGCAAGCTGACAAGCAAAATGGGGCTCATTAACTGTGCTGTGTAGGTGAACTGTAGTTCAGTAGTTCCACAATAAAGCCTATGTCATAGTCTGTTCTGGTGCATGCAGAAGCCTTTTTCGTATTCTCACAGAGGACTTTTCTACTCATGTCTTTTTCAGTCAAGACGGCCTGAGAAATCAGAGCACATCTCATGTTACAGTGTTTGGGAGCATGGAAATGCTTCAGTGGAAACCTTTCTAGATGAAACTGTCACAAGAATGTGTTAAGAGTGGGGCATTTGGCCACCAGGCAGGGACTGGTGCTGATGCTTGGCAGCAGGTCTCCACAGGCATATACCTAACTGCCAGCCTCTCAGCACCCAAGTTGGCCAAAATGTTTTAACTGTACCTAACGTGCTCATCACTTCACTGAAGCATCTTATAAAATACATGCTCTCACTCTCTAAGTGGAAAAAATGTGGTGAGCGGGTATAAGAAGACACATATGACAGCAAGAGCATGAATCTCAAGCTTTACAGGAGAGCTGAAATCTTATTTATAGAGACTGGGAATAAAAACTTTCAATATAATAGTATATTGCTAAAGATACTGTTTAGAATCAAAATGTGTTACCAAGTTCTTTGCTACGTGTACATAGAACTCTGCCTACCACCAGTATATTGGTTTTGCAGTTGTAGCAAGGAGGAGCATTACATACATCTGGCATGACAAATAGAAACTGCATGCAAAGACATTTATTTGAATGTTAAGTTGACATGGACTCTGGATTAGTTCATCAGCCAGTGCTGTCCAGCAGCAGATTGATGTCAAGGTAGTTTACTTTGACCTGTAAGCACAATTAGTAATCAAATGGGAAAGCAATTGTCTAAATATGGGATTTAGTCAACATCTCCATTCAACATTTATTGGCTCAGACTATAAAACTAGAAATCAGTTTAAACACCTGTGAAGTTACTCTTAGCTGGCATAAATCACGGCATTTCATTGCTAATGTAGGCACTGAATGATTTTTTATTTTTTAAAAAATTATTTTTATTTCCCATCCTTAAGGATCACTAAGCAAGAATTTAAACGAAAGAGTTACGAATGTTTGCCAAGTATCTGTGTAGATCAACAATTTTGAATATGCTCATATATTTGTGACAAAATGACTCACACAAAGTATGTTTCTTGGCATTCAGGTGGGAAGATGAATGAACTACAAGGTAAATACAAAAACTGATACTTATGACTTAAGAATAGAGCAGTAGAACCTTTGACCAATCATATCTGAACTTGCTGCTATATTAATATGTGTCAGTCATCATGAAAACTAGATTAGGAGCCTGACCCCACAGGAACCTCCATATTTTACAAATGTTCTAATGTGCCAAAATAAAAATGTTTTCCAGATTAATTAGAAAATTAATATTAATTTTCAGTGAAAAAAATGAATTATTAAATTTTTTCCTTTAGCAACTTCTCAAGCCATCATTACTATGTAAATGACTATCAGAAAAAGGTTACCAATTTACTTCATCGATTGTTCAGTTGCCAGCATGTTCTCCATAAACATTTGGCATCCAGTTGATAATGAAGCCTAGACTAAGGTTGCCAGACTGAAGCTTAATCCAGATAAAATTGGGATAATGTGAGATTGTTACAAGCCACTGGAAAATGTGCAGAGAATTTTTATGATAATATGTGGACGCAATATGCTATTAGGATTTGCTCTCTGGGAATATTGTTAGATGTTTGGCCATTCTTATATGGCCTTATGGCAGAAGTTCATCTGAAGGCCCCTTTCTAACTTCATGGGTACTCTCAGCGTAAATTATGCTCTATAACATGTTAGACTTCAAGTAAAGCTAAGAAATATTGTAGGCTGTTTGGTCAGAAAGTCTGTGATTTACTAAACTGGATCCTTTGTTTAAGGGAGCATTTAAATTGCCTTAAACATTATCCCATACCAAAAGCTGCAGTTGTGAGGTAGGGCTAGCACCAGATTTGTTTGCAGGTCAGACTTTTAACCTCTTTCTTCCCCAGCCAAACACAGAGTTTATCCGCCCCATCGGTTTTAATCTGCAGTTCCTACAGTCGTCTGTGTTGTATAGTAGGTCTGTATTGTAAAACACAACTCTTGCGAATGGTATGGTTTACACTTTCCATCTCACACTGCAGCCAGTAAATTTTCACACATTGTCAAAAGAAGCCACCACAATGGAAATGAATTCCCAGCAGCAACACCCTATATAGCTGCCAGGGCCTTTACTGCTATAAGCACAAATAAACATCCATAGTAGATCCTTTAATTTACTGGAGTCCAGTATCTGATTCTAGCAGCAGCCGTTAGGAGATATTTCAAGGCATT
The DNA here is from genome assembly GCF_030867145.1 of Opisthocomus hoazin. NCBI lineage: Eukaryota > Metazoa > Chordata > Aves > Opisthocomiformes > Opisthocomidae > Opisthocomus > Opisthocomus hoazin. Next base: position 50,997,912 of record NC_134421.1, on the reverse strand, counting down.
AAGCAGCCCTTAGCCTGTGTAAATTACTGCAGAGAAAGAAAGTAAACTTCCAGCCCAAATTCTTTTAGAGACTTTCCCTTAGAGAACGCTTTGTTGTCCAGGAGGCAGTCAGGGAACTGCACAATCAAACTAAAAACCACAGAGCAGCCAGGGCAGGCAGAAAGGGAACACACCCTTTCTAACCCCGCTTCCCCTTTCTTTTACAATCTGCCCCCAAACTGGTAGGACGTACCAGCTGGAGCATATTAACCCTCTACCTACTGAATGCTGTTATCCACTATGTTACCTTAATTTTTAAGGTTTTTTTAAAGTCATAGAGTTTTTCAGCTTTTCTGTTGTTCTGTTACATGACTGTGATAAAAATGACATCTTAGTCTAAAGCTAATGAACATAAAATGCTCAATTCCCCTGATTTCCTTTCTTTCTGTTCACATCACTAAACTGCTCTTTTTTTCAGGCTGGACTTCTTCCCACCTGGTCTCCTGTCTACCTTTCCTTCACACCCCTCCCCTACCGGGGCTTTGGAACGAGCACAGAAAATAAACAACTAATGATAAACCCCCCACAGATCAGTAATATAAGTGCTGAGTTTTACAGCTACTTGTGAAGAAAGAGTTACGTGTCCTACAAAGATTTTTATTTGTACAGAAATATTTGCAACACCACCCACATTGGTCATTTTGACAACTGCTGGGAAAACCCAAACTAAAGCACATTTTTTTTTAATTTAAAATAGCCCTTGTGTTTGGAATCTTTACTTATTGCACATTTCAAAATGAGGAGTTTGGATTTTAAAAAAAATAAATGAGAAAAGGGTAAAGCATTCTCAATTTATTAGCATAATTTCTGTCCATTATCTAGCCATATAAATATATCTAAATCTGATTGTATAAGTACAGAGGCAGGAGTGCTTCTGTCCTTATGCTATAAAGTTTCTCAGTTCAGCTCTATTGCTATAAAATGGACTGAAATTCTGCTTAGGAAAATAAACTTACAAATGTATGACTATTGTCTAATAGTTACAATAAATGTAGTTTAATACCATAATAATGAGCAGCCATCAAGATTATGTAATAAGTAAAAGGTTTCTCTCACATTTTGTGTTTTTTCATGCCATTGCCCCTAGGCTGCTCAGCGGATTCCTCCCGCTCTCCTTTGCTTTCTGCTATATTGGATTTTTCTCCCTTGCTCCCGTCTCAGGCCAAAAAGCAGTCTCAGAAAAAAGGGATGTTTTGCCCCAGGTTAGAGCTGCAGCTCTCCTCTGCCGAAACACCAATCCCTGCAAACTACACCACTAAGAAACTAGAGCCATTATCAGCGTGGCTATTTCACTTCCCCTAGATGTGTAACTTGCTGGTGGCTGATTTCTCTAGCTCCTGACTAGAGATTGCCCTTGCTGGAGACCTACCAGGGGTGAGGAGGAGCAGCATGTAACACATTTACTATTCCCCTGACTTTGCTGATGGCCTTAAATATTGCCAAGAAACAGCTATCTACACTACCTGCAATGTTCTACTGGTTGAATAAAGCTACTTTAAATGTGCTGGCAGCTGTGGTGAGATAATCAACCAGAAGATACCATGATGTGCTTCCAACGCTTTCTTCAAGCAGCGGGTGGCCACCGGCATGTGGGTAGTGGGCTTCTTAGCAGCATCACCTGCAGTTTGCCCGGCCCCCAGTCTCACCTAACTTTTAAACCACCTTGCGACAACCAATTCCTTAGTTTCCTCACGTCTCCCATGTGCTTTATCTGTGGCATGCACACCTCCTCACAGACCCTGTGCTGTGGGCTGTGCAGGGAGAGTGAAGCTGTGTCCCCTGACAAGATGGATGCCGCTCTGTGGTGGAGCCACGTCCCCTGACAAGATGGCGATCGCTCTGTGGTGCAACGGCTCCGCCCACCTCACTGCACCACAGACCAGCAGCCATCTTGTCGGGGGACAGGACACAGCTCCTCTTTCCCCGCAAAGCAGAGGCAGTGGCAGCTGGCTTTGCTCATGGCAGTCTCTGGACCAGACTAAGAAGGAGGCACACAGGGCAAAGGGCAAACCTCCTCTGATTTCAGCTCCTTCCAGAAGTACTGGGACGTGGCTGCCATCTTGTGTAAAGGAGTACGTGTGTGATGGAGGCCTTTCACTCAGGTGAGAAATTGAACCAGATCTTGAGAACTGCAACATAACCCCTAGTAGTATCAGCCTCCAGGAGAAGTGTAGGCTGTTATTGCCACATAAATACTTTACCAGGCAGTTGGCTTAATTAGAAGTAAATAGCAGTAGTGGTAAGACAAGATTTCCTTCCCTGCAGACCTCTAGTCAGGAAATTGTTATTTCTTTAATGAGAACCATCTCACAGCAGCTTTACCTTTGTTACAATGCATTGGTTTATTGTGACGTACCTAAGGTGAGACTGTGCTTTAAATCAGCCTGAAGACTCAAAGCCTACTTCTATGCCGTGGGCCGGTTGCTAAAGGGGCAATTCAGCTCTGCGTACGTGCCCGGGGGGACCAGGGCTGCACCTCCCCTTCCCAAGGCTGTTTGAGGTGGTGCTTTATGTCGGCTTCTGAAACACAAAAAGATAGATTTTGTAAACACTGAAAAAGTGTTTGGAGATGGTTTAGTTTTATTACCAAATGAAAAAAACCCTCATGTTCCTTCAAGGAGGGTTTCCTGCAGATTCAATGAGAAAGTGGAGGCAGGTCAACTGCAAGTTCTTCTGAAAATCCTGTAGTAAATATTCTGGTATCTGTTGTTTGTCCCTGTGCTGCACTGCTAAGGCAATGCTCACACAGGGCTGTTGTCTCTGTAACAAAAGCAGGAAATAACGGGAGCACCTGAACCATATTGGTACTGTGGTAAGGCGTGGGGTATCATTTATAGAATCACAGAATCATAGAATTATTGAGGTTGGAAAAGACCTCCAAGGTCAAGTCTGACCGTCAACCCACCACCACCATGCCTGCCAAACTATGTCCTGAAGTGCCACATCTACACATTTTTTGAACCCCTCCAGGGAGGGTGACTCCACCACTTCCCTGGGCAGCCTGTTCCAATGCCCAACTTGAGATTTGTCAGCCTGAATTGAAGGTCTGGCATCCAGTCATATAAAACAAACTCCAATGCTCCAAATCAGAAAGCCTGGAGAAGCAGGATTTTCTTTGTATGTTTGCAACAGCTGGGTGTTTTTGCCCAAATTACCCTAGCATATAGAGAAAGGTATTGAATGTATATAAACAGGTAAGTCACACATATCCAGTGCAGACACACCCGACCTTATGGGTATGTGCTTGATCTGGGCCTGTGCAGATGGTCTCAGCACCATGAACACAGCGACTCTGACTGGTTTAGCTCCTTGCTGACTCATGTGTCAGGAAGGAATTCTGCACCCACTTCTCAACAGATGCAGATGAGATTTCTTTATGCTACAGGGAGAGTACCCAGATCTTCTGGGTAGGCCCAAAGCAGTGCCTACCTAGACTTATGGACTGCTGAGTCTTATGGGCTATTATTTGCTGTTATGTATTTCATCCTGTCTGAATAAATGGCTTCCTCTGCGAGGCTTTCATAGGCTGGAGCTTTACTGATGGCAAAGATCTGGAAAGCAAACCACTCTTTGTTGGTTTATTAGTTTGTTGCTAGTTGGGGGCAGGGAGAGGGAAGGGACATGGGGAAGTTAATTTTTTTATTTGATTGTGAGAGCACAAATAAGTTTAACACGCAGCAGAGACTTCCACAGCCCTAGATAAAGACTGGGGCAGGGGAAAACTATGAGCCTTTGCATTACAATGGCCCTGTCTTGCAATACTTAGTCATGTATGCCGTAGTGTATGCCTTCTCAGGTTTATTGAGACCCATGACATGTGCACGCTACTGCTGTGTGAAACTGAACTTCACCTGTGGCCATCAATAGGGTGACGTGGCAGCTGAACTGTCCTGTGGCCCTGTCTTGCCTCTATGGAAGCTTTCTGTGGTCCACAGGAGCTTTCTGGGAAAGAAATTGTAAGATAAGAATAAATTGTTCAGTGAATATGTAGGATGTTTGCCTTCCTTTCACTTTACACAGAAAAGCAGTTGTACCAAGAGACTCAATCCGATGGTGATGTCTGCAGTACAGCAGGTAAGATACTGAATCCAGGAAAGAACTGAATAGCTTTCTGCTGTTTCAGTTGTAATTGTCTGGCTGTAGAGCCACAGAAGATCCTGTGCTGCCCCACAGGACCCTTAAATAGTATCACTTTACATTGTTCTGAGGGCATTCAAAGAAGGAGTTGGTGCAGAGTAGTAAATATATTGAAACTCAAGTTAAAGCTTGAATTCTGCTGACTTCCCTATCTAAATAAGTCCTCAGATTGTTATACTTAAAGTTCAAAGAACAGGTCATCAAAAGTAAAAGCAATAAATATTGTTTGGCTGGATTCTCTCACCTAGCTAAATCATAAGTAGATAAAGCTGCCCTGTTCTATAAAGTCAGCTACAAAAAGCCAAAACCAAACAGAAAAGCAGAAAAGGAAAACAAAGAATGCTGTCTTTTTAAATACTGCCTTTTTTCAAGTTCAGTCAACAGGAAGGACACACAAACTTTGCACAAGTCTTGTAAAATAGAAATGTGCAAATAAGGTAGGTAAACTCTCATGTGCTCTGTTACTGCCCCAGACTGGGGGAGCAAAACAAAATGCTGTCGTGTGACCAGAGTGGTGGCAAGTCTTTCTTGTTTCTTGCTTCTAGGGATAGGGAGTAGTATTTCTTAGGAGTGACCACACAAAATCTCTCAGATGCTTAGTTCTGTATCAGTTCTGATAATTAACTAGTATTGTTGTTTCCATGAGTGACACGAGTGTTTCCTCCTTCTAATGGAAACTTCTCAGCTACTCTTCCGTCCACATAAAACTGGGGATACCTTAAATTTTTAGGTTGACCTGTAAGACCTTGGACAAGAACCAGCTATTAGATGCGTGTATATGTGGCTGATATTAGATACTCTATGGGAACTTTGCAAATATGATCACTTCTTTTGGCTAGAGGAGTCAAAAACCATCTTTACACTGGTAGAGAAGGGTTGAGTCAGAGAATAAGTCTATAACTTGGCATATATTCATGACAAGTTTCCAGAAAATAGCTCCAGAAAGAAACCTGTTCACAGCTGCAGAAATTAACCCCACCATTCTCAGCAATTATATGCATTCAAGTACTTGAAACCTTTAAGTGATCAGCACTGCAAAGGAAGTACAATTACCTCAGCTGAGAGACTGAGGCAGAAAGACACAAACTGTATTTATCTGTACCACCTGTAAATTAGCCACTAGACTACCATGCCTCACTGTGCTGGGCTGTCTGTAGTATCAGGCTGTGGATTTTGTGCAAATCTGCTTCCAAATTTGTCATCTTCTTCATGGGAGGATTAAGTAATGGGCTAATAGTGGGGTGGAGAATAATAGGATCAGGACAGGGAAGAGACAATCCTTTTCTCCACTCTGTTATAATGCAAGAGTATAGCGGTAATCTCTCACCTTATCTTAGCTCTGCTGTATTTCCTCATATTCCTCTTTCTACTCAACTGGTGCAGTGATTTTTCTGTGCTGCTAAAGCACTATCCATTCTCTGCTCATCCTCCTTTTTCTTTATCAATTCACCTTGTGTATTCCAGGATATATTTCCTGGAGATCCCCATATGGGGTCTTCCAACTCCCAGGCTGACTGGACACAGTTTTTCTCAGTCCATTTTTATACAGCAGTTGTCTTCATTGGATATTCCTTCCCCTAACTTTTAGTGAGAAACATCTCCCTGAAATGTTCTGTGCAATAGAATAAACATACAAATGGCAAAATCAAAATGAAATTGGAAAGTGAAAAGTGAACATGTAGTGATAAAAATGTTGTGCTGGTTTATAAGATTACCGATGATTATGGATTTCATACATATTAAAATATTTCTGTGTGAAATTGAAAGACACTGCCAATCCTTATTTCTCTGCAACAGGATTGTCTGACAAAAGCCTTCCTATGGCTTCATTTCTGATTGTTAATACTGAAGGAAAACTATATAATACTATTGCAAATCTACAATGGGAACACAGTCAAAGAAAGCAGTGTAATTGGCCATTTCACAGACATGGGAGTTTTACCGATGACAGACTTATAAACAGCCAGTCTAAGGAAATAACAGCACTTAGAAACCTTGAAATCTAATGTTCTCACACTTAAAACAGTAAATGAAAGAAACAATGGGCATCTCTACGACAGATAATCAAGATCAGATCGAGTTTAATGCTCCGAAGGCTTTAGGTCTTGGTAGAGTATGAAACAACTGTGAAAACAGATGGGTCTGAACCTCTTTTCCTGTATGCCAGTTTAATTCCGTTGATTTTGATGAAGTTATTCTGGATTTGCACTAATGTAAGGCTAGAACACAGCCTATCACTTCTTAGCCTACAGCTGTTTGGAAAATATCCAGTCTCATAAAACCTTCCTGGCAACAAACACCTCTTTTTTTTTTTCTTTGTTTTCCTTCACTGTTCTGCTATGCAACCTGAAAATACAGTGATTCAGCCTGGAAAGAACTGATTAGAAGTGTCTGCATCTCATATGAATGAGAGAGAATTAGGTAGAAACTTGAAAATGCTGGCATCAGTAAAGTGTTGGTCAACTTCAATCTCTTCTAAGCCTATACAATAGAAATAATTTCAATATACAAGAAAAATGTACCTCCTTAGTGGATGCATCAGTTTGCTAGTAAAGGTTAGCCAAAAGTGGATTTCAACATAGCCATGCTGGATGTTACAGCGTGGGTTTTTTAGAGATTGTCCAAGGTAATGATCTCTACAGGTGGTCTAACCGAAAGCCAGGTTTTGCCACCTGATAATGCAGTCTCCTCTCTTGCTGCAATGCTAGGGCAGCAGCAGACTCCCCTGACTGACCTCCACACTGCAGTCACCTCTGCCTCCTTGGTCTGTCCCAGAGGGCTGCATTTCTGCTGTGGAGAGAAAGGTGCCTGTGCAATAAAGCTGGAGAAAGTCACAGTAGTGCCTGGGCTTCCCTCTTCTCATCTTCTTTCCATCCACATCCACGGTCAAGCCTGTGTAGCTGGCAATTAGCAGAGTAGGAGGAAGAGTATGTCCACTTGGGGAGTATTCATTGCTTGCCCTCTTTTAGGGAAACAGCAGTGGGCTGGATGGAAACATCTCATCTGTTGGAATTTAACTGCGAGCTGTTAGCTGAATGTCACTACCTTTATAAAGCATAGTGGTGTTAGATAGTTAGTGAGAGAATGATTACAATTCAGTAAACTTTTTTAAAATTTTTTCATTTTTAAAGATGTAATTGGGGACAGTGATAGTGATATTGTCTTCTAGATTTTTATTAAATGGTTTAATAGGATGCTGAATCTAAGATATTGATGCTGACTGTACGTCACAGTTTTATGTTCATTTCCTTATTCTTTCTGAGAACACCTGAACTTGACTTTTAAAAAATTCTCAGGTTTATATATAGAAAATAGCAGGGTACTGAAGTGAAATAGATTGGATGGGACAAATAGGATTATGTTTAGTATCCCCTGGATTAAAAGTATTCCACTTCAAATACAGTAATACATTGGCTGGGGAGAGAGCATGACTCTATAGCTCACTATTGAGACTGACTCTTCAAACAGATCAACAAACATGTGTGGTCTATATGATGTGTTCCTTGGAGATGATGTGCTGTTGGACAGAGGAGTATTTTGGATACTAGACAGCCAAGTGGTATTTCTTTTGGTATATTTCAAGTGGTATGTCAGACACCTGAGTCTTTTCCTTCCTTATACTAATTATTCCACTTAAAGTGTAATTCAGCCTGCACAAGAGGCTCAGAGTGCCCCTTGTAAAATAAACCATGCTGCAATTTGCCTTTGCCTGGGGATGATGGTGCAGGTTCAAATCCCTTTGCCATCCCACCAGAGTGCTCTAACAATTGCTTGAATGATTTAGTAGGCAAGCACGGCAGAAGCCCTGCCTCATCTGGCTGTACTTTGTGCTGACTGCAATCTGATATGGTTAGCTAGAGAATGCCTATTTGATCAGACTTTGCTGAAAAATGGCAGGGATCCTGTGCTCACAGATCCTGAGGGATTTACCCTATTATTGGCTTCCATGTTATGACCTGAATCTGGGAATGCTTATAAGCTGATTCAGTTTATGGGACTTTACTGTTGGGAATTAAATATCTGTAAGTGGTTAGGCATCTCCAGGATTAGGCAAAAAAAAAAGCTGAGCATGTGTTTGAAGATCTTTATGTTTAAATTAGGTCTTTTTGCAGATAGTTGGACATCCAAAAGTGTCTTTGGATCTAGCCATGAGCACCTGATTCTATAAACCTTTCTGCAACCTAATGGGTTTTAATGAGATTTAACATGCATGTTTACAGGATTGAGGCCTCATTCCATAAAGTATCATATTTTTATATTTTTCTATGGGCTGAAACTGCTTTTTAGCACTGAAAGTGTTGCAATAGTGTAATAATTCATATGCCTTATGGTAAAGAGATGTCTGGGACAAAGAGTGCTTGAAGATCTTTTTTTGGGACAAAGCAGCTTATTTGAAGCACTTTTCTGTATATTGCTCTGTACAAAGACCTGAGCACCTTGTTATGACTGACTTTAACAAGTTCTGGTATTAATTTCCATTGAATATGTGAAATGACATATAAATGTTTAAACCTGACATATTTTTAAAAGCTCAAACTGTGTCTCTAATTGAATATGTACTTTCATAGTGTAACTGCATGATTTTTAAAAAAAATGTGCACCAATACGTAACTAATTTTACATTAACTTTCCTTGTTCACAGTATCACAAATAAGAATAATGGTTTTCATAATTGCAAGCAGTAAAGCACAGTTTGTATGCCAGTGCATTAATAGCTTTTACAAATATATATTTATTACATAGATTTTCAAGACCTTTTTCTCTGTGGGAGCTATTTCTGTCTCCACAGGAACACTTTCTTGCTACACAGCATTTATTACTGACTCCACACAAACACTTACTCCATAAAATGCAAGAAGTAAATAAACAAATACAACAGCTGTATTAAAATGGTACTGTTCAAAAATCTAACCCCCACTGGAAGTGGCTAACGAAAGCATTCATCCAGTTTCATCCTACAGCAAATGACTTTAATATTAGTTGCAGCTGCTCAGCTTTTCAGCGTGTCTCTTGGCCTGATGTGTCCTTTAAGAGGCAATGGCACATACTGCTGCACATGTTCAGTTGCTTTACCTTTGTGCTGCAGTTCTTTACTCCGTAAAATGTTCTTCTCGGTGCACAAAAGCAGCTGCTGAAGAAACCGTTTCAGACCAAGGGTGAAAGAACTGATGGCAGCACCACTAAGCAAATGCCAGTAGAGACTGAGCGAGCGAGACGGTGCAGAGGCACCAAAGGAGCTTCTGTGAGAAACAAAATTCTCAGCATTATTGCCTGTCATCAGAATCCCAGGTGAGACTGAAAAGCCACTAGAGACCTTTTGGCTGTAGATCTATGGACTTGTGTTATGCTTGACTTGAAAGGGTTCACCTTAGATTATGGAATAGAATATTTTGCAAAAATGATACCAGCAGCTTTTTCTTTTTCCATTGCCTCACCAGTGATGATGATGATGATGATTTTTTGCAGTAGCAATAAAATAATTCTGGGGGGAATTACCTGTACCTTTGGGAAGTTTCATTGCTTATTGTTAGGTTAATTAATTAAAAATTCCAATCCACACAGACTTCGGAAATGTCTATAGCTGGCTAACTTCTCCATGCAATACATCAGTGCCTCCTGAAAGTGGTGGCAGAAAGCCAAACAGGCAAAAACTGATGCTTCCTACCTAATTTACAGACTTATCTTTAAATATATTTTATTCTAATCATTTGTAGTGAGAGATTTACCCTGGAAGAGCCTCAAAAGCTTAATGTGAAACATGCACAGTTATTTCTGTTTGTGTTCAGGCTTTAGTTCAGGCAGGAGTTTTTTTGCATTGCTCTAGCCATGCAGCAATCTGTAAAGGGAACCTACTCTGATACAGTCTGAAAAGTGCATTTTGTACTTGGCTCTCCCTTTGATCGAATTAATCTGGGCTTTTTTGTAGTTCTAAATGAGGCCTATGGGCTGACAATGTAGCTGTTTAAAGGGGATTTTAGGGGATAATAGCCAATGCAAATAGTGCCATGAGAATGGCAACTTGCTTTTGCACTTTCAATCACATAATAACAGCAAAGAAAGCTTTTAAAATGAATTGAAATTTTGTGGCATGCCATCTGGGATTATTTGGGGAAACAGTTCTGAATACTATGGTTGTGTAAAAGAATGGTACTATGGGGCACTCTTAAGCTGACATGTTTCAGATGGCACCCTTATGCTAACTGCTGCAAAGTTGGCTAGCATTTTTTTATTATTTTCTTTCTCCTGGATTATCTGCAAAAAAATTCTCTTTGCTGGTATTTGGGCCTGAAAAACTTTTCTATTGTTAAAGAATTCAATTCAAACCCCTTGCAGCTGCTGATCCCCTTATTGTTCCAAACGTTATGTATACGCGTCTCAGATGAATGTAGCCAAGCCTTTTAGTGCCTTAATAGGTGTCTGTATAAAGGTCATTTATTCTGCAGTACTTGTTTTAACAAAAGTTTATACACAAACAACAACTACAGCTAAAACATTCACATTAATCAATGCTTCTCCCAGTGTAAAACGCAGAGAGAAAAAGTCTAACTGGAGAAAGTACGTCCAAACATGAGAACTCTTTCTGGGTTTAACTGTGAAGCAGCACATGTTTTAGACTCCACCATCAAAAGCTGCATGAAAAATAATTTCAAAGCTGTTCTGAGCAAGGATTGATGATTTCAGACTTTTCAGGACAAGCGCAGTTTTGACGAGATCACTGAAAGTTTTAATACACAGGAATAGGTGGAAATGTGGAAAAACTATATATCTGAGTTCCCCTTTCCAATTAGTTTTGGAACTGAGCTTTAGTCTAACCAGCACCTTGACATTTCAGTTGACATAGCTGCCTTCTTTTCTTTTCCCTTTCCTTTTGTCTTAGCTCCAACTGGCTGCCCTTATAAACACTCCTTGAGGAATTAGGGTGGATGTCAGATATTTTAGATGAGAAGAACCGAGTGCACTTCTCTGGCACACAAGATTTTTCTTTTTACAGAAATATTAAAATACCATCTGTAAGCTTTAGGAATGTATGTCGTGTCCACAGAGAATTTAAATTTGAGGTTATGACAGATGTTGGGTGGTGAAATAAAAATTTGGCTCCAAGTCTATAAATCTAACTTGGTTCCATTGACTGCACCAGATTTAGTTCTGCTGACACACATATAATGAGATCAGATTCTGACTATCTAAGTACTCAATTGAGCTCAGCAGAGAGTATAAATCCACCAGTGATATGAGGGATGAGGCTTGTCAGGAAAATAACGTACAAGGTACAGTGGGGACACATGAGGAGCAGGGCCAAAGCAGCCCAACTACTTGATCTCTGATTGACAGAAGAAAATGTAGAGCAAGCTGCATGTCCTTGTTTGCCGGTTAGTACTTTTTATCATTCTTGACAATAATAAATCATGGTCTGATCTCTAAATGTTGTGTGATTTTTAAATATTTAACAATGAAGCTATTACTGCTGCTAGGGGCATTACTATACATCACTCCCCCAGCCTGTGTCCAGCTGTATACATGGATCACGAAAAGCTTAAAAACCAATTGTTACAGCAGAAGTCTGAGAAAAATTGATGTGTATTCCACTGTACTGATCATGTGATCAACAGCTGTGGGCTCTGCCAGAGGTGAGGACATTGTTCTGTCGAGGACCGCACCCCATCTCTCCATTCTCAGATTCTTAGCTAGCGCAGTTTGGTTGCTCTGAAATGCTACCTGTGAGACAGAGGCCGGCTGCCTGCAGCTGCCTGGCGCAGGACTTACTTCCCCTGCAGCCATATACAAATAGGTGGAAAGTGGAATGTTTGGAAAGTTGATGTATTCTGTGCCTCAGAGCTGACGCTGCTAATCTCATGGGCAGCCACATACTGCTCTAGCTGTAGGTTCCAGGTGGTCTTCAAAACTAGCCACATGTATTATGTATTGTAATAATCCCATTTGGCAACAGCATAGACACAGCTAACTGCGGCTAGGTCCTCATCCAAGCAAAATGACTGCAATTATGCCAAAGAAGATACAGTGCCAACGCGCTTGACTAGTGAGATGACAGGTCAAAATCCCAAATTGGAAAACCCAAATCCTTCTTGTTTTGGCAGGTGAATCCTGTTGCTTTAAGTACTCTAAATATTTAATAACAACAGTATAGTGATTCCATGGGAGACAGAGACAGTAGCCATGGTGTGGCGCTGCAGAATGCAGTACAAGAACAGCAGGAGGGGATGGGGAATGCCGTTGTCAGAAGCGGATGGAAAAGGTTGCCTCCCTCCAGTAAATGCAGCCTTACTGAGACTAATAAAACATTTGGGAGTAATAAAAAAAACTAGAACAGAACATGCTGTCAACCACGGAGGCATGTTTCCTATATGAGAAACAGAACTTCTCAGCTTCTGCTGAGCTCACTCCACCTTCAAAGGTGTGATCCAGCAGGCAGCATCCATTACAGAAGCAAGATATCACTAATTAGTAGCTTGACGGTGTTTTGCTGCACTGAGAAGCAGTGGCTGCTGGCCACTGTACTTGCTGCTGCGTGCAGGAACTCAGGGAAAGAAGCACCTGGCACCAGGTCCTTGAGGACATTCTGGATGAGGCTGTTTTGCCCTAGAACAGGAGGTATGGCTGTAGTTTTTATAGGAAAAAGGCTGTTATGGCAGTTTATGGCTTGTCACTTGACTTTGATCTGTTCCAAACTACGCATAGAGATACGGAAATTCAAAGCAAACAAAAAACTTCTCAAGATGTACAAAACACATGATGTCATGGGGTATTTACGGAGTTCCATAAAGTTTTTACATACTGCTGTTAACTTAGGGTGTATTTAGTTTAAAACTAGAAGACGGTTTTTAACAGCATCAGTGTATATCACGCCAAGGGAAAGACATTTACAGAGAAAGGGAAACATGCACCATCAAGCAGCAGGAACCCTTCCTTCATCCAGGATTCTGGCTACAGTGCAGCAGGGGAGGGGTGAGGGGAACTTCTACTGTGTCACAAAAGCTGCTGAAATTTCTTCTGCTGCCACTGAGGCAGCACAAGCTATGTCTGGAAACAAATGGATCCACCAGCCATGGTCCACCAGTGAATCTGGACTCTGGAAACCTTACCCTCCCCTTGGTCCTCCCTGTTCTCTCCCCTGGCTCATGACATGAAACCATTTCAATTCTAGTGGAAAAGACTGGTCCTCCTATCAATAGTATGTCTCATGCAGAAGATCAGAAGCTGCCTGCACACAGTTGGAGTTGTTTTATTGTAATAAGAGGCTATGCTCTGCCTGTTTTTATTTCAATTTAGTTCTTCTCAATTCATTAAGAGTAATACAATGATGTAATAGTGAAGCTGAGATTTGTTCATTGAAAACTGACTCCGGCGTTTTAGGTTGGCGTGACCATGCCATTTTCAAAATATTATTGATCTATTTTAAGTCAGGTAATTGCTTGATCAACACTGCCAACTATATTCATCACTGTGGATAGCTTAATAAGAGCATTCACAAAATATTTTTGTGCTTGATTTTTCTGAAAAAGGTGAAATGTTTGTAGGATACTATTATGCCCTATCAGGCCCGATTTCATAAAATGAGGAATCAGTCAAATCTCTAAATGGCTTTTGCAATGTATCTGCAGCCAAGCCTGTAACTGGGTTAAACAGTTAATATTCTTTTATCTTGCTCTTCAGATTGCAAACCTGATTTCATAAATCCCAGAGTATCACTTTTCCATGTGTTTTTTCCTGCTCTACCTGTAAATCTGTTGCCACAATTTCTACAATATCCATGACTGCAAAGTATGTGCAAAGTAGGTGCTTGCATCGAATTAATTTTTAATATTGCATGCTGCAGCAGGTGTGAGCACAAAATGCATCTTTGTTATCCTCGAGCAATACCTACACACCTTCAACTTGCTTCATCACTAAATCAGCTATAAGTGGCTTTATAGCAACAACAACAACCAAACAATAGTGATGTTTAATATTATATCCTGAAACAATGATTCTGACTTAAAGGCTGGAGTGATCAGTAGCAAAAACTGACATGGATCATGAAGAAGGCTGATTGTCTGATCAAAAGCTTAAAACAAATAAGGTTAAAAACACCACCAAATGCTCAGCAGCACAAGTTTATTGATTGGTGGCAGGTAATTGTTTAATTTTCTGGAGGATATGTTTTTAAGAAAGTTGCATTCTTGTGTATTGACTCACACAATATTATTAAACTTTGAGAACACTGTGTTCTTCCTGATGCAGCAAAGCTAGTAATTATAATATGTAAAAATAGTTAAATACTCAGGATATATATAATTATTTTGTCACTCACAAGTCAATTCTTTCAGTTCAGCATGAACTATGCATTTTGCCCTTAATACAGTACTTGCATAATTCCTTTATTATAAAAAAAACAAACCCCAAACCCTGCAGCAGTAAAATGTGGTGAGAATTGTTATGCAAAAGACTAACATTGAATTGTTTGTAGTATATTGGAGGGAGCTGGCAGACTGTGCAGGAACTGCAGAAGTGTTAGGACTTCATATTTTCACTGGTTTAATCTCCAGTTTCCCTGATTAGATCTGTAGACAACTTATGATGGTAGCTGTTTCACAACCATGTAGTAACACATGGTCCCTGCACTGATGATCTTAAAAGTCTGCTAACACTCTCAGGGTATTTGAGTGTGTCTTCTCAGCAAACAGTCCACAGGTACTCTTCACGGGAGATGTCACAAGTTGGGTGGAGTTTCTTTTTCCTCTTTCACTAGTTTCATTTGAAACGTTTATTCTGCTGTGAATAAAAGGGACATGGGAATGGTTCTTTAGGCAGAGGCACCTAGGACAGCACAGAACTGCCACAGACCAGTTTGGAAAGAGTGTAGGCTGCTGTTAACCTTTGGTTGATCTGTGTCAGAAAGAAAGTTAACCTCTCAAAAAGAGGCAAATGCAAAAAAAAAAGGCAATGAGACTGTTCCCGGCTCCCGCCTCAGCCTCTGTCAGTGCAAGAGTTATATGAAATCCCAGGAAACAATCCTCTGGTCACAGATGTTGTTGAAGCTGATGTAAAGGGCCCTGCACTCACAGCCTTGCATGGGGGCAAATATCTCAAGGCAAACAGAGATGGTGGGGTCTGTCTTCGTAGCACCATGGGGATTTTGGGGAGCAAAGTACTCTATTCGAAACTGCTCTGACTTGTCATTGCAGTCCTCGCAGCAGATCTGGAGGGCATGATAGGATTGTAGAGTCCTCTTTACCTCCTGACATTTTATGCTACACTTTTCCATGATGTGACACAGCTAAAACCCAGTTCATGCAGGTTTTTTCTTTTACTGAACAAGGTGAGAGTAACAGGTTTAAAGTCACTGACTCCTGTGGTTTGATGTTGGAATGCCACATTCCCTTGTGACTCAGATCACACTGGATCCATACTAACAAGAATATGTTTTCTGTAAAGAAAGTAAAAATAAAAGTGGTTGCATCATTTCTCTTTCACCATTCTGTCTGACAAATTTCAGTATTTTCATTGTCTGGTATCATTCACAGACATTGTACTCTAGAACTACAAAACAGGCTGAAATACCACAAAGAAAATCTTGTTTGAAGTCTTGATTACCTTGCATTCAGGTGAATCTTATCCTTTCTGTACTTTGCATCTCAGATACAAATGACTGGCACAGGCAATTTCCCCTGTATAAATCACTACACAGCCAGGGTGAATAGCCCTCTAGCATTATCAGGGTTAGGTCTTGTTCTGAACAGAGTTCAGTTTGACTAATCATGGTCTGCCAGCCTAACTTGCTTTCTGCAGATTCGCATATCTAGTCCGATCCTATCCCTTGCTTCATTTCCTGTAAGTGCTGGCATCACAGTAGTGACAATGCACATCCAAGAGTTAGTCCTGTGTTGAGGAGACGTGGTAATGTCCTTTGGTCAAGAGACCATTCCTCCAAAGGAAAGAGGTCAAACAGGTCGCAGGGAGAGCACCGGAGCTCATACAAGACACGAACCAGGAACCGGAGGGTTTTTTGAACTCTCATTTAC
This sequence comes from Opisthocomus hoazin, assembly GCF_030867145.1. Lineage (NCBI taxonomy): Eukaryota > Metazoa > Chordata > Aves > Opisthocomiformes > Opisthocomidae > Opisthocomus > Opisthocomus hoazin. The sequence continues at coordinate 50,981,716 of NC_134421.1, read as the reverse complement.
CTTGGAAGAGGAATTGGCTTTTAATGTGCTGAAGGCTGAATTAATTATTGAACTGTTGAAAAGGAGGCTACCAATCACCAGACAAGTGAAGACAAGACTATTTTGTGACCTTGAATGACTACAGGATTTGCTGCCAGTTCAATTTAGCGTTCAATTTGTTGCTGATGTTGCTTCTTTTCAGAAATATTGGAGTCATGCAGTAGAAAACACAGGGCACATACTGAAACATTGCTTCTTAGGTCAGCAAGAGTTTAGATGTCTGTTGCTAATGCAACATTTTGCTTTGCTAAACACACTGTGGAACAGGGTCATGAGAGCTGGCTTTGTCATTAGGTGCTGAACTTGGAAAGCCTCTGTTCTCAAATCACACGTCTTTGCTCCAGAGGGTAATTATAGTGGCTGATTACAGTAGTAGGCCTTTTTCTTCTGTGAGGATAGCCAGTAGGGGAGTAAAGGAGCTTTTTGTTATGCTAAAAAGCAAGGAGATCCAGTTGCCTCTTTGTTTGTTTGTTTTGTTTGTTTCTGTAGAGCTTACCTCCTCGTTTAGCAGTTCCTCATAAAAAAAGTTACGTGGAAGCACAGACCACTGCTATGATAGGAGGAATACCACAATGCAGCTTCACTCTTTTGTTGTTTTGGTCAAACTCATCTGACTTTTTTGGAGGAAGGGAGCAATGAAAAAGATCTCACATTGCTGATTTGTTCCTAGACAGCTTTTATTTAAGTTGTTGTTGTCCTGAAGATTGGTATTTCATTTCCAGGTTCCATCTTACTTTTACAGTGATCTAAACAGAAAAACTTTTGTGACTAAATTACAATACGTCTTTCAGTTCTTTACGAGATGTATCGCTTACTACAGTTGATGTGGTGATGTCAGAAATGCTGAAACAGTCTGTAGACATGCAATATGCACTGGTATGCAATGATTTAATTGTTGTCAGACCTCAGCTACATACAGATCTCGGCAGATATGGATCTCTACTTCCAGAAAGACTAAGGATCAAGTCTTCAGGTTTTGTCTTGCATTTGGTGCTTCATAATCAGGTGACTCACAGGTGGACATGGGGTTGTATTAATTCAGGTTGAGCTCTTGGGTCTTCTGAAAATGTAGAACTGTAAAGACGCTGTTCTAGTTTGGCAGGCTTGTTACCAACAGATGTCAGTATTGTAGTGTAATTTTATTGTTCTGGGTCTGTTCCCGCTTTGCTTGTTAGACATCTCAGCCTCTGATCAGTAAGTAATGCACCACACATACAGACCCACACATAGCGTTAACACATCCCGTCCTGAAGAACTGCCACAAGGAGAAGTACTTTTTTCCTGGTCATGGTAATGAAGGCTATTAGGAGAACATTTCATATTGCAGATTGCTAAATTAAACAAAGCTCATCTAATGATACAGTATTAGATACTGCTGGTGCCCGGAAAGTGAAAGGAAAGACTAAAAAGCACTGTAAGTCTAGCTTGCAAGGAAGCTTGCAGTACTGGCAGTTACCCTCTTCTTAAATAAGGGCTAGACTTCTTGTCTATAATTTATTGGCTTGATCCTTCAAAGGAAAATGGTTAAATATATTACTTTTTAGATGGTTATGGAAAAAACACTTCATACCTATTTTCTGTACAGTAGTAAGTAATTTTTTATTTTATTGATACTGACAAGAAGTAATTGTTGATAGTAACTTTTAAGTCAAATTAGTATGATAAATGTAACAGGACTGAGATTTGCTGGATCACTTTCAACGATCAAAGCCAAAATATTTCAACAGTGGTGCCTAAACTTACAATCTACATTCATAATTAAGCCCATAAATAACAGATTTACAAAGAATCTTCATATCTTCCTCACAAATATTTGCCTTCTTGTGTCTTCACTTACTTCCTCACACAAGCTACGATTTCTAGCATAGTTTGGTACCTACATTTCTAATAGATAAGAGAGGTGCACTCCCATCTTAGCTTAGCAGAACAGATCAGCATCTGCATCTGTCCAGAGACCTTCAAAATCCACAAATTAGGTGTCTGCATGTGTAAATCCTCAGGCAGCCTCACCTGGCAGGGGTGATCTGAGCACATCTAGTCCACAGTGGCATCACTGAATTCAGTTACAGGCACAAAGCAAAATACAAGGACATCTCACTTTCACTTATTTCATATATGCAACAGCAAGGACATTCCTGTTTTATCTGTTTACTCTTCAGGGACAAAAGAATTTTCCCCTTCCTTTTCAACACTGTATTGAGACACTTTACCCCATTTTCAATCCTATCTGCTGTGACCTAGCAGGCAATTAACAACCTTCTGTCTGGATGAGTAGGGTATGATTCATCTTTCAAGTTTTATCACTCCCTGGGAGTACCATTCTGGAAAAAATTATGAGGACAGGTGTCTTTAAGGAAGTCAAGACTGACTTTGGAAAAACCTAGGGGGAGATAAAAAAGGGAAGTTTAAATGGGCATTCTGCATAAAGGCAATATTTTGGTGGCACTATACTTTTGTTAACCTGGGCAGTGTGAAAGCTATATCTAAGAAAGTGTGTAACTCAAAAAAAAAGGTTTAGATAAAATAGATTATAATGTGTGAAATGATGCATTTGTCTGTCACTAAGTCTTCCTTATTTATGCAGTTGTGTGATGCAGGACTGTACTGACAGTCTCATTTGCTCAAAAATTAGAAGCTGAGCCCCCAAAGCCTTGTCTTAAAACCATGATTTAAAAGATAATGGATTACATTTGCTAACTTATTGAAGCTTTGCTTTGTCCTTTTGAAAAGCATGCTTAAAACAACATAGTGCAAAGCAGAAAAGGCGCCTTATTTCCCTGCAGAAGCGGATAATCATGCAACGGTAAGATGTTAGTTGTTTACTTAAAATTGCCTTCTTCAGTAAAACTGTGTATCCAGGAACTAAGTAATAACTGCTGCTTATCAGTTACCTGCTGCAATGTGCTGACTTGATGCTGTATACAATGGTTATGAGGAAGCAAAAAGCAACTGATACTTAAATGTAGCAAAACTTGCAAATGCACTGCATAGTGCTCTATTGCATTGGCACCATGAAAGGGAGAGGCAGAGAGCCTGCTGCATATGTGTGTAAACTAAATGAGCAAATATTCTCCAATTCATTGCTACAGAATGTTGTGAAAAAGCTGAACTTGACAACAGAAGTTGATATCAAAGATTTTTTATTGCTTTGTTTAGTGTAGATGTTTGTGAAGAAATACGTGTAATAAGCAGATTTACGTCGCTGCTGCTGATGCAGAGCATATTTGCATTGTATTGTATTGCATTGTATTGCACATTGTATTGCATTGTAACTCAACAGAAGATAACTCGTGAGAGTGTAACACTCACTGTTGCTAAGATTAGCAAGAAATTAACCATATAAATGACCAGAAAATCCAGGGCTGAGCTGAAGCTTGGTATCAGAGTTGCTCTGGCTTAGGGAAAATCATAAAGCTTATGTGGTGGGTTGACCATGGCCAGTAACTGAGAACCCACCCAGCTGCTTGTTCACTCCCCTTTCCCCTGGTATGGGGAGAAAATAGAAAGAAAGTGAAAAAACTCATGGACTGAGATACAGACAGTTTAACAGGTAAAACAAAAGCTGTACATGCAGGGAAAGCAAAATAAGGCATTCATTTGCTCCTTTCCACTCCCTGAAAAGCAGAACCTCGGCATGTGTAACTGTTAGTTGGGAAGACAAATGCTGTAAATACAAGTGTCCCCCCTTCCTCCTCCTTTCCTTGAGCTTTTATTGAGAAGCACAACCACACATGGTATGGAATGTTCCTTTGGCCAACTCAGGTCAGCTGCCCTGGCTTTGTCCCCTCCTGGTTTCTTGCCTAGCAGTAGTCTGCTCACTGGTGGAGGGAAAAGAGAACGTCTTGACACACTGCAAGCACGGCTCAGCCATAGCCAAAACACCAGTGTCTTATCAACACTGCTTGAGTCACAGACCCAGAATGCAGCCCCATACAGGTTGCTGTGAAGAAAGATAATTCTACTCGAGCCATACCCAGTGCAGCTCATCAAGACAGAATGTGTAGAGAATGCAGGATTCAAGAGAAATTTGCCCTCCCCCCTGCACTTTCTGTCTGCTGCTTAAAAAAAGTAGTGCTCTTGATAAGTGAAGGCATGGTCCTCATCAGCATCTGTCCCTCTTCTCTGACAGAAAATGAGTGAAGGTTGTTTACTGGTTTGTTGTGGCAAGACATCCTGTCTGCAGTCATCCGAATCCTTTCAGCAATATCAGATGACACATCTCTTCTTCTGAAGCACAGTAATTCCACAGGACATGCTGAAGCAAACTGAGCAGGAGTGTAGGTTTAACTTTAATAAAAAAAGATGGTAACAGTAGTTGCAATGTGTCACGCTTTGATGGATGGAAGAAAATCAAATGCCATATATAACCTCGGTCTTATTCATGTCAGTTGTCCTGGGTTTGGCCAGAACAGGGTTAATTTTCACCGGACTCCAGGAAGGGGCACAGCCGGGGGGTGGGGGCTGACCCCACCTGGCCAAACAGAGCCCGGTATTCCATACCATGTGCCGTCACGCTGGGTTCCGGTGGGGGGGGCGGCGCGGCGGGAACGGACTCGCGGCTTGGGGCGGGCGCAGCGCCGGTCCGGTTTCGGGAGAGCGGCTGTTGTACGGTTCGTGGCTGTGTTTTCTCCTTATTTGTATCGTTGTTGTTCCTGTTTTCCCTCTGTTTGCTGTTCTGTTAAACTGCCCTTATCCCGACCCACCAGTTTCTGCCTCTTTCTTTCCATTCTCCTCCGCACGCCGGCGGGGGGAGGGGCGGCCGCGTGGCGCTTTTGTTGCCGGCGGCAGCCGAAACCAAAACATTAAATTGGCGCCCAGACGTGGGGCAGGGATAACGGCAGGGCTGAGCAGCGGGTGTTAAAACTGCTTTCTTACATTTTGTTAAATTTTGTTATACGCGTTTTTCTGTGTTAAAATAGTCGCCGGTAAAAATGTTTCTGTCTTTCATCAGATGGTTGTGGTTTTTGAATCCGTACTTGCTGTACTTGTTCCCTGTGGTGCTGTTCATCATCGCGGGGAAAAGGATCAGGATTATGATTTTGCTATACTGTATGATGTCGACTTATGACATGATAACGTCAATGTGCATGAAATTAGGCTTGTGTTTGCATGCGGCACTGCGGTCATTTCCGTACCTCGGATCCTATGTCTTAGATTTTGTTAGTAATCAAACCCAATCTGTGGGGAAAACCGAAGGGGATACCTTCCCCCACTCTTTCGCCCCCCCTCTCTCCCTCAGGCTGGTCCTAACGGCTTTTGAGAATTTCGAGTACCCGTGGGATGCTCAGGGCAGCACTCTCCTTTTGTTATGCCTCCTGAATGGGTTGCAGGTTTTGTTTAGGGTTAAGCAAGTCGTTAAGAACATCGTGCAGAGACCTGCCCCGGGGCCGGATAGCTGTGAGTGGCTGGGTGTGTGGGACAGCATGGGCAAGTACCTAGGGCAGTGGACACCCCCGATGTTTTTTAAACTCACCCCTGAGCAAGTACAGAATCCGGACAAACTAGTAAAATATCTGCAAAAAGTGTGCTGCCACCCTGGGAACTCCAGAGAGACACAGATCACAGCAACGTGCTGGGGTCTGGCCCACGCCTACCGAGCCATGTTCAACACTGTTCAGTGCCCTAAAGGGGAAAGGGGGGGAAACGAAGCAGCAGGCACTGCGACTGGCACTGCCCCCCCAGCCGGCCCTGCAGCCCCTCCAGCCCAGCAGGCAGTCCCAGCCCCCCCGACCGGCACCACGGCTGCTGCAGCCACTGGTGTGGTCCCGGCTCCCCCGGCGGGCACGGCAGCTGCTGCAGCTCCAGCAGCAGGCACAGTGACTGAGCCCAATGACCAACCTGTGCCGGTTGCAGTCGCCCCCGTAAAATTAAAGAAAGACGCAAAGAGAGCAGATCGCTCTGGGAGGGATGACGATGAGCCAGGGTCATCACGGGAGATAGAGACAGAGATCATCACCCGGTCCCTGTCCCTGGGCGAGCTGCGAGACATGCGGAAAGACTTCAGCCGCCACCCAGGCGAGCACATTGCCACCTGGCTGCTGCGGTGCTGGGATAATGGGGCCAGCAGCTTGGAATTAGAGGGCAAGGAAGCCAAGCAGCTGGGATCCCTGGCCAGGGATGGGGGCATTGACAAGGCCATTGGGAAAAAGGAACAAGTCCTCAGCCTCTGGAGGAGACTTCTCTCAGGGGTGAGGGAGAGATACCCCTTCAGTGACGATTTTGTATGCTATCCTGGCAAGTGGACCAATATGGAAAGGGGTATTCAGTACTTGAGGGAATTGGCTGTGCGGGAGCTGGTTTACTGTGACACAGACGATGAGCAGGTACCTACAGACCCAGATGAACTCCAGTGCTCACAATCCATGTGGAGGAAGTTTGTGCGGAGCGCACCCTCCTCATATGCCAACTCACTGGCAGTTGTAAACTGGAAAGGTAAAGACGTACCAACAGTGGATGAGGTGGCTGTCAGACTCCGCCAATATGAGGAAAGTCTCTCTTCCTCCCTTGTCTCAGCCGTGGAGAAACTGGTCAAGCGACTAGACAGGAATATGTCCTACTCCCCACCTGTACGGGCCAGTGTCTCAGCTATTAGGGGCAGGCGTTTCTCTCCTCAGGAGAGGGAATACAGAGGCTACACACCCCGGGGCACCCTGTGGTTCTACCTGCGTGACCACGGAGAGGACATGAGGAAGTGGGATGGAAAACCCACCTCAAGTCTAGAGGCCCGAGTACGTGAGTTGCGAGGTAAAACAATCACCAAAGGGGATTCTGTTAGGAAAAGTGCCGCTCCAGTTTCCAAAAGCCAGCTCTCCAGACCAGGTAGAAAGTTTGACCTTGATTCTGATCCTCTGGAGGGGACCTCCAAGTCATTTTTGCAGCAGGTGAGCAGCAATTTCTCTGACGAGGATTAGAGGGGCCCTGCCTCCAGCCAGGTGGAGGAAAGGGACAACCGTGTCTATTGGACGGTGTGGATTCGGTGGCCTGGCACGTCAGATCCACAAGAGTATAAAGCTCTAGTGGACACTGGTGCACAGTGTACTTTAATGCCATCAGAGTTCAAAGGGTCAGAGTCCATTTGCATTTCGGGAGTGACAGGGGGGTCCCAAGAGCTGAGTGTACTGGAGGCTGAAGTGAGCCTCACTGGGCAGGACTGGCAGAAGCACCCCATTGTAACTGGCCCCGAGGCTCCGTGCATCCTTGGCATAGACTATCTTAGGAGAGGCTATTTCAAGGACCCAAAGGGGTATCGGTGGGCTTTTGGCATAGCTGCTGTGGAGACGGAAGAAATTAAACAGCTGTCCATTTTGCCTGGTCTCTCGGAGGATCCTTCCGTTGTGGGGTTGCTGAGGGTTGAAGAACAACAGGTACCCATCGCAACCACAACGGTGCACCGGCGACAGTATCGTACCAACCGAGACTCCCTTCTCCCCATTCATCAGCTGATCCGCCAGCTGGAGAGTCAAGGAGTGATCACCAAAACTCGCTCACCCTTTAATAGTCCCATATGGCCAGTGAGAAAATCTACTGGAGAGTGGAGACTGACAATAGACTACCGTGGCCTGAATGAAGTCACACCACCGCTGAGTGCTGCTGTGCCAGACATGCTAGAACTTCAATATCAGCTGGAGTCAAAGGCAGCCAAGTGGTACGCTACAATTGACATCGCTAATGCATTCTTCTCCATCCCTTTGGCAGCAGAGTGCAGGCCACAGTTTGCTTTCACCTGGAGGGGCATCCAGTACACCTGGAATCGACTGCCCCAGGGGTGGAAACACAGTCCCACCATTTGCCATGGACTAATCCAGACTGCACTGGAAAAGGGTGAAGCCCCAGAACATCTGCAGTACATCGATGACATCATTATATGGGGCGACACAGCGGAGGAAGTTTTTGAGAAAGGGGAGAAAATAGTTCAAATCCTTCTGAAAGCCGGTTTCGCCATTAAGCGAAGTAAAGTCAAGGGACCTGCTCAAGAGATCCAGTTTTTGGGAATAAAATGGCAGGATGGGCGCCGTCAAATCCCAATGGATGTCATCAACAAAATAGCAGCTATGTCTCCACCAACCAGCAAAAAGGAAGCACAGGCCTTCCTGGGTGTTGTGGGTTTTTGGAGGATGCACATCCCAAATTACAGCCAAATTGTAAGTCCTCTGTACCACGTGACCCGGAAGAAGAATGATTTTGAATGGGGCCCTGAGCAACGACAGGCATTTGAACAGATTAAACGGGAGATAGTTCATGCCGTAGCCCTTGGTCCAGTCCGGTCAGGGCAAGATGTTAAAAACGTGCTCTACACCGCAGCCGGGGAGAATGGCCCAACCTGGAGTCTCTGGCAGAAAGCACCAGGGGAGACTCGAGGTCGACCCCTGGGGTTCTGGAGCCGGGGATACAAAGGATCCGAGGCCCGCTATACTCCCACTGAAAAAGAGATTCTGGCAGCATATGAAGGCGTTCGAGCTGCTTCAGAAGTGGTCGGCACTGAAGCACAGCTCCTCCTAGCTCCACGATTGCCGGTCCTGGGCTGGATGTTCAAAGAAAGGGTCCCCTCTACGCATCATGCCACCGATGCTACGTGGAGTAAGTGGGTCGCTCTGATCACCCAGCGCGCCCGAATGGGAAACCCCAGTCGCCCAGGAATTCTGGAGGTAATCATGGACTGGCCAGAAGGCAAAGATTTTGGAGCATCGCCAGAGGAGGAGGTGACACGTGCTGAAGAGGCCCCACTGTATAACCAGCTGCCAGAAGATAAGAAACAGTATGCCCTGTTCACGGATGGGTCCTGTCGCATTGTGGGGAAGCAGCGGAGGTGGAAGGCTGCTGTATGGAGCCCTACACGACAAGTCGCGGAAACTGCCGAGGGAGAAGGTGAGTCCAGCCAGTTTGCAGAGGTGAAAGCCATCCAGCTGGCTTTAGACATTGCCAGTCGAGAGAAGTGGCCAGTGCTCTATCTTTACACCGACTCTTGGATGGTGGCCAATGCCTTGTGGGGGTGGCTGCAGCAATGGAAGAAGAACAACTGGCAGCGCAGAGGCAAACCTATCTGGGCTGCCCCATTGTGGCAAGATATTGCTGCCCGTCTGGAGCAGTTGTCTGTAAAAGTCCGTCACGTGGATGCCCACGTCCCTAAGAGTCGGGCCACTGAAGAACATCGAAACAACCACCAGGTAGATCAGGCTGCTAAGATTGAAGTGGCTCAGGTGGATCTGGACTGGCAACATAAGGGTGAACTCTTTATAGCTCGGTGGGCCCATGACACCTCGGGCCACCAAGGAAGAGACGCGACATACAGATGGGCTCGTGACCGAGGGGTGGACTTGACCATGGACACTATCGCACAGGTTATCCATGAATGTGAGACATGCGCTGCAATCAAGCAAGCCAAGCGGGTAAAGCCTCAGTGGTATGGAGGACGATGGCTAAAATATAAATATGGGGAGGCTTGGCAGATTGACTACATCACACTGCCACAGACCCGCCAAGGCAAGCGCTATGTGCTCACAATGGTGGAGGCCACCACCGGATGGCTGGAAACCTACCCTGTGCCCCATGCCACCGCCCGGAATACCATCCTGGGCCTGGAAAAACAAGTCCTGTGGCGACATGGCACTCCCGAAAGAATTGAGTCGGACAACGGGACTCATTTTCGCAACAGCCTCATAGACACCTGGGCCAAAGAACACGGTATTGAGTGGGTGTATCACATCCCCTACCATGCACCAGCCTCTGGAAAGATCGAACGTTACAATGGGCTGCTAAAAACCACTTTGAGGGCAATGGGGGGTGGGACTTTCAAAAATTGGGATACCCATTTAGCAAAGGCCACCTGGTTGGTTAACACCAGAGGGTCCACCAACCGGGCTGGTCCTGCCCAGTCAAAACCTCAGCGCCCAGTAGAAGGGGATAAAGTCCCTGTAGTGCACATGCGGAACATGTTAGGGAAGACGGTTTGGGTTAGTCCTGCCTCAGGCAAAGGCAAGCCCGTCCGCGGGATTGCCTTTGCTCAAGGACCCGGGTGTACCTGGTGGGTAATGCGGAAGGATGGGGAAGTCCGATGTGTACCTCATGGGGATTTAATTTTGGGCGAGAATAGTCCATAAATAAATTGTATAAAGTTAGTTGTTAAATAACCCTGTCACTGTCTGTTATCACTGTTATAATTGTTATATGTTGTACCAGTAGTAGCATAGTAAGAATCGTCCAGATTAAAGAAGGATGGACTTTTTCGATGAAAACCTAGCAGAGCACAGCGATGATGGAACTGGACCTGGTTTTCAACAACTAGCATCCAGCAACTTCAAGATCAACATCTCCTGCAGACTGTGGGCACGGGCCGCACCAGATACATCAGCCGTGAGCTCCGGATGCAGCAAATGACCGCCCATCACCACACATCACCTCCCCTGCCACGGAAGACCATAACGACAGATGGAGCCTGAAGTCATGGATTAAATGAACTCAATGGACACTTTAGAGTGATGATCCATAGACTAAGGGAATGATATCTGGAGACAGGAGAAGTGGTGGTGATCAACCGGACAGTGGGGGACCTGGGCATGACGTAGATGGTATGGAATAAGGGGTGGATAATGTCCTGGGTTTGGCCAGAACAGGGTTAATTTTCACCGGACTCCAGGAAGGGGCACAGCCGGGGGGTGGGGGCTGACCCCACCTGGCCATACAGAGCCGGGTATTCCATACCATGTGCCGTCACGCTGGGTTCCGGTGGGGGGGGCGGCGCGGCGGGAACGGACTCGCGGCTTGGGGCGGGCGCAGCGCCGGTCCGGTTTCGGGAGAGCGGCTGTTGTACGGTTCGTGGCTGTGTTTTCTCCTTATTTGTATCGTTGTTGTTCCTGTTTTCCCTCTGTTTGCTGTTCTGTTAAACTGCCCTTATCCCGACCCACCAGTTTCTGCCTCTTTCTTTCCATTCTCCTCCGCACGCCGGCGGGGGGAGGGGCGGCCGCGTGGCGCTTTTGTTGCCGGCGGCAGCCGAAACCAAAACATCAGTAAAAGTTACATATACAAAATTGCACATGCTCAGCAAAAGTAAAATGTACCAAAGTTAATTTATTATATTAGTATGAAAGATGACAGGCATAGTATAAATGATTAATATAATGATTCCTATTAATACAGAAGATGATAAAGCATAAGTTTTGTGATTTAATAGTGGGTATTTTCTTTATTTTACGGTTCCAAATACTATCAAAATACTTGCACAGTCTATCGGGGAATATGCACTTCATGTCTGTAGTGCCATAGTGAGTGTGAAGACAGAAATAGCTTTGGTGTCATGAGCATTTTACATAGGACTAGTTTTTAGACCACTCTGCTGGGAAATGAAATACGATATTATTACCAGCATCAGGTGAGGGACTGAATTTCCCTTCTTAGAGCTGGCTGTCCCACCCAGAGCTTCCCTGGTGGCACAGCACTCGCTGTAGCCTTGCCCGGTTCATAGAGTTATCACTGGGCCTTCCAGGAATACGTTCCCCTAAGGTTTTGAAATGCATCCTCCAAACGGAAATGGAACTTCAAGCTGGTTTAGCCTGGGTTCCAAAGGATATCAGACATATATACCTGCTTGCCTACCAGTACTCTGCAAATAATGTTGACAGTTTGCCAGTTTTAGGTACAATTGACAAGGGTGTAAGGGTCTCTGAGATAATTAAGTTTACTTCTTACAAAAATCACCACCAGTTGCAGTTACCTGCTTTGCTTGGCCTGTTAGCTGGCCAGTCAGTGCTGACATGCAGATTGATCCCTATGATCAATATATTAATAGTTTGGAGCCACTGCAAGCAGGTGAGCTCTTCCTGCCCAGATGGCAGGAGGAGACACTGGAGTGAGGTAGGACTTACTGTCAAACAGGAGAGTGAAAGAGAGGAGCTTCTGGCACTGCAATGGAAGTGATATTGCAAAGGATATGTAGACTTAGGATTTGGATTTGTTACTGCAGGATGGTAAAGTGTTCCCGAAAACATCTGCAGGAAATCATGGTTCATTAGTTTTGTCGTTCTCAGTAAGGCTGGTTTATGCTTTCTTTCCTTCTTCACCTGAACAGCTCTTCTCTTCAGTCTGCCTGAACGCCCTCCTCTGTCCTCTATATCTGGGTCCTTCAGATTGTGTGCTCAAGAAATAATTCTCTGAAGACTTGTAAACCCTTTAACATCATCTACAATTTGAAGCATTTCTGAAACCATGGGGCATCTACCTTTGTCCTCCTTTTATGTTCGCTGCGTTTTTACCATTATTAGCATAGTATGTGAAAAACAGAGTACCTTTGTTCCTCAAAATAGGAAACTGTGGGGGTATTTAGACTTTTAGCTAAAGCAGGGCAAGAGTCTTCTAATACAGAGGAAAGAAATGTAATGTTATTGTCCCTGCAGTATCTTTCAAATATATTGTGCTTGTAATTTAAATAAGCATAGATCACCAATTCTTCTAGCTAGGTTTTATTTATTTTGTATTGCTTACCCTAAAATGTAAATGCAATGTGAGAAATTTAGCTCATTATTGGTCAGAGTTTTTAGCTGGTTTATTTTCTGTAAGTCATGTGCCTCTTCAGTTACTTTGTGCAAAAACTTGATTATTTCAACTGGTTTTACTCTGTTAATGCTAATTTGTTTCATGTTTTTCTAGTGTTAAATTCAAGTTTGAATGAAAACAGTAAGTTGTACAAATGAAAAGGCAAAGGAAAAATAACCTTGTAAGCCAAAATGAAATATTAACAAAATATTTTAAAATAATGAATGTCTGCTGTGGAGTACAATCACTGTCTTGAGACAAATTATGTATTATGTTGTGTTCCTGTAGCTGTTTATTTACACTAACCAGAAGAAATCACAGAATGTACCGCAACAGATTTTTACTTGTCAAATTAACAGATGTTTTTGTTTTGGGGTCCTGTTACTCTCTAGCTTTCTCAAATACATAGACATTAATACATATTAAAAAAAAAAGCTTCAGAAGAACTTTTCATAAAAGCACTAAAAGTTTGTAATTTACCTTGACAACACTTAAAATTACCTAAAAAAGATTGAGTGAACTGTATCCTTCCCTACTAAATATAAATTATTCATATTATTACTCCACATGCAAGTAAGGCCATTTGTTAACCACCAGTTTGTAAAATGTGCACGGGCAAATCTGTGGATGATGACTTTCTAAATTTAAGTCATAGGAAGTGTATAGGCAAATGCTACAGGACAGTGTTTCCTCAGCCTCTCCCTAAAGGTTCCCACCCCTGAAGTAAACTGTAAGATGCTTCATAATTACAGCAACAGATTTGCAGCTTAGGACAGGCACTACTTTGGAAATGGAAATATATTACTCCATTTAAGGAGCAGTGGCTGGACGTGATTGTCTGTAAGAGATTGACCTTGTGTCAGCAGAAATGCCCCTGAAGTGAAGTGGAAAAGGAAATCAGTCCCCTGCCTTTAACCCTGCTTGACCACAACAGCTGGCCCAACTTGCTGTTTGTTCACTGCGTGACCAAGATATTTGCTGAACCACTCTTTTGAAATTTGTTTGTATTTGTTCCTAATAGCAATATATTTTCTGACCTTTCAAATGCTTGAAAATATGTGAGATATGTCCAATTTATTTTTGCATAGCCTGTTCCATGCCTTCCCGTGTCTTTAATTAACACAGAACACAGGATTTATTGATTTATTTTAAATGTATATAGTAGATAAAAAATTAAGGAAACTACATAAGGCCACAAAGTCATATACACAGAATTTATGAAAGCCCATAATTAGAGCCGCCACAAAAAATTTACTTTTATTCATTGTGTGGCCATCTATTGCATTAAACCAGCTAAGTTTCTGTGTAAAAAATGAACTATAGAATGACATTAATTAGTAGCAGGACTTCCACAGAGGGTGACTGCTGGCAGACAGTCGGGAGGTCCTGCCATAGTCTGTTTCTCCTCCATGGCAGGGGGACACCCCTGCCTTGCGTGAAGTTTTCTGGAAAAGAGCCAACCCTCTGAATTTCACATCCTAGAAAACATTTGCCTTTCTTTCTCAAATTAACAATTAAATGAATTGTTAAAATGCAACAGAAGACACAAGATGCTTCTCAAACAGGCAAATTGCCAGCTGATGGTCCCTTGTCTATTGCAAAGTAGATTCCTAGCCCCTGAGTTTGGTGAAGTTTCAAATTTATAGCGGGGTCTACGAGATGCTACTTCGTAAGCAGCGATCACCTTGCTGACTATAACCCGCATCTGTGCAAAGCAGCGTCCCCTGAAGCCAGAGCTCTCTGGAAGCTGGTAGCCAGGAGCTGTGGGCTCTGACAGATACCTCCCTCCAGGTGCCACTCACCAGAGCCAGGCTGGTTCTGCGTGGATCAGGGACGTACGTGGTGGACTCCTGGTCTTCTGCGTCCATGTGCCAGCCTTGGACAATATCAAGCAGAAAGCTTGATCTGTCTCACCCATTCAGTTTTGTCTGAAAAGCTCACAGGTGGTAGCAAGTGACAGCATTGTTTCTGGTCCACAATCTGTTAATGTGGACTAATTTGATGGTGTTTTTTTTATTATACTACCTTAAAAAGGCTGTAATCAGCTACCTTTGCAAGGTAAAAATGAAATGAAGCATCAAGATGAGAAAGAGATCAATGACAATATGAACTGGCTGTGGAGAAGTACAAGGGGAAAAGCAAGATATTAACTTAAAATGCAAGAGCAATACCCTGAAATTAAGATATAGAAATTTACCAGGATAACAGCTAAATTAACCCAGAATCATTGCTAGTGAGAGCCAGCAGGCAGTTGCACAGAGTGTGGCTCTAATCACAGCACTGGGCACATAAACCATAAATCAGTTGCAGAGTCTACCTCACTTCCAGCCCCCAAAGCCTCCAGCAACGGCAACAACTTTTTGCTACTCTTAGCTGCCGGCTTTGTATGTGAATGTTATTAATAGTGTGGCAGCTAAATGCAGTGTCAGTGGCGGCCCTCCAAAGGCAATACTGCACATGCAGGTCTCAAAACATGCAGAGCCCACCTACTAACTGAGACAATGCAAAAGGTCCTAGGATGTGAGTCATACGAAGAAGTGTGATGTTAAACATGAAGTCTCGGTGCTACGAAACGAACAATATTCTGAACAGTCTATAATAAGAATTCCACTTGCACAAATATGGGCTGTAGAGTCAATGTAATTCAACAAATTACCGTTCATTCTCCAGTAAGTTACTCCCCTTCACAATTCACTGGCCGCAAGCTCTTAGTCTATTACAGTGGTACGCAAAATGTTTTATTTAAGCTTAAAAGCAGTCTTTATAGATGAAACTGTCACCTGAATAGGTCACAGCCTTAGGAGACTTTCCGTCAGATGAGATGTATTTTGAAGATCAATTTTCTTGGTGAAAGAAGGTAACAGTAACGTTGTTTTTTAAACCTATTTATAATTGAGATGCTTTCTTTCCTATGTATCTTGGTTAATATAATTTTCTTGACAAGTCTTTTCATCTTGACTATTTTTAGAGTGTATAATCCTCCATAAATGATAAAATAGTTTTTTTTCATGGTTACAGATTGTGACATGACAAACTTGATATTGTGGTCTATTAATATCAATAATCTGAAGAAATATATGTTTTGAAGCAGAGAGCTGCTAATTAAAAATGCATAATACACAAAATAAATTCACCAGAGAACTAAAAAAAGTTCTTCACTTACAAAGAAACAAAAGAAATTCTTTTCTAAAGTAGTCAAATGTTTTTCAAAAGGAGGAAAGCGATCAGCCAAGATGCGAGACATAACAATTTGCCAGCTGAAAAGTGCTAAAGCTTGCAAGATGTCATCACAGCTTTGCTTGAGACCTGCATTTCTTTTCCTAATAGAGCTGGAAGCTGAAATTCTCACTTTAATTTTTTGAGGATGTATTTTAGCTTTAAGAACAGAGACTGAAGGGAGATCAATCTTGTACTATGGAAAAGATAAAATATAAAATAGGCAAAAAGGAAAGGAATAAAGCTTCCTCCTCATCCACTGGAGACTGGACAAGAAACAGCCATAAAATCCAGCAAAAGAAATTTGGATTTAACATTGAGGACCATTTTTACCAGTCAGAATACGTAAACCCTGACGAGAAAGTTTGCCAAAGGCAGTCGTGGTATTAGGGATTTTTAAGTATGGCTTAGATGGAGGTTTAAAGAAATTAGACAAGATTTTAAAGAAGAGGTTAAACAACTGTAAGAAATGATTTAGATACCGTTGGTTCTGCTGACAGGAGATGACCCACAGAGGTCGCTTCCAACCCCTACCATTCTGTGATTCTGTGATTCTGTGACTAGGTGGCCTATTTGGGTCTCAAACTATTTACTGAAAACCCTTCCAGACAGACCTGTTCTGTCTGTTGCTGTCCCCTTCCAGGATAAGACTTAACGAGAGGCTCCTTCTCTCCAGATTTAGGACTGGCCCTGGAAATCCCTGCCTCCCTAAACGGAAAGCAAAATGGGGACATCTTTGTACTAGGTCTTTGACCCAGCAGAGCTAAGCAAAATGTAATCCAGAATATGAAGCATTCCAAAGGTCTCTACCAGAGTTAAAAAGAAACATGTTTAATTTATAATGTCTTATTTCTTTGACTGAGAATTTGCTTTGTAGGAAAGAAAACAGTCTCTGTCACTCACCTTTTGTTCTGCACAACAAACACACACACATTTGGTTTATTGAGATAATATATTCAACCAATACTGAATTTTGGTCAATAAATTTTTAGCATCATAATTTTTGCTTCACTTTTTTTTGCTATTGTTTTTAGAGAAATTAATTTGGGGCCTGTTAGTTTGAGAGCCAAATATCTGCTTTTTTTCTGAGCTTTTATGCACTGAAAGTGAGGAATGGAAAGTTCAGTGAGATAAAACTCGTGTCCCTAGTGCCTCTGAGGATTTCTTTTGTGTAAGGGAAGACAAAATTTACAGAAGTTTGAACACTCATTGACTTCAGCGACTTCCCCTTCTCCGGGCTTAGACTTGCCGTTTGTGTGTTTACTCTTCCTGGGCAGATGGTGTGAGTGCACGGAGCAGCAGAAAGTGTACCACGGTTGCGTTAACACTGTTTTCTTCTTTTGTCTCATGTTGCCAGCTGTTTCGCTTTACAAAGGCTCTTGCCACTGGTGCATGATTTAGTTGAAACACATTTCCAGAAATTTTCTGGAGAATAATACACCAGTGAGGTAGAATCTACTTTTTGTGTATTTTTTATCCTTGTTCTCCTTGGAAGGGCTGTCTGTTTATTCCTTGATAACTTGGAGCTGAATTTCTTATTTTTCTTTCTTAATGGTGTTATCCTAGATATTATGTCTACTCTTACCATACATGGATTATTCTGAATCACGGAAAAGGACAAATGAGGAAAAAATGCACCTGTATTTTACTTTACCTCATAGATTATGGATTTTTGCTTATCATATAATAATAATAATAATAATATTAGGTCTAATTTCTTTCTTGGGCTTCATTTACATTTCTCATTTGCTTTGATGCAGATCTAAGACCTGACTCATGCTAAGAAGGGCCTGCAGATTTTAACTTCAAATATTAAACTTTGAAAAAAACGTGATCTCAAAAAATACACATTTCCCTGCTTTCAGAAATTTTCCAAATTATCCATTCCTAAACATAAGATACACCACATGTTCTTGAAGAGAATGGCACCTGGAAGCTTCAAAAAAAATCATGTAGGAGGAAAAAAAGATGTCATTTTAATTGTCAAAGCACTGCATTTGAGTGCTTCAGGGTTTAACTGTGTCTACAGCATACAGATAATGAGTGCAGCAAAACTACATCATCGCTCAGATATTTTCAAAATATTTTTGCTTTATGTTTCTTAAAATTTAGCATTTGATCTCAACAAATATCTGACATTTATTCCACAAATATAAGTCGAAACTAAATAGTGAAAAAAATAAGAGAAATTTTTGTTGCCAGTGCTTTGGGATTATTCTCTGCAGTATTTTGTGAAGGCAGGAATGTTCATAAAAGTATTAACTTTGAAGTGCAGAATGTTAGAGAGTATTTGATCAATCTAGGTTTCAAATTTGTAAGTAAATCTTCATGTCATAGTCTGGATTCTAAGAGCAACACTCCTACTGGCAGGAGTCAGATCCAATAGTATGTGACCCACATAAGCATTGACATTTAATTGAAACTTTTCATACTGCAGAGGTTGGTATGAACTGCTTGCTTGTGAACAACCTTCAGAGTAAAACTCGTTCACCTAATTATCCACTGGGTGACTCTGAATAACAAATATAATTGAGCAAACTGTAAGCTGCTCTTTAACAACTCTTGAACAGAAAGATCCTTGATCCGTCCAATTATTCACACTGTGTTTGTTCAGCTGTAATAGCAGTGATATCTGCAGAGGTTCCCTCTGACAAATTATATCACTAATAATATGATGGCCTCAAGCCTGCTAAGTTTATTCATGCAAAACTCCTACTAACCTCTCCTAACATCTGCAGAATGTTGGAGCAAAGGCTGTGGCTTAGGGTCTTGTGACTGGGATGGAGAGCTGCAAACATGTTTGCAATGTCCATTGCTGCACAGCTTTTTGTGTCCATGAATACAAATGCAGCTTGGTTTTCAGTGATATGACTATCAGGCCTTTCTACAGCTTGCACCTCGCTGTTACAAAGATCACAAAGGTTCTTCTCCTTGCACTAGTTCCCTTTCTTTTTTCAGTTGTGATATATATTTAGCACAGACATATCAGAAGCTCTTGTGCTTTTCACAGGTGATGTATGAGAGATGAGTCCAGTCTTTAAGAACCTCAGGCCCAGATGTCACACACAGCGTACTTACACCCATATGGACCCACTTGTAGGATGTTTCGTTCATGGTTCCTGCCTGTTCTAGGTCTGCTAGCAGGACCAAATCTGCTTAAACTCCAAATGACAGCTTTTGGTGTAGGCTCTATCAACTTTCTGCTGGTTTCCATCACATCAGAAATGTACTTCATGTTTCTGTATTTCCCTCCAATGGTGTTGATTCTGGTTGATAAATGTTCAGACCACAAAACTATATCATTTTCTTCTAATTTCAAGATAATACACATCAACTAACTTTCTCATTACTTTCCTTTGTTATCTTGTCTGGCATCATGATCTGAAGTCTGGTATTTGCATCTTTTATTATTCATGCCCTTTAATTCTCTAATTGTTTTCCTCATGCCACCATCTGAATAAAAGTTGTATTCCCTTGAGAAGTCAAGAAAGCTAACCACGTTGGCAGGAGAAGAGATTGCTAGTTCTCAGAACTATAAGTTTTGAATGTAACACGTTGTAGTGGATGTCCACACCCCAGTGCTGGCAGTGGGGGCTGTGGGACGGCCTCTGTGAGGAGAGAAGAGGCCGTGGCTGCCCGGTGCCAGACGTTCCTCATCTCGCTGCGCTGCTTGAAGTTTGGGTTGGGTGGAAGAGTCAGGAACGAAGTGGTGGAGTTGAGCCCAGGAAAAAGGTGTGGGTGGGGGGATGATACTATTTTAATTTGTCTTTGTTTCTCACTATTCAAATCTATTTTAATTGTCAATAAGCAAACTCAATTTTCCCAAGTCGAGCGAGCGTGTCGTGCCTGTGGTGGTAATTGGTAAGTGACTTCCCTATGCTTATCTTGAAACACGAGCTTTTTTTTCCCACCTTATTTTCTCTCCCCTGTCCTGCTGAGTAGGGGGAGTGTGAGAGTGTCTGGGTGGGTGTCTGGCAGCCAGCCAAAGTCAACCCACCACACATGTAACCTCATGAAGTGCTTTCAATTAATAAGCAATTTTCTTGAAGTAACACTGAAAGTAAATTTATGAGTGCTATTTATGAAATATAAAAAAATCTACAAACACCTAGGATCTAGTGTGGTTTGGATGGATCTTCCATGTTTCCCTGCAGGTGGATACTTTCCACCATATTCTTCTTTTTGAGTTATTAGACTCCTTCAAGTTTATAATGCTGCCTCTGCAAGAATTGCAGATGACCAGAAAATCTGAAAAGTGATTACTGTGTGAATCCCTCCTCACTTGGTCCTGTCAAGTGACTATTTGAAGACCTACCTTCAAAGAAAAAAATACATGGCAAACAAGGAAATGCCTTTCTGCTATAAAATCTATACCATTTTTCCTCATGGGATGTTACAATATGGGGTTTGGTGTATTCTACTGACAAGAAAATTTCCGTGTTGAAAATCCCCATATGATGTCAACAAAAGCAAGAACTGTGAAGAAAGATTTACTTTTCTGGTGCACAGAAGAAAGCGGGAACAAGAGACCAGGTCCTTTAACCCCGAACTCTGAGTCTAGGCTATTTTAAGAACAGCTGCTGTAGGGCTGATTGATGAGGTAGGTTGTCCATTTTTAAATCAGGATGGGATTTTATTTTTTAATATTTGTAATGCTTGATTTCTATTTCTGTTTCTCTTTTCAGATACCTTTTCTAATAAAGAAGGAAGGAATGGGAAAGCAAGGAGCTGCAAGAGTGCCCTGTGAAAGACACATTTGGGAAGGGAGGAACAGAAGTCTTGAGCCTTCTGGAGACATAAATATATATAAGATGAATATGTACTTTCACAGCAACCTCATATGAAATATGCCATCTAAGCAACAATTAAGAAGATATTCCCTTTATACAGTGAAAAGCTTGATGAACTGGCCAAACCCCCCTCTCTGAAAAATCATAGACTTTTAAAAGAAAGATTATGCTACAGGGCTACTGTAGTTCAAACTATGTAACCGTACAGTCCTCTGAAATATTGATTTTAACAACAGTGTTACAGACCTGTTATTCCAGTGATATAAGAAGTACAATTCCAGGTACAAATAATGCAAGCATTGGCCTTGAAACTTTTATTTCAAAGCCTGATTGTCCTTTTGGGTATGGAATTTTCATTAAAAAAAAATCCTACCTGTCTAGCTTCTTTACTTTTGCGCCAAGGCCAATTTATTGTGATTGAATTAAAAATGATGCTGGATTCTCAGTGTGATTTATTAGTTAAAAGGCTGGAGGATATTTCACAAAAATCTTGCTTAATGTAAGAACTAGTTGTTTGTATCCAGAAATATAAACTTTACTATAGATCACATCACATAGTAGTATGCTGTGGCAAAGCTTACTGCCTGAAATGTAAAATATTAGTGAATCTTTATTTCCCTCTGGATTTTGAAAAATGCTAAGTTTTGATAAAAAACTCACCAGTTGAGAAGGTGGAATACAGGGTCTTAGTTAGGAGCTTACAGATTATGTATTCTGCTTTTTCACTCAGCCTGACAACTCTTTACTGCGTCACCGGTATTGGCTTTGTTCATATTAAACTGAATCCATTTATACCTTAAGGAAAAATTCTCACCTCTGGTGAACTCCTATAAACACTTCATCTTACTGAAGCTAATGAAACTGGCCTGACTTGCACACACAGCATATCTAGCTCTTAGTCTGTAATTTTCCAGGCCAAGATATTTAGTTTGGGACTCACCCCTGTTAGTGGTTTTAAAGCTTTACAAACGGTAAAGCCAATGAATATGGCTAAAAAAAAAAATTTAAAAATACTTGTCCTTTGGAAGAAAGCATATTCTAACAGTACAAATGTTTTATTGAACAAAGCTGTCTTAAATTCTTGAAGAAGAATTTGATGAATCACGGAGGAGGTCCCACCCAGCTTTCTGGGATTGGATAGTAACACAGAAGCTCTTTGGCCCTCAAGTTTGGGAAATAGATTGGACTCTCACGAGGCATCACACTCCCTAGATTTGTAATGCTTATCATCAACACCAGTGAGGTAAAAGAGTGATAGCTTGTGTCAAAACAGGCAAGTGATGTTGTAGCTATACCTCTTCTGGTGGTGTATAAATAACCAGGATGACAAGATACATACAGCTCACTGCTGTATATACTACAGATATTTCCTGTGCACGTGTCTGAAAAGTAATCACAATGAAGACAGATGTTCATTGGCATTTAATAGTCCCTGTTATTTCCCTAGTGCCCCCTTTTTCTGTTTTAATTCAGGAATGCATCACACAGCCCTATGTTGCTAAAGCACACAGGATGAAGAATATCTTAGCTGTGGTGACTTCAATTACAGATATGCTCTCTAAAACTATCAGCTTCCCCTGTTTTTTTAAAAAAAGATATTCCATAATGCAAGAGAAAATGGAACTTATTGATGGGAATGTCTCATATGCTTTAAGCAAATTAAAGGAATTTATCTTCATACTCAAGATATGGGATAGCAATTTGGATAGTGTGCGGGATTCGTTTCTGTAAATCTACTGCAGTAGTGCCTTTTGAAAAGGATGCTGACATTTTTGAGAAACTAAAAATAATATTATCTAAGACAGGGAGATCTAAGGCTTTATGAAACCCTTCTAACCTGGACATCGATGAAGAGCCATCCTAGACTAGGAACCCAACTGTGAAATCCGTATTGTCTGCAATACACCACATGATAAACATCTTTAGGAGCTGCATGTTTTACAGAAACACAGCAGCAAATCACCAAATTGTCTTACAAGAATTGTGTGTGACTCATAAAAATACATGACGATTTTATATATATGGCTGGCTCAAATTCAGCTGGGAATCTAAATATGAGAAATAAACATAAACTCCACCAGCATTCAGCGCACGAACATATTGCCTAATTGTAAAGAACCTGAAGGGAGCTACAGTATCATCTGTCTTTCAAAGTATTACTGTTCTGCTTGCACAGAAGAAAAGGACAGAGCTTTCTAGTATTTCTGTATGCTGCTTTTTCACACACAGCTTTTTGAGAATAGCATTTCTATTTTATTCTGGCCTCAAAATTTAGACAGGAGTATTTACAGATAGTCCTGAGAAGTGAGGTGCTAGTAACTCACAAGACTGTATTGCTGAGGATAGCCCTTTTGGACTTTTCACAGCTAAAATCAGCAAAGTAAAACAGCTTTTCAGCAAAATGGAAAAGGCTTTAAAGAATAAAATTTAAAACATGCTAAAGGCATTTTCCTAGATGACAGCAGCAGCCATGGAATACTTCAAGACCTGCTTCCAGGCAATGCCAAGTATAAGAGTTTATGCCCCATAAATTTCAAATTATGCTTAACTTCATAGTCCTGATTCATGGACTCTTAACGGAAAATGTCCTTTTGGTTCCCACCACAGAATGAGTTTCACTCCTGCAGCGGATATGCACAAAAATGTGGCCAGCTGGCCTGGAGTCATGTTGTGCCTAGTATTGTCTGCGCCCTGCACACTGCACACTGGAGTAGGGAAAAAGAGGCTGCTTCTAGGCAGAAACAATCAGCGGATTGTCTCTAACTCCAGGTCCTTTCTTGCAGAACGGAAAATGTTTTTGATTCTCATTATATTTGGAAAGTGTTGAAGGAACTCAGTTGCCTCATAGGGTTGAATTGCCACATAGGGTGGACCACAAGTAATTGGGAGAGATTTTTTAATAGATGAAAGTAATAAACCAGAAGTTAACGTGGAAGCATATTACAAGTGAACATGCAGAATACTTCTTGGGTACCTCCCAGGACTAACCTTGTCTCCTCCTGCTTGTCTCAAGGGTTGTCTACATCCCAAGTTCTTCCCTGTATTGAAGCAATTGGCAGGAGCCATCCAGACCCATCCATGTTGTCCCTTGCACACCTTGCTGACAGTTTGGTTCCTCTACTGTCCTTGTACAGACCATGCTAGCAGAGAGGTCTGGGGTAACATCCCTACTCTGACCCTGCAAATGCCAGGGTCTAAATAAATCTGTCAGACTGTGGTTATATATTAATGGACCCGAGTGCAGGGAAAGATAGCAGCTTTTATTAGACCAATTGATACAGCTGGAAAAAACAGATAAGCTTTCAGATGTTTAAATTCTCCTTTAGATGTGAAATACAAAATGGTTGGAAATTTGCAGGCACTTTTTCAAAACCAAATGAGGGTATTACTTCTCCGTGTGCTTTAGAGACTCATTTTTATTTTTAGGATATTACAACTACTGCTCCTGCTTCTTGCTGCTTCTTCTTACTGCTATGACGTCTTTTACATCTGAAATAGTCCTAATATGACCTGTTTACTGTCTAGACTGAATTTTGTGAGATTATACAGGATTCAAACAGTATATATATGTTGTGCTAATTCTCTATATCAGGTAAATTTAATCAGATATTAACTACATTTGTTTGAAAACCTCAGGAGACTTTAAAAACAGCCACAAAGGGGCAGCAGATATTTACACTCAAATGATATGATGCTTGTGTGCTTTCCTCACCAGTTCAGGTTCCTGCTAATGAAAAAAACCCCAACAACCCTGGACAATTGTCAAGCTAGGCTTTTCCTTTGGGAAGCACAATCTCCTCTTCGCTTCCATCCTGAAAATGTCATAAAAAATGTAACAGAAAAATGCATACTTACAGGCAAAAACCTTTATTGTTGGGTTGGGTTTTTTTTTTATTAGTATCTTTTTCAACCACCTTTTCCAAGGAGGTCTGGTGCCAAATATTGAAGTCTAGGCTTATTGTATTACCCCTACAGCTTTTGATTTTCAGAGATAATGTTAAAAGAACACACAAAAAATTACTCATCCTCACTGGCAGAGCAATTGCTGGCTTTTGTTGTTTCTGCACTAAAGGTACCAGACAAAGACTCTGAAAACTCCTTGAACAAGTAATTTCCTGAATGGCAGATGTTTTTTACTACTGATAAGAAGATTGAATGTCAGTTCCAGTATGAGCCTTCTACAGTGAAAGAGAAACAAAAATCACATTTGCACACCTCTTTGCCTATTTGTTGATTTTCAAGACAGAAACTTGCAGGTATATTAGTAAACATCTTACATATGAATGTACTTAATATTTATCTTTATTATGTGCTTTCTGTCATTTACATTTTTATTTCTTTGTTCTGCTGTAGAAACATCTGTTTGCAATAGTGGACCTGCAACTAAGAGGTAATTGTTTTATATAAGTTCAGACAATTATGACTCCATTCAAAAACAGTAGCTTATGTACATTGCATACGTAAGTAACAGTAGTCTAACTGGAGTAGGAACTTATCATAAGCTTCAAGTAATGTACAAGCTTACGTATCTTTTCCTGAAACAGGTCTACATAAAATAGCTGATATGCAACATTTCCTTTTCTGCATGTGATTTATTGCAATGTTTGTGTGCAGTTACAGGCCTTTAAATAAAGGCATCCTAGATTTTTACTCTTTAATTTTCAGCAATTTAATTTTTCCAGAATGTGACTATATAAGCTGAAAATTCTTATGTTTGTTCACTCAGATGTGAATATTTCTCCAAAGTTAAAAGGAAATCCATTCAGTTCATTATTGATGATCTGAATATTGTGAGAACCCTGTGGTTTTCATACTTTCCAAAAATTGCTCAGTTGTTATTTCTTCTTGGATAACTCAGAAATCTGTTGAATGCAATAATTCAAACTTGGCATGAACAAATAACTAAGTTGAAGTGTGAGGTTTACAAAATTCAAATTGAAACGGCAAAAAAACCCAAGCTCTGCATATACAAGCTCTGCACATAACACTCTCCATACAGTCATATAGAGTTTTCTACTAATATCTTCAAATTTTGATTCTGCAGGCACTGATACTCGCGTATTTATGCAAGACGGAGTCATAGCTGTGCACAGAGAGGGAAATAACAAGCTTATTACTGTGCCTGAACAGCTAGGCTTGCAAGGTCCATGCAGGAGGTATTGCTCTCCTCTTGGCTCTGCTACAACAATAAAATTACATCACAGGTGTTTCCCCAGCCCAATGGCTTGAACTGTCCCTGTCTATGTGCTACCCATGTGGACTCTGTTCAAGCCAGGAGAAAAACACAGTGTTCTTCCCTTTCAAACAGGATTTTCACCCTGTTTAAACCCTGAGTATGCTGACAAAGATGCTGCTAAGAGGAAGCAAAGATTCCTTTTCCAATATAAAACAGTGTTGGCTGCACTGAAGATACAACTTCTCTCTGTCTCTTTCCTCTCTATTTTTTACAATTTGCAAAAAATCATGTTACACTCTAATTGTCATATTTCACCACAAATGAAAAGACAGGCAAAACAATCAAGTGATGCATTTCCTATGACCTCCTTCAGAAGCTTTGTTTTAAGGTTTGTCTTTACAGAAAGAGTTAGTTCAGATAAATTTGGGTTAACTTTCTTCCAGGCAGCTTACCTGCTCTGACTAAAGAGCAGTAACCTACAATAGCCTTGCTGAAGTGAGAGTGACCACACTTTGTGATGATACAGCTCCAAAGAGTGGTTTGATTAGCAGCTCAAAATTTTAGCAGTTGGATTCAACTAGGCCCTGCTGGTACAACCTCAGTGTGTGTATCCGCACGGACTTAACTATGCACCTACTCCTCTACAGTACCTCCATGTAATGATTTCCCATTCTTTGTTGGTTCTTCACTCACGCTGTGATCCTTGTTTTTGGGTTCTTACGGTAAATCAGATCAGTGCATTGAATAGCTGTGCTTCTTGCCAAATTGTATTGCCGTTGTGTCAGTGAACTGGTCCAGTTTTCCACGCAGCTTTACAAACCATTGGGTCAGCATAGCTAGGACTGGAGTAAATAAATATCTAATGCTGGTGAAGATGATTCCTCAAGGCCTCATTACTGCCAAGAAAAAGGTGCGTGGCGTCACACCCTAAATGAGCATCAGGAACATTCAA